>NC_139684.1:30569155-30736655 GCF_964106915.1 Podarcis gaigeae
TAAACAATTTCTTTATTTGAAGCAATGTTATATCCCACCCATCATCCTATTTAGGATTTCAGGATGCTTTAGACTCTGTGCTCAATGGATGAAATCCAGAGAACCTAACCAGGCCATGTTGTTGCCTCTGAAAACCAAGAACCACAAGCACAAGCTGTTGCATAGCTAACAATAGAGAAGTCCAGAATATATTTGCTGGATCATAGCCAATGAGCGTGTTGCAATTTGCTTTGTTCTTTTATTCTCGGGGTCATCATTATTCAGAATTCTGTGTATTTTGTTTTAGTCTAAAGCCTTCAATTTTTCTTCACAACATTCCTTTGAGGAGGGTCTCTATTTTATTCCCATTTCTCATAGAGAGAACTGCTCAAGCTTGTAGTGTTCTTTCTTATGTGGGCAGAAGCATCCAATGCTCACAGTCTCCCTGAGGTTGTTTTTTGTTACTCATAATTCCATACGTATTTATTTAGCAGAAGAGAAATGGTCAAAGTGCAGGGCCAATACATTGATTTCTCCATTGAAAGTGACTAATGAGCGGCTAAGCAACAGAATTGGTCCAAGAAAAATAAATACAGCAGTGTCTCGTGTGATACAAAACAGGAAGATGGAACAATTTAGAAAATTTGAGTATCCAAGAACATTAGATCAAATAGATTTATAAAGCATACCATAACGGAGTTCATATGAATCTACAAGCAAAAGTGCCTAGTGCTGGGTGATAATATGGAGTGATATTAATGGAAACTAACAGCTTTGTGTTAAAAAAATATTTTGAGGGTTGGCCATATCTGCCATGGTATGATAGCATAATGACAACACATAAAGTAATGCGATTGATGTAAACGGATCCACTAAGAGCAACACTTTGCAGCGTAATAAAAATATTGTAATATTATTTGGACACCCGCCCTCCCGCCCAAAAAAATTACAAGGCTTTGGGTCTCTTGGTGCTATATTAAAAATAACTGCATTGAAACATGATGCTACCGGGGTTACAACTGTGCATGTAAGTGGACGGAAAGACCATGGGTGTGTGCTGGCTATGAACAGGCACGTAAACAAGGTCTCAATAGTTCAAGTATAGGGGAGAAATCAATAGATAGTATTAAGCTAACTATATTTGCCATTGCTTGCATCAGTAAGTGATATGCTGCCTTAAACCTTTGAGTGGTGTGCCCGACTTAATAGGCACTTAGGGAATATCCTGGTTCGACTAGGCAACACTGATGCAAATGGAACATGAAGAAAGATTATGACATATGTCTCGGAGCCTTTATGGATGTCGTTTGATGGACAAAGAGGATTTCCAGGTGGCTGTTAAAGTATACTACTTTATGTAGGGTACATTTTTATGAAGCTGCTCTTCAAATTAGGACCACTATCGCTCGTAACTTTGCACGATGCATTTTTTTATTATTATTATCCTTCACTTCCCAATTCAACATTGACACACAGAAAGCACAATAGCTAATATTGTGAATACATTTGCACTGTCTCTGTCATTGAAAATAATGGGCTGAACCATATTGGAAAACCTCTGGAAGCCTAATCATTCAAGAAAAGAGAAATGTCACTCCAGACAAATTTCCTATAGCTGGTAAACTCCCTGGAAATCAGTCCAAAAACAACAGATTACTGTTACTTTCCATTTCAACTTTCAGATTTGGCAATTAGGGAGTTTTCAGGAGTGAGCACTTCATGCACATGAGTTCCATAACTAGCATCTTTCGTCATTACATTAATGTCTAATTAGAGCATTCAATTGGTTTTTTATATGAGCCAACGTTTCATATATGAAATAGAAACGTATTTGCAATGTTCCTGTTTATCCTTTTATTATCTGTCTACTATATTAACCCTCAATAAATTTGTGTATGTTTATTCAAAACCTGCCAAGGAGTCCAGTTCATTTTGTTGTTGTCTTTTTAAATAATTTGTAAAAAGTTCCCATTCTTCTTTAAAGACCATCATTGCTGACCATGGGCCACGATGGCTGGGACTGATGGGAATCCAGAACATCTGGCAGATGCCAGTTTGTGGAAGTGCCACTTTACTCCATATGCTGAATTCATTTGCTCTGTAGTGGGTTTTCCTCTCCTGAGCTAAAAGCTAAGATGTGAAAAGCTAAGGTGGAGTAGAAAAAAACCCCACACACAATTGCCTATCACTACATTACTGACTGATCAAAACCAAGCTCTGTAGTTAGCAGTGTTGTGCAAATGAGAGGCTGTGTACTGCATGGGGCTTTAGGGACAGAGGAAGCCACCTCAGACCAAGTCAAATTATGTGTCTGTTGCTTTCTCTGACTGGAATCAGTTCTACAGGGCCTCAAACGGAGAGAGATGTTTGCCCTGACCAGTTCCCTGATCCTGTAAAATGAAGATTCCAGGGAATGAACCTGGGACCTTCTGCATGCAGTGCAGGTACCCTTCGACTGAATTGAGGTTCCTCTGCCAGAGTTCATGCAGTCGTTTGAATACTTGTGGTCTACAAGCAAGATGTTTCTTCCCCTGGGCGGGCGGGTGCTCTAAATGCCAAGTAAGCACTTCCAGACTTCCAGCAACTAGCACCAACCAAATTTAAATAAGGCACTCCCAAATACAAAATAGGTACCAGTGACAAAATCCAGCCATGCAAAATGACATTTTCTCTTAAAAACACCGAGGGAACATGCAATGACTCCTGCACGTGCCAAGTTTGAGGGGACCCAAGGCATGGGGACATACAGAGACACCTTTCGGTAAGGCCCCCGTGGGCTCACTGTGGGCAGTGAGAGGCAGTGGGAAGCAGGCAGCAGTGCTCAACCCATTGCTGAGAAACACGTGGCCAAAGCAGATGCAGCAGCGGATTTATTTACTTTGGGGGGGATAAAGATGCTGGAAATACGCTGCAGCAAGCCCCTCTGAGGCCTGTAGCCCTGTCATTTGCCCCACAAATGTTGGCTGCTGATGCTGGGTACCATGCAGTCGCAGGATAGGCTCAGGTGCCCATCTAGCCAATTGACAGTGTGCATGCACTTGGTAGGTAGGTAGCCTGTATCATCCTGCCAAGTGGTCAGGAAAATGGATTCATGATGAAGATGTCTGGCCAAAAATGTGATAAAATGGTCATCTCTAACCATCCAGAATTATGCCACAATATGGCACTCAGTAGGTTTTTTAAAAATAATTAAATTTGTGACTATTAGCTAGGGACTCTTTGATCAGCCTATCACTTTCTCTTCACTACTCTTTCATGTATCCAGATATTCCTCTCTATCAACTCTTGGACATAGCTGTCAACCTTTGCCTTTTTTAAAAGGACATTCCCTTATTCCGAATAGGGTTCCTCGCAAGAAAAGGGGAAAGTTGACAGCTATGCTCTTGGAGCGGGAAGGATTTTAAAAACCAAGCAAAACGCATGATTGTGCAATGAGAATAATGCAATGTTGCTATATTTATGCACAATTCTATTTCGTATTTGCATGCGTACAGTTTGATTTTTCTGATTGCCAGTTCTGGATGAGAATAATGCAATGTTGCTATATTTATGCACAATTCTATTTCGTATTTGCATGCGTACAGTTTGATTTTTCTGATTGCCAGTTCTGGAATATTTTGGTGGCAAATCTTCCTCTCCTCAGTGACGAAATTTCATTTACCTCTGCACTTGAATTCCTCTTCCTTCTACACATACACACTTCAGATTTCCCTGTACTCCTGACCAGTTCCCCTCTTTCCCTCTCTACTGGTTCTACCGTAATGCCAATATCAGGAACTTCAGGTTTAACTCAGATTTTTAGCACAGTTATAATCCTGCATGGCCTTGATTCACTTTGGTTTTCATATTGGGGAAATGGTTTGAAATTGTGTGAACCCATAATATTTAAACTAAGAGCAATTCCGCAAGGTGAATTATGTCTAGCAGTGCAATTATCTCTTTCAAAGCAATTAAGCTGCACATCTGAACACAACATTGTATTTTTGCTGCCTTATTCAACAACCAGTTACACTGCAGTTCTTCGATTTAAGACAATTCCGTCCATTGACCTGCCTTCTATTTTTCTGTTTTCTATTTTTTTCTGTTACATCTAAAAATATATACATTTGGGAAGGGCAAAATATTACAACTGTTTGGACAGCACTGAGGTGTGATGTAACTTGGGATGATTAATTTTCTGTCCATGAATTTTCCTGGGTCCTGGGTCTTAGCACCCTAGAAAGCAGGAAGAATGGAGGGGGAGAATGCACTCTGAAACCACGCAGCTTTGAAAAATTCTGAACTTTTGAACTACTTTTGTGAAATATGTACCCTGTTCCAATGCAGAAACTGTTAAATATTCAGCTGAACCTCAACATTAGAACTGAAAACTCTGGTAATTCAGAAACAGAGTGATAATGAGGATCTGGCAATTTTTTCACTTTCTGCTCTTCACAAAACATTTATCATGAAACATATTGTAGTGGTGGTTTTAGGATATCGAGATCTAACATGTCATAGGCTTACAAACCCATCACAAACCTGAGCTAAAAGTATTTATTTTAATGATATATTAGCGATTCGTAATCTGGTTGTAAATAAGTATTAATAGTTCAAAGTAATAGTACCACCATTTAACATTTCCTTATCCCCAGCAGTTTGCTAAGGTGCTGCTAATAATTTTAATACAAATTAGGTAGGAATGATCTCTGAAATGAAACCATAATAAAATGCATGGTTACAGATAGACCTCTAACTACATAATAAGGGAAGAATTCAAAAATAATTATTTAGCCAAATATTAAACCTAAAAATCTATCAAATGTCTCATTAAAATGCAGATTACTTAGAGCTTATTATCCATTCATATACCATTTGACCAAAAAGGGGGGGGGGAGTCCCCTTCTCTTCTATAATTTGATCTTAAACTGAAACCATTGTTCAAAGGCTAAAACTCATAATCCGCCTAACACTGAACCCCGAACTAATGATATGCCTTCAAATTTCTGCAAATGAGTTTGAACATTGAAATAACAAACCAGAGAGGCGGCAGGCAGGGAGGGGTGGGGGGGGGGACACACCAAGGCCTTTAAAAGTGGTCTTCGGCGCCACCTAGAGGATTTACAGTCGCACAGCTTTTTGGCACATGGAGGAAAATTAAATACAGCTGAATAATTGAACGCGAGGGCAAGTTCAACCAGGGGTCACCATCTGCTTGACTAGAACTCTTGGCAGATTTCAGCTAAGGCTCACGCGCATCGTAAACATGCTTGCAGATCTCGTATCGTGCACACTGCCCTGAAAAAATAAAAGAAAACAGTTCCTACAACATCCTTCAGCTAATTACACGTATTCTGTCATGTCGTCATGGATACAAAAAAAAAATGAAGGTCAAAAAGATTCCTGAGCTATTAAGCAAGATATCAGTGAAAAGACAAAGGCATGCTCTGCATTCAAAGCCCATAGACTTGGTGCAAAACTGCCTTTCCATGGTGCCCATCTTCTGCAAACTGAACATTTGGCCAGTAAGTACATACTGGAGATTTTTGGGGGGGTTTTTGCAAATCTCTCACATACACAAATTTCCCCCTGTCTATGAGGCAAAGACCACAAATGTTAACACTTTATTCAGATATCACTGTGGAGTGCTCGATTGCACTACAGTAATCTTCACGGTACTCCTATGACATAGAGCAATGTGACTCAGTTACAAGCGACCTGCAGCAAATTGTTGCAGCACACCTTCCTTCATGCAAAGAATGCAGGGCATTCTACCATGCCAAACAGCACAACTGGTTAATCCATTGGCCTGGTCCACCTAAGAATGTTCCGGGAAGCAATGCTACATCTGGAACCTAACAACGTAAGGACATAAGAAGAGCCTGTTGAATCAGGCCATTGGCCTGTCTACTCCAGCTAGCCTGGATGAGTACTTTTGGAGTGCTTCACGATCTCTTTTCGTTTTAACAACCTTGAGCAAGGTAGTGTTGTCAGCAAGTCTGGCCAGCTTGCCACTCAATCCTAACCCAAGACCATTTATGAACAAGCTAAAAAGCACAAACTGACTGGCAACCAGTGAAGTCAGGTCAGGCTTGGTGTTATATGCTCCAGAGAGCAGCCTTGCCACTGAATTTTGCACCAGCTGAAGTTTCCAAATCATTTGCAGAGGCAGCCCCATTGTATGCTAGGAATTTTTGGCACCATCAGAGATGCTTTATTACACTGCTTCCTCCAGAATTGTCTTTGGGGAGCATTTGGCTCTTTCCTGAATAGCCTCACCCCTTTCCTGCCCCTCTGAGACCAGCCCACACCACCACCATAGCAAAGAGGGCACAGATTCATAGAATCATAGTACTGGAAAGTACTCCAGGAGTCTCTAATCCAAGTCCCTGCAATGCAGGAATCACAGAGAAAAAATCCCTGACAGAGTCCACCACCTTCCAGGGGAGTTTGTTCCACTGTTGACCAGCTCTTACTCTCAGAAAGTTCTTCCTAATGTTTCATCAGAATCTTCTTTCTGGTAACTTTGTTTGGATCCTACCCTCTGGAGCCGGCAAAAACATCCTTCCATGTGCCAGCACAAGGTGACCAGAGTCTGCTGTTTCTTTTGCTTCCAAGGATAGCAACATGGTGCCATGCAAATGTTGGTGGACCCCAACTCCCATTAGATCCATCCAGCATGTCAGGGGCGATGGGAGATGCAAGCCAAGAACTTCCAGAGGGTGGGATGCTTCTGATGGCTTCTGCTACCACTCATTCCGCTTGCAGAATGCAGGCCTGGTGGTTTACTATACTCTGCAAGCCACAAAGCAACAGGCTGAGAACCCAGTATCACAACAGTGCTGAAGATCCCAACCAGCTTCACTAAATCTTTTTTACCATGAGAAATTACAGTTTAAGGATCTCCTCTCTTTTTTCCCATGTTTGCAGCTAAAAATCTATAAATGCGTAAGTAGACGGACCTGATACAAAGCAGCTTTCTATGTTTCTAGAGATGTTTCCCATACACAATATCTGAGGCTCAATCTGTGGCATCTCCAGTTATGTCTAACAGCAGGTCTAGGAGAGACCCCCAGCTATGACCCCCCCTGGAAGCCCTAGTCAGAACTCTTAAGTACTGAGCTGGATGGGTCAAGGGCCATATATCCTTTTTGGATATGGCATTGCATATCAAGGTTGGAGGCAGTAATGCTTCTGAATATCGGATGCTGGAAACCACAGGAGAGGAGAGGGCTCTTGTCCTCAGCCCAGTATACCCGATGGAGCGTCTCCACCCCCATCGTTCAACCCGGACACTGAGGTCCAGCGCTGAGGGCCTTCTGGCGGTCCCCTCATTGCGAGAAGTGAGGCTACAGGGAACCAGACAGAGGGCCTTCTTGGTAGTGGCACCCACCCTGTGGAACACCCTCCCTTCAGATGTCAGATGTCAAAGAGATAAACAACTATCTGACATTTAGAAGACATCTGAAGGCAGCCCTGTTCAGGGAAGTTTTTAATGTGTGACACTTTAATGTATTTTTAATCTTTGTTGGAAGCTGCCCAGAATGGCTGGGGAAACCCAGCCAGATGGGCAGGGTACAAATAATAAATTGTTGTTGTTGTTGTTACTCAGTTCCTGCTTGTGGGCTTCCCACTGGGGTATCTGGTTCACCACTGTGAAAACAGGATGCTAGGCAGTATTTGCTTGATCCTGCAGGGTGCTCTCATGATATATATAACTTCCTATACACATAAAAATGTATGTTGGCACTATGAAGAAGAGATAGAGGAGGAGGAGGAGGAGGAAGCAGAAGCAGACAACAACATTAAATACAATTTAAAAAGAGGAAAGCTGGATTTCCTAAATGCAGATTTCTCATTTAGCCTTTCTGTGCCTTCAGCAAATTCTCTGTGCATTCCAAAGACTGGAAGTCTGGGCTTCATTGCCCTGCTTTGGTTTCTTGCCTTTCCACTGTAAGATTAAAGCTCATTTTTATTAAGGCATTTCGTGCAGGCACCTCTCAGCCTTGATTTACAGTTGCACCACATGACACTGTACTACAAGGACACATACTTAAATATGTTTATTTGAAGGTGACCACCATATGCAACCTAAAGTTTTATTAAAAAGAATAGGTTGCATTTTTCTAGCCCCAGCAACTTTGGCAGGATGTCAGTGAACATTTGTAAACACGACAAGGTAATAACGGCATCTCACAAGAGAGCTGGACACTTCCTTAGGGAAATCCATCATTCCTGTCTACAAATATAGTATCCCCAGGACTACGTAGATGCAAGTTCAAGGCATAATATTTATTGACCCCATCAGCTGCATGTAATTCTAGCATTAGTGCAAATAACCCGGTGGCCTTTTTTCCGAAAGAAAGAAAGAAAGAAAGAAAGAAAGAAAGAAAGCAAGCAAGCATGGTAGCATGCTACCTCATATTACAGTGTAGCAAAAGCAGATTTGGATACACTTGGAAATGTGATTAGACTCCTTGACCTGTAATTTCTGCCTGATCATTATTCTAAAGGCTCAGAGCAATTGGTGCTTCTTCTTGTTGCTTTGGGTCTGCAAATTTATTCAATTTGTGCCCCACCTTTTGGATCACAGAAAGGACCACCACCAGGCAGCTTGCAACTGTGGCGTGGCGAGGACCGGTATTCTACAGTGTGGTGCCAGAAACTGGATGATCGCCCATTTGCCTTGCTCCAAAGCCCTGATTGTGTGATGACTCCTCATATATTGAATGCATGGAAGGAGACGTAGGATTGTGTCCACGAGCCTCGCTTTACCTCCATGCATGGAGCAAACCTGCTGAACAGTGCCCATGAATGTACCAGGTGCACATAGCATAAACCCTCTCACTGTGATCTGCACCCTCGTATCTGCAGCTTTATGTTTTATCCTATTGTTGTTCTTTGAAAACATTCTCATTCATACTTAGAACATATCGGGGGAGCCATAGCTCAGTGACAAAGCATCTGTCTTGCATGCAGAAGGTCCCAGGTTCCATCCTCAGCATTACCAGGCAGGGCTGCAAGAGAACCCTGTCTGATACCTTGGAGAGCTGCTGCCAGCCAGTATAGACACTACGGAGGTCTCACTCAATATAAGGCAGCTTCTGATGCTTGTATTATTATTGGTAGTAGTAGTAGTGGAACTAGAAGAAAGAGGAGGGGTAGTATAAGAATCAAGGGCTACTCCATTCTTCTGTTTCAGCGTGATTTTCTTTTACTGTTGTTTATTGCTTCTACCAAATGTATAATTTTGCAAAGAGTAATCCGTATGTATATCACATCAATAAAGTAACTGAGGAAACATTAAGATGTGTATGGATGGAAACTTTTGCAGATGTATTGCAGTTAAGTCCCACTTAAAAAAAACACAACAACTTTATTTGCAATAAAGTCTCTAAAAATATTTAAAATCATATTTAAAGCGTTCTCATAAAATGTGTATAAAGGAAAGACAAGTTTAATTCTCAAAGGCTCCATTATCAGTGCAAAAATTAATATTTGTACTGTTTCCAAATTGGAATAAAATTGCAAAGATGCAAACGCCATCCTATATCATAATCTATAAACCAGTCACAAATGTTAAATCAGCTGTAAAAATGATTTAAAATCTACATGAATAATTTTATTAAACTGATTTAAAACCACATTTTTGCTACCTTCATTTATTAACAGTTTTTCAGACAACAATGCATTTAAAAAGAAATTTGCATGAATAGAGCTACATATTAAAATGTAGCAGATCTTGTGGATGAAGGTGCTTACTTCCAAATCCCAAATGCTGGGAGAAAGTGGTTGACTTGAGGACCTATGACCCAAGTCCATTAGAGTTTTATAAAATTATGAATAGGGTGGAAACAATAGAAATGTTATTCATCTCCCTCCTTCCCCCCCTCTCTTTCATAATGTTAAAAAAAGGGGACAGGGGCTTAGCAATGGGTTCAGGACAAAAAAGAGGTACTCCTCCACAAACACAGGGAATTCTTTGCCACAAATTTGAGGTTGGCAACAGGATTCAGGTCTGCACTTCAGAGGGCTCATACTAGGGTTGCCATATTTTGAAGAGCAAAAAAAGAGAAGACATTTGATGACTTCTACTTTTAACGCGGTCGGCACTGTGGTCTAAACCACTGAGCCTGGGGCTTGCCGATCAGAAGGTTGGCAGTTCGAATCCCCACGACGAGGTGAGCTCCCGTTGCTCAGTCCCTGCTCCTGCCCACCTAGCAGTTTGAAAGCACATCAAAGTGCCAGTAGATAAATAGGTACCGCTCCGGTGAGAAGGTAAACGGTGTTTACATGCGCTGCTCTGGTTTTGCCAGAAGTGGCTTAGTCATGCTGGCCACATGACCTGGAAGCTCTCTGCAGACAAATGCCGGCTCCCTTGGCCACTAAAGCAAGATGAGCACCGCAACCCCAGAGTCGTCTGCGACTGGACTTAACGGTCTGGGGTCCCTTTACCTTTTACTTTTAACTATAGTTCGTTAGGACAATTCTACCCATGAAACAAGGGACGTTTCCTGGAAAAAGAGGACACATGGCAACTCATCCCAAATAAGATATTGTTACATGCCACCCTGATTTCCAGGTGGTGAGAGAATCCAGGGGTTCCCTGTGTTTACCCAGGATTTGGTTTCCCTGGACTGAAGGCCAGCGGAGACTGTGTCATATTTTGGATACATGGTTTTATTTATACTCATATACAATCTGAGCAAAGGTGAAAGGGTGCACAGCATTAGCACCCCAACGGATCTGGCTTCTCCCCGTTAGTCACAGCCTTGGATCCAGCACACAGCAAGCATGTCTCTCTTTATCCAGCTTCCAGCCTGCTTCCAGCTCAGCTCTCACACAACTCTCTGGCTATTGTTCTTCTACCTAGCAACTAGGTGAGGGGTGGAAGAAAGGCCCACCCATTAGCCTGGAGGGCACCATCACTTGGTTGTAGCTCTTGCAACCTAGCTCATTCTTTTGGGATGCTGATGAGGACACTTATGTGGTCAGCTAAGGCCACTGCCATGCAAAGAAACCTGTCCAGATACAACAATACAGTGGTGCCCCGCAAGACGAACGCCTCGCAAGACGAAAAACCCGCTAGACGAAAGGGTTTTCCGTTTTGGAGGCGCTTCGCAAAACGAATTTCCCTATGGGCTTGCCCATAGGGAAATCTCCGGGGACCTCTTTTAAATGCTGGCGGTGGGGAGCAAAGCCTTCCCCCCCCTCCGGCCTTCAGAAGAGGTCCAGGAAGGCTGGCGGGGACCGAAAGGCTTTGCTCCCCACCGCCAGCATTTTAAAAGCAGTCCGGGATAGCAGGGAAGCGCTTCCCGCTCTCCCGGATGGCTTTTGAAGGCAGGCGGGCGGGGAGCAAAGACTTTTGCCCCCCGCCCGCCTTCAGAAGAGGTCCTGGACCTCTTCTGAAGGCGGGCGGGGGGCAAAAGTCTTTGCTCCCCCCTGCCTGCCTTCCCGGGAGAGCAGAGAAACGCAGCGCGTCTCTCCGCTGTCCCAGACGGCTTTTTTGGCGAACGCTGCCGCCCGCCAGCATTTTAAGATCGCCCGGGACAGCGGAGAAGTCTCCACTGTCCCGGGAAGGCAGGGGGGGAAGCAAAGACTTTCGCCCCCCGCCGGCCTTCAGAAGAGGTCGGGGGACAGACTGTCCCCGGACCTGGTCTGAAGGCGGTTTCCATAGGAATGCATTGATTGATTTTCAATGCATTCCTATGGGAAACCGTGCTTCGCAAGACGAAAAACTCGCAAGACGAAAAGACTTGCGGAACGAATTAATTTCGTCTTGCGAGGCACCACTGTACATTAGAAAAATACAAGTGCCTGATAATATGCTAACATGGTTCCAAATACAGTGGTACCTCGGGATGCGAATGGGATCCATTCTGGAGCCCTGTTCGCATCCTGAACGGAACGCAAGACACGACGGCGCGTCTGTGCATGCGTGGGTCGCGTTTCGCTGCTTCCACGCATGCATGTGATGTCATTTTGAGTGTCTGCGCATGCACAAGTGGCGAAACCCGGAAGTAAAGCGCTCCGTTACTTTCAGGTTTCCGCGGAGCGCAACTCGAATGTGCTCAACCCGAAGCACATTCAACTCGAGGTATGACTGTAAACCTCAGTTTCTTTCTTCTTTTTAATGTATTTTTTATTAAAGATTTTCTTGGTTTACAAAAGTATGTGCAATGTCTCTCTTTTTTTCAAGCAACATTTTTTACAGATCAGTTTCATTGAGACACTAGGGAGAAAAGGGGGAAAGAGGTGGAGGGGGAAAGATGAGTGGGGGTGGGGCCGGGTGGCAATGTTTCTATTTTACTTAATATATGTGGGGTTTTGTGTCAGTGTCGCTTGTGCAGGTTCTCTGCTATTCACATGTGTTCCTTTGGTGGTGACAGAGGTTGTGGTTTGTTGTGCACTACAATTACTCTTTATCCACGTGCATTTATTTGCACAAGACTGATCCAAACCTTCCAGAGAATCGGGGGAGGGAGCTGAAGAGCTCACAATTCATGAGAAGGTTTCCCCCAACCCCACAAAAATGGCAAAAGGGGAAAAAACAGGAGCAAACTGGTGGCAATATGTTTGGGTCAAGTAACAAAATAAATAAATAAAAGGACTGTCTCTCGTAAATACGGACAGTTGATATGTAGAAAACAAGCAGCGCTTGTTGAGGCTTGTATGTTGGTGGTGGGCTGTGTTTGACTTGGCTGGATACAAATTGTATAGGGTTGCTCTGAATTGATACAAATTGTACAGGGTTGCTCTGGATGGACAAAATGGATGAAGAATGTGGAAGAGGCTGATTTGATGCTGAGCTCTTCACCATGTCAACGAGTTTTGATTGCAGATAACCCAAGTAAACAAAACATGGCAGGAGCTTTTAAATCTCTATTATGCACATTAAGCATCTGGGTGTTCTTAAATTAGAAAATAATACTTTGCTTTATTTTCAGCTTCAAACTCCAGATGATGCAGCTACCATGGAGATGACAAAAGCACCAGCATGGTTTATTCAGATTAATACCCACATCGTCTTTGTGTGTTGTGTGTGTGTCCTGTGTGTGCAGCGCGCCCGAGACAAAAACAGATACTGCTCCTCCAAGACTCTGACCTTTAGCATCATTTCCCCCAAAAGTTAATTTCTGTGATTAATGCAATATACTAAAACCCATAAATTTGATCATCTGAAGGATTCAAATTAGGAATTATTGACAGCTGATAGAACAGAAGTGCAGACAGGAGGCAGATTTCCTCATCTGTCCATCTCAGTGTTGGAATATGTATTGATTAGGGTATGACAAGGTAGGGAACCTGCCATAAATCTAAACTCTATTAGATTAACACAGGCATTCAATTAACATAAAAATGACAACCTAAGAGAAAAGCTCTGAATGTCAGTCTGCTCACCGTTTCAAGTGTTCGACCCAACCCAGGTTTGGAATTAGCAAATGATGGTCTTAGCATAGAAAAGCAAGAGGCAAAAATGGATTTCAGTGTGGACTCCTGCATTTCTATTTTAGAGACAAAACACACAAGGCCTTTTTCTGCACACCTCACCCTCTCAAGGGGAGTCCACAGTCATGCCCCCAATGAGATCCCATAACCATAGGCCGCTATGTCAACCTGTCAGTTTACACATTTGCACACATAGTCAATACATAGTGTAAAATTTCATTTGTTAGGATCAGCACGACCACACAATCTTATGCCTAGTTTACGGGAGTAAGCTCCATTGAGCTCTATGGTGCTACCTTCTGACTGCAGAGGTTTGGCTTGTAAAACACATTAAGCTTTGGATCTCTAGTATGTAATCTCTGAGCAATCCTGCAAAGTGTTACCATTCAAACGGCTAGTATGAAGTAGAAACCCTATTAAAGGAAAGGGGACACGTATCCAGCCTCTGCTCATTCTCTGACTTATTCTATGCTAATCCATCAGAAAAAACAGTCTTGAAAGCCTCATTATCACTTATTCCCCCCCCCCATTTATATCCCACCTTTCTTCCACCATGAAACCCAGGTGATATGCCTAAGGTTCCTGGGTGGTACTCACTCATCTAGGTACTGATCAGGCCTGCATGACTTCAACAAGTTAGTGGTCTCCTGTGCCTTCAGTTCATACCTAAGCGAGTGTTGATCCTTTGCTACTTGATGTACCTTTAGGACCATTTATCTGCTGATGAAGAGTTACTATCAAAATAGTTTGTCATCTGCAAAAACTGTTCTGTGTTTGGAGCATCCATTACTGCATGGTTACAGGACTGTGACTGTTGAAAGGCTTGTTTGCCTCTTTGACACCAATGGACTACATTTTCTAATTTTGTTCATGCAACATTGATTGACTTTTATTATTTGTGACTCCATCACATATTTTCTGTTTAAGAATTGTGAAATGATACATGTTGCAAATATTTTGTTAGAACATTATTGCCTGTGTTTGTTCAGATCATACCCAGCAGGCTCTTTTTATATTCTTCATAGGGTCATAGGACCATAGAAAGCTGCCTACAAATGAGTCAGACCATTGATCCATCTAGATCAGTATTGTCAGTACTGGCTGGCAGCTGCTCTCTAGGATTATGGCCAAGAGTCTCTCCCTGTCCCACCTGAAAACACAATGAATTGAACCTGGGATCTTTTTCATGCAAAGACGTGTTCTACCACTGAGCTATGGCCCTTCCGCATCAAGTTCTTTCCTTTTCAAAATATAGAATTAGGACCACAAGTGTGGAAGGAGAGCCTTTCCCAGCTTTGTGAACTGGCAGAGCATGGGCCCTTCACCATCCAAAGAAAGTTTACTAAAAAATAATAAAAAAATAAAAAATAAAATAAAAAATAAATAAAAAATCCAGTTACAGAGATATTGCAGATGGTGAGGCTCATTATACCTAGAGTGAACCTGAAACAAGTCACATTAATTAGGAGCAAGAAGGTTCAAAGCAAAAGGGCAACAAAGGTGTTTTTTAATAATGGCACTAGTGTTGCTACTCCTGTCTCAAATACGGTGCCACTTCACAGCATCAGATGGCAGGTGAGAGACTCTTTGGATCTCCATAAGCAAAGAGGAATAAAAATCAATTTCAGAGCTCTAAAGTGGTAGATTCTGGTTCCTAAGGTCATTGCACATCATCAGCTACTCTACAGCACTAGAGCGCTTCTGAGTGGCTGATTAAAAAAAAAGAAATGAATACGGAGGATGTACTGCACCACTGTCTCAGAGGTTTAAAGGGACAATGTGAAATAATTCATTCCAAAACAAACAGTAGGTTGGATATTTCTTTTGCAAGGACAGTATTATACTGGCAACAAAGAATGAGTTCACATGGGACAATTTTAAACACTGCTCTACAGTCAGCAGATGAAAGTTTTCAGTTAGAAGAAAACAACCTGTAAGTTCTTTTCAGATGTTCTTTGGATGCTCAGAGAAAGAAGAGCAAATTCACAGGTGCTATCACTGTGCTGCAATCTACATGCATTCAGCTGTACATACAACTGTATGCATGGAAGGATTTCTCTGAACATAAGAACATATGAATGTAAGAATATCCTGTGCTGGATCATACCAGCACAGTATCTAGTCCAGTATCCTGTGCTCACAGTGGCCAAGCAGATGACTACAAGAAACCTGAAAGCAGGACCTGAACACAAGACCACTCTCTCCTCCTGCATTTTCCAGCAACTGGTATTCAGAAGCATTGCTGGAGTCCCTCCTGAAGTTATGCCCCTCACCACCAGCCCTGCTCCTTGGCTGGGATATGTCCCTGAACTGTAGTAACACCTCTCTTGCTTCTCTGGGGGTAGCCCTCTGGGTTTTGCAGGGCTCAAATGCAGTTCACTGTGCAAAGGTGACAGTCACATCCTTTGGGCTACCAACTCTTGCCTCTGGCCACATTCTCCATTGGCATGTGGTCCCCTGAAGTCTCCCCACAAGCCTAAGAAAGGTTCCTGACCCCTGATCTACACTCACCAGCAGAAGCTCTCCAAGGTTTAGAATGCCAGAGTCTGATCCTGTGATATTATTATTATTATTATTATTATTATTATTATTATTATTATTATTTCTTCCAATGAGCGCAAGATGATGTAGAAAGTCCTACAACAACATGTGAGGTAGGTCAGCCTGAGAATGAGATACTGGCCCAAGGTAATCTGGTGAGCTTCATGGTCAAGTGGAGACTAGAACTCAGGTCTCCCTGGTCCTAGTCCAACACTCTAACCACTACACTCTAACCGCATCATTTTGTGTATGAAGCAAGTACTCTCCCAGTGAGCTACTCTTACACCTGTCCATTAAAATTGCAAAGTTGCATTCCTGAATGCAGAAATAAAGGATTTCAAAAAATTACAAAAAATATTTTAAACCCTCCAGCAAAGAACAAGCCATAAAATAGCACAGTCTTCCATCACATAGGTCTGCCAAAAACAAATGATGCGTTGGAATTTGCACCAGAGAAAAAGCAATCAAGGAGATTGCATGTATGCTTATTTCAAAATAAGTTGTAAACCAAGACAGACCCCCGCAGTGCCACACTCTGAGATCAGCAGAATACCAGTGGTAGGTTCCAGGTATGGAGTGAACTCACACGAAGGGGCTTACGAGGAGACAAAGATTGCTTTTGGGGAATCAGGCAGGAAGCGAGTGAGGAAGAGCAGCTGGGAAGGAGGAAAAGATAGCCTTGAAGAAAAAGACGACATCAACTGCACTGAAGTTATTTTGGCATAATGGCAGAGTAAATGAGCACCATCTGGTCAAAAGTGAGAAAGGAAGAACAGATGACTGGAAGCAGAGGAGAATAGAAGCAGAAGGAAACTGGGGCAGGGATTAATTTGTGAAGCCGAGTGTTCTGAGGCACTTAGCTTTCACGAAGCCCCTGCCCCTGTGCTCCAACATGCCAAAAATACAAAGACTGACCCTGGGCTACTAAACCTCCAGTAGGGCTGATTCTTTCCTCCTTTTCCTTTCCTCTGCGCCCTGTTCCTCTTGGGGAGAAGGAGCCTATTCACTTTCACAGCAGGCCACAATCAATTGCAGGCTGCTGCTTAAAGACAACTGCTAAGCTGAGGGGAGGCCTCCTATAGCAAGTGTGTGTGTGTGTGTGTGTGTGTGAGAGAGAGAGAGAGAGAGAGAGAGAGAGAGAGAGAGAGAGAGAGAACCTGATTGGCTGTATGGTGCCACACAGCACAGGTAAAGAGATTTTACTTTGCAGAGTGCACCAACATCATTAGCTCTTAGGACAGAAAGTCTGCATTTTTTGGCTCCCAAGTCATGTAAATTGCCCCCAAGAAACCATTAACAGATCTGAGGGGGTGTTACTTTATCCACCCAAATGTGTCCAGAGATGCTCATCAAATAATGCAGAGATTAATTAATTCAACCCAAAATCCCATCAGTCTCTAGGAAACTTACTTCCAGGTTACTATGAGCAACAGATCATGGAATTAGTACACCACAAGAGATGGAATAAAAACTAAAAATACTGCCTTTGTATCTCCCCCTCAAGTGGTTTGCAAGAGCCCCTTTCACACAATCTTTCAATGTGTGGTGAACATTAATCAAACTTTGGTTTGCACTAGGAATATGTCAGAAGAGCTTATCTCTTACTTGCTTTTTAACTCTCACCATTATGCACTTCCGTTCTTCAGCAATAATAGCAGACAAGAGAAGAAATAGATGTACATTTGTTCCCAGCATTATGCCACACTTCAGTGTGACCAAGGAACAAAATCCGAGCATAGTAGGTAAAAGGATAGATAGTAGATAGATAGGTAGGTAGATAGATGATAGATAAATAGACAGGTGTTAAATATGCTTTCTGCTGTGTTCATTGTTCATTGTTACATTTATTAAGTTTTAGATTTTAGGGATTTGTTTTATGGAACTATGCTTTGCAATCTGCACCAGGATCTTGATGAACAAAGGGTAGGTTAGAAATGGATTTATTAGTAGTAAAAACACTAGTTCTTATATGAAATAGATATAGATAGGTCTAGGCTGATCCTCAGTGGCTGGGATGACAAACAACAAAGCATAGATTTAGCTCCTCTGACCATGGACTCAAGGAGGCAGAATCAGCATCCAGTCCCATGCAGAAGAAAGTACAGAATTACTATTTGGGGTATTGGTACAGTGAAAGCAAATTGTACTGTTTTACTGTACTGGGTGGGGTTGCCCTTGCTGATATGACCCTCAGTGGGGGCATGATGGGTGTCTATGCAGAGAGCATTCAGAAACACATTGTTCTCCTAGTTGCCTTTGTAGTTCACAACCCCAAGAAAGATAGGATGCTGTCTTACAAAAGCACATAAGAAGAGCCATGCTGGACCAGGCCAATGGCCCACCTAGTCCAGCATCCTGTTTTCACAGTGACCAATCAGATGCCCATTATGGGAAGCCCACAAGCAGACCTGAGCACATGAGCACTCTCTCCTCCTGCCATTTCCATCAACTGACCTTCAGAAGCATTACTGCCTCCAACCACGAAGACAGAGAACAGCCATCATGGCTAGTAGACTCAGATCAAGTGAGACTAGTTCTCCATCCAGAACAGTATCCTCTCTTCTCGGACTGACACCAACTCTCCAGGGTCTCAGGCCTTTTCCACCACCTCTTTTGAACTGGGCAAGGCAGGGACTGAACCTGTGACCTTCTGCATGCCAGGCATGTGCTCTGCGTACTGAGCTGTGGCCCTTCCTCTTGTTCCTTGCACACTCTGACTAACATAACAAAGGGCATTTTTTCCCTGCTTAGAAATATAAAAGCGGGAGGCGGGAGGTAGGGTCTAGCAGTCAGGAGATACTTGTGGGCATCTCTTCGCAGTGTTGACATATGTCGTGAGAACGATACGCCAGGTGTGATGTAGATATCTTCATTTCATCAGACAAGGCCCTTCTTGTGAAATATAAAAGCTAAGCTCTTTCACACAGAAATCGTGAGAAGAGATACGATAAAGGAACAAAACAGAAGGCCCGATAAAGATAAAAGATGTGCAAAGGCACACAGTGCACTTTATTCTAGACACTAAATTATCACCTTACAAATGATTTTCACATCATTACATAGAGATCAAATGTTCCCGCTCACGTTTTTACGCATGCAATAGGCAAAGCTCAGAAGTTTTGGTGGAACTTTTTTGCAAGGCGAGTTCCCTAGTACAATAATGCACTGTCACTTGTCATTTCACTGATTTGTGTGTACATTGCTTAGCTTAGCCCTTTGTACATTGCTTAGCTGAATAACCGCACTGCAAAATTCAGAAAAGTGTGAATTTTGAAGGATGCCTGTGTTTCAGTTTATGTATTGTTTTTGAAAGTGGGACATGGGTTGGTTTGCATTTAATGTGAACTGAATCGAAATTCTCACTCATCTCCATTTCAGTCACAGTACATTGACGCCCTGTATTAAATCGTTCCTCCCCTACAAATGTCTTTTGTGATACCTTTGCTCCACCTTTCCAAAATCCTAATTTTTGTGGAATTATTCCCTGTAGATTATGATAAACTTTTGTGATGAAAAGTTATTGATTATATAATTTAGTTGGACTGAATTCTGCATTCTGACAAACAATAATAATGAAGAGACAAGCCCATCTTACATTCACAATAGAAGAAGTTCCATGAGATCAATGGGGCTTACATCCAAAGAACTGTGAAAAGGATCCCAGTTTAAGGATTGTGTACACAAAAGTTTGCTTTTCTCATTAGTGAAAAACATACAGAGAAATAAAGAGAAAATTGTATTTCAACATGAACCTCCAGGATTCAATTTATTCCTTCTCCGTCTTCTAGAAAAACAATTATTTCCCCCCTCCCTGTGAAAATGCTATTGAACCTTCAGCCAGTTTTAAGCTATTTTCACCAAAATCTGCCTCTTCTGCTTGTTTTCAAGTTGTGAGCTCCCCCGTGTGGTTATATAAGGATTTCCAGCTGTTACAGAAAACGATTTAAAGAGTTTTCTATTACATTATTTCAAGGAAACACCCACTCTAAAACTCAACACCCAGAAAGGGAAAAAGAAAAGAAAGAAGACACAGGTCTTAAATAAAGCTGCCATTGCTTTGAGACAGCTCAAGCATTTCTCACAGGCACAATGGGTATCACATGGATGCAATGGTTGCGTGAACCTGGTGTCAACAGGGCCATTTTTCTAAGCTGACGTGTTAACATACATGATAAGAGGATTTGTGTTGAATGTCCACATGGTGCTGCAGCACTTCTGTGCAATCGCTGCTAGTCATCTGCAAAGTCTTACAGGCCTGACTCGCAGGGCCTGCTGACAGTCCGAACCAGAAGCACTGTGCCTCTTTAAGAACGTCCAAATCAACAAGTGACCGCTTTCCATCTCCATTGTAGGAAAAACTTTGCTTCAAGTGCAATCCTATACACATCTATTTGGAGGTAAGTTCTACTGAGCTCAGCCAAGGCTACTTCCTGGGACGTTAGTAGAGAATTGCAGTTTTGATTATTTTTGTCTTTTAGGCACATGCTAAAGGTTTAGATTTGAGCTCCACTTTTTTCACTTTGTTTATAGCAGACACGTCCAACTCCCAAGAGACTGCGATCTACTCCCAGTATTAAAAAAACTGGCCGTGACCTACCCATTGACATTGGAGGGAAGAGTAGCATGCGTGGGCTGGGGGTGTGGAAGGGGAGGATTGCCCAGAGTTCCTGAAAGTTGTTGAACTTTTTTTAGGGGAGGGGAGACCAAATTTGTGGGGGAAAGGCAAACAAATAACTACGATGCTGACAAGCACACAAAATAATACAGCAAACTAATGTTGGCAGCAAACTATAAAATACCGCCCTTTTGATGCATCGTTGGGACAGAGCGAGGGGGGCGGAAACATTCCTTATACATTGCTTTTAATCACTTGATCGATAAGGATCCCATGATCAACTGTGATCACTGAGGGATCTACCTGTCAATCACGGTTGACCACTTGGACATTGCTGGTTTATAGCATCCAAAGGGGAAGTACGGTAATACTGAGTAGTAGATTCAGACAAATTGTCCTATTTCCAGGTTGTGCTGCTTTCTTAAAAACCAAACATTAATGTACATAATTAATACAGGTTTTTCAATGTATTTTCTCTCGATACGTGTGTTTCTGAATATATTTCCTCACAAAGTATCAATTTCTAATAATATTTTCTCTTAAAATAAACATTCCTCAAGCTAGGAAGGAGCAGGTCAGTTGGTAACTGAGGAAACAAGGAAGGTGTTACTTCAGGATCTGATTTGCCTGATTAGTTTGTCTGCAAAGTTGCTGTTCACCAAGCGTCAATAATAGGGATATGTCCAAACTATATGTCCAATATTGAGCTAGGACCTCTCTACCATGCATGGATATTACAGGTATAAACACAACCTCAACCTCTCTCTCTCTCTCTCTCTCTCTCTCTCTCACACACACACACACACACACGCACAAACACAGATGTACAAGCAAAGAGCACTCCCATGTGAGAATGGCAGAACCACACCTGAATCATCAGCACAGCCCCATGCAGAATTGGCCCAAGGCATTTTGCTACCTGAAGCAAAGGGCAGGAAGTTGCCTTTTCCCAGTTCCATTGTATGAACAAATGCTCAACAGACCACTGAATCTCATTCCAACAACCTCCATTGCACCCCATTGCACTCCCAGGGCAGAGGCAGGGCCGTCTTTACCTGGGGGGGGGTGCAAGGGGTGAGTGGCACCCGGGCTCCAAATTCTTGGGAGGGGGGTGCCAAATGTATACTGAATACTGGTCCCTCTTGATCAGCAGCAGTGAAAAGCAATGGAGTGAAAGTCCCTGCCCCGCCCCCGCCCCACCATCGCTCTGTTACTCCGTAGCATCAAATATTCCCAACAAGTCAGGAAACAAAAGCAGTTCTTTTCTGCTGCGTCATTGTTACAGGTGAACGATTCCCCCCCAAAAAACTTTGTTCACCCCCCCTAAAAAGGTCAACAACTTTGGCTTCCCCCCTCCCCTAAAAAGGTCACTAAAGGTTCATTTGGGGCAGCTAAACTAAATTTAGGAGCACTGGGCGAATCTTTGCACCCCGGCGGCGCATATGATAAATATGGCCCTGGGCAGCAGCGTAGTTTGGTGGGTGCAGGGCAAGTTGCCTAGCAGACATGCAGAGCTCTCTCCCCTCATTACCTCTCAATATTTGCTGTCTGAGGCATCTGCCTCATGATAGCACCAGCCCTGACCTCAAGACATGTCTAAACTGGCACAGGTGCCCTGCTCTCCACAAATCTACTGTGTCTTGTGGTGGTATTTGCCACTGAACATTAATTACTGACAAATGCATTTATGCTGCTGTGGGAGGGGAGTCAGATAATCCATTCACTCATGCTTTGGAGCTACCTACCAGCGAATCAGTCATTCAGGTCTTCTTAGTCCGTCTTGGCTGACTTTCACTTCATTAGGATCAAGACGAGAACCATTTCTGACAAGGGCTCTCACTAATTGTTTAAAGGTGAATCCTTCCAAGAAGATTTCGCACCAGCACTTGGCGAAAAGGGCTTCTGTGTTTCCTTAAAGGTGTGGAAGAGGTTGGCAACCAACTGCTTGAGCTCGGAATACAACCCTTTGGATAAATCCTTTCATCTCTGTAGTGCATCAGTTTTTCCTAGACTTGACCTTTTAATTTAATCATGATGCAATCTGTCATATGGCCATAACAATAGGGGGATAAATAAAAGGAAACAGTAACATTTTCCCATGGGGAGCAAGCATAGTGGAGGATCTGGTCTATATGTTCAGTACGGCAACCTAAGATCAGCCTTGATGGACAAAACAAAACAAGTGGTTCACCTCGCCTAGGTGTCTCCAGGAGGGACCTATCCTTGCACTAAGGAAATATGTGTGGTTAATATAAGAACAGTGCCATTCTAATTTGACCTTCTGGAAGTCTAAGAGCCAGGCCTTTTGTGGTTTTCACCAAAGGGATGCTGATCCCTGTGGCATCTCTCAGCTGTAGCATTTAATAGTACAGTGGTACCTCGGGTTACATACACTTCAGGTTACATACACTTCAGGTTACAGACTCCGCTAATCCAGAAATAGTACCTCCGGTTAAGAACTTTGCTTCAGGATGAGAACAGAAATCATGCTCCAGCGGCGCGGCAGCAGCGGGAGGCCCCATTAGCTAAAGTGGTGCTTCAGGTTAGGAACAGAACGGACCTCCAGAATGAATTAAGTTCTTAACCAGAGGTACCACTGTACTTACAGAATGATTCAGGGGTATCTGGCACAGGATTTCCTCACTACCAATGGCGTAGAGCAGCCTTGCCCAACCAAATGTTTGGGACCACAACTCCCAGCATCCTTGATAACTGCCCAGGGCTGAGTGGGCTTGCAGTCCAAAGTTCCTGGAGAGCACTAGATTGGGGAAGGCTTGCCAAGAGCAATAGTAGCAAAGCATAAAGTCACATGTTGTTGTTGCTGTTGGCATCCATCTGTCTCAAGAGACAATGGAGTGTGCCTCTGGGGGTGAAATTAAACTGCTGCAGTGTGTATGGCAGTTCTGCTGCCCAGACCACAGGACCCCCCCACACACACCTTCAGCCTTGCTGATGTGATCCAAAGAAACCAGAGCAATACATCTGGGTGCCTACTTGGCTGCAGGAGTTGCTGGAAGGCGCCGTACAAGACACCTTCCAATGGTTTTAGAGACTTCACTCTGGATTTGCATAGGGTTTACTCCTTAGTCCTTTCTTTTCTGGAAAATATTCTGCAAGGCAGTGGAGTTTTAGGGTCTGGGTTTTCTTTCTCCTACATGGACTACCTTCCCAGGTTGACGAGCCCCATCTGCCCCTCACTTCCCTCTATAGCATATGCAGAAACTGCCCACTTGACCATTCAAGCCACTTTTAGTTTCATTTGCTCAATCCACACCAGAACCTGTTTTTGCATGCAGGTGATGTCCCTAACTCACCAAGGGTTTGAGAGCCATTGGCTACCCTCACCTGGTTTAGCCAGACAATCAAAGCTGTCCTCAGGGTGCGACCACTGTCACATGCTGACAGCTTCTAGGAGCCACAGGTAACAGCTGAGTGCAGGGTGGGGACTAAAGCTGGACAAACAACCGCAGAAGAAGGTACATCCCACCCACCACAGTCACATGTTGAGTGTGCTAAAAAGCACACAGAGGGCTGGCCAATTCGCCATGAGGATCCTGGTTCCGTAGACATAAGGCTAGGGGAGACATCACACAAATCTGTGCCTGACAGAACTCATAGCCAAATGGCCAGGCTACTCAATTTTCTTTTTCTTTTTTTCTCACTGTGATTGTGAGCACTGGCAGGTGCAGGTAGACCGTGCATCTTCCTTAGGCTTGTTTCCTAGGAACTCCCATGCTGGTCGTGGGTCACCCTGCTAGGGTACACAACTGCTATGAGGCATGGCACGAGGCATAACAAAAGGGGGACTGCATGATCTAAATCTATCTGTATTATCTATCATCTGTCTGTCTATCTGTCTGTATCATCTATCATCTATCTATCATCTATCATCTATCTATCTATCATCTATCATCTATCATCTATCTACCTCCTACCTACCTATTTTTAATTTTTATATCCTACCTCGCCACCAGATGGTGCTCAACACAGCTAACAACAATACAAATATTGTAAAATATAATGAAATACAATGAAAATAGCAATAATATGCAAAGTAAACTAACTAACTAAATAAATAACAATTTAAGGGGTAAGTTTAAACATCCAGTTCAATCTTTATGGATCTTTTTTTTCACCCCTAACAGTACAATCTGCTAGATGCTCAATTTTAAGGTGAGGGAACACTTACTCATCTGAGATAACTTGTTATGCTAGGAGTGTGGTAGAGAACCTCTGACCCAATCCTCAGAGGTTGGTGCGGCAGGCCATTTTTGGCAAGTCATGCCCACATTTCCTATGTCTGATGTGAAATATATGACATCAGGCACAAGAAAGTTCCACTTGCCACGGCTCCAAGCGCTAAGTGTGCTCCGCATCCTTCCTTTGCAGCCCTAAATTGAAATTAGTTACCTGATGTCATATGATGTTAGGTAACTGACAGGTGAGTGGCCCAGACCACCTCTTGTGGCCCACAGAAGTCCGGCTGCTTCTGGATCCAGCCCTCCAGCCAGATCCAATTCCAGATCACAGTGCTAGGAGATGCTCAAGATTTGCGAAGGGGTGTATTGTGCACACATTTCTGACTATAAGATTATGGCCCTTCTTTCTGACATTAAAAATCCCTATATACCGGTTACATCTGTAATCTCTTCAACACACCTCAATAATCCTCACATCCCTGTAAGATAGGCAACTGGTACTAGGGATGGATCTACATTGACCAAAAAACAAAACAAAAAACCGCTAAGAAAAAGAAATGTTCTATAGCTCTCTATGCAATTTTCAATTGACTGCTGTACATCGCCCCCTGGTGTGACATTTTATAATGCACTTAACATTATAGATTAGTCATAGGTAAAGGTAAAAGGACCCCTGACCATTAGGTCCAGTTGTGGACGACTCTGGGGTTGCGGCGCTCATCTCGCTTTATTGGCTGAGGGAGCCGGCATACAGCTTCCGGGTCATGTGACCAGCATGACTAAGCTGCTTCTGGCGAACCAGAGCAGTGCATGGAAACACCGTTTACCTTCCCGCCGGAGCGGTACCTATTTATCTACTTGCACTTTGACGTGCTTTCGAACTGCTAGGCTGGCAGGAGCAGGGACCGAGCAACGGGAGCTCACCCCGTTGCGGGGATTCAAACCACCGACCTTCTGATTGGCAAGTCCTAGGCTCTATGATTTAACCCACAGCGCCACCCGCATCCCTAGATTAGTTATAGCAGTGCTTTTTTTCAATAAAAATAGATGCTGAAGCTCATCACTTGTTATTAAGTCACTGGGCAACTCAGGGCAGCCCTGAACAGATGCCAGTTTGACAACAGCTTCGTTCTTTACCCGTGGAGGTGCTAAACACCACAGCAAGCTGTTTCCCTAGCCAGTTTGGGGGTCACCCGTGGTTCTGATACAAGTCAAATAAACGGGCCCCCACCTCCCTCTTTCTGTTAGATTCAAGTGGGTGGCTAGGGCAGCTCGGAAGAGCTGTCATGCAAATGCACATGAGCACAATGGTAGAGGCCTGGCTGGGAAGCTTAAAGCCTGCCTAGGGAGACAGACTGAAGAAAAAGGAGATATGAATTGGCCAATCGCTGCTAGGAATGACTAGGAGCTAGGTGGAGTAATAGATCTAAAAAAAAGTGTAGACTCTCACATGCTGGCCAGCTTCTGTTTTGACTTGAAATGTTCATTTGGGGCTTCTCAGAAGTATGTAAAGGCAAGAAGTGTGTGTGTGGGAGGAGCGCTGATCCACAATGGCGCCTACCTGAGAGGTGCTGGGACTGCGCTCCAGAGCGCTCCAGCTGAAAAAAAACCACTGGTTACTAGTATCCCCATATTACAAAGGCAGAGGTGGAGGGGAAAGTGTTGACTTAATTACAACCCAGAGTTTGGGGGGGGGGGCAGGGGCGGTAAAGAGATTTGAATCCAAGGAAGCCCAAATTAGTATGTATTGTCTTACCCGCTATGCTGCAATCACTTTCCTAGGCACTGTATGTTAGTGCCTCTATTTCCCCAACTGTGGAGGCAGAACATCGCGATTGTGGCTAGTAGCCATAGAAAGCCCTAGTGCAAAGTTCTCACAAATTTCCCTAAGCTTAGATCTCCTTGCATGTGCTGGAACCCCAAGAAGAGCCTCTCCCAGACTGCAGAATTGCACACTGCACATCCCACATGTGGCTGCAACCAGACCTATTAATTGCCCTATTACAAAGACCACTTACGCACAAAGCATTACCTTTAATCTCTGCCTACCCTTCAGTGTTTACCATATTTTTCTCGTGAATTTTTCAGATATTTTTACTTTCCACTTTAGCACTTCATTATCTGTGCAATTTATGAGGTCTCTGTTTAGACTGGGGGGAAATGAAGAAATGCTAAAGTTTTGCTTTTTCGTTGCCAAAGGAAAAAGAAGAGGTCATGTGTTGCCGACCAAGCAAAGCTTCCGAGGTTGATGAATGCCTCCGACACTCTGGTCCACTGGGATCAAACTGTTCCACCACAGGATGTGCCATGTTTGGAGAAGAACCTCTTTGGAGCCTCTGTGAATAACCCTGCTTTTAAGCTTTCCGCTTTGAAAAAGGGAACACCCCTCGTGATTTAATACTCAATCTGTGAATTTTAATAACTGCTACCACTTATCGGCCCATCTATCATCTTATATCTTTTGCAGCTGTTGAAAGACAATGTTGGTGCCTTTAAAGCTTTCTCATCACAGATTCAAAAAGCCTAACACACACACACACACACACACACACAAAATTGGCAAACAAAAAGAGCCATATGCCTACTTGACCTGGGATACATAAACCTGTTGTTCAATCCTGAGAGAGGGATTACAGCATTACTTTTTACTAAGTTGCTTTTCATATGGAAATTTCTTTTCACATCAGAGATCTGCATTTAATGGCATCAACATAAAAAAAAAATCCCAATTTTTAGCTCCCTGATCATGGACATATAGATTTTTATAGCGTCTGCAAGCATGCATTAATGTTAATTTCACAAGTCTCCTTTGTATTTTGTTAATGTCACAATCTGCTGTAAAACCTTGCCAAGTTTCTTAACTGTCATGTTAATTCCAAGACCTATTCTGCACTCTTTGACATTTCAGGACAGAACATGGCAGTAAAAATAGATTAAAAACAGCTTATAAGTATTATAAAATGGGGAACTTTGCAGATGGCGGAATTAGATCTGCTCAGTAGAAATTCAGCAACTCGGAGCACAATAATATTAAAAGAAAATGTGTATTCATTTGGAAGGTAAACATTTTTGCAACAATAGTGTACCGCTGTCTAAATGAGGAAGGGGAATTCCCTGTTTAAAGAAAAATAAGAAAGGTGTGTGTATGTGTGTGTGTATATATATGCATATATCACTGCTCTGAATGTGTGCTCTATATCCATGTCAGTATTAGATTTCAAACGGTTTCTGTACTGTATAAATAAAGAGTATAATAAGAGCTAGATTTCATTGCTGGTTGGTTCAAAGTTCACACAAATTATTTCACACAAGGGATTTGTCTGAGGGGCTTTTTGTGTGTGCGTCAAAAGAAATGCATTAGATATTAAATGGCAATGTCACACATAAGAAATTTGCAAGAATGGGCAGGAAACGAGACACTCCCCCCCCCCGTTGCAAAAGAATGCACCCTCTTTTTAATGCATGTGATCCATTTCAAAGGGAAACTTTTCTTTTGCTGATTTCAGGAAGTTTAAAATTGGCTAATCAGAAAGTTTTATGAAGTTTGGATCGAAATAGGTTAGGATTCTTTTTTAGAAAACTGTCATAAAAAAGGAGGGGGAAAATCCCTTTCCCCTTTAAGGGGTGCTTATTATTTCCATCATCTTCCTCGAGTTGCTGATGAATAGCTCACATCGTTTGCCAAGCCCCACCCCTGCCTCCCCCCCACAAATCCTTCCCTCATTATTTGCTCAGTCTTTTTCCCACAGCCCAGAGAGCCCGTCAAAGACGGCTTAAAGAAAACACTGTGTTAGCGTTAGGAAATAGCATTCAGTTCCCAATTGATCTCCTAATACTTAATGTTGAAATGATAATTGGTGGAGTCTTCATTGAAAATAATATAAAAGGACGGGAGTGGAAATAAAAAACTCAACTTTTCTCCCCCGCCAGTCACCAAAAGGTATTATCTTTAGTCGTTGCATTCCGAGGAACCAGATACTTTTTATTTTATTTCATTTATTAAAAAAAAGCCCTCCCCCCCCATCTGCTGGAGATTGCAGCCCACAATTCTTTTCAACTGACATAATCCAGATTGATTCGTTCAGCAGATAAAATTCCGGCCACTTCTGCCCTTTATAGGAGCAACATAATACCACTCTTTATTCAGCAACAATGTAACATAATGGGATCGGAATGTGCAAAATGACCGTTCTTATATTACTGCGACATGCAAAGGCTCCAAAGCAAGCTGGGACCTTAATGTAAAAAATCATTATGCACAGATTACTGGAGTGGCCCTGCATTAAACAAGGTCAAACAGAGCATTTTTTCCCCCTGCTGCTGTTCTTATAAAGAGTAGGAAATGCATACAACTCTCCACCCCCACCCCACCCCAACGGCCACAAAACACTCTTCACTAATATCTTGATTATAGTTGTGTTTCGGAAAGGGAGGGGGAGGCGACAAAAGAAAATGCAATTTGTTCATAAAAAGTCCGGCAGTTAAATACTTTCCCCTCCAGAAAGCCGTTAAATCTATTACACACTAAACCACATGCGTACACATGGAGATCTAAATTTCAAAGGTTGTCATGTAAATTGCCAGAGCTGACTTTTTTTGGTTCCCTGCAATACCAAATGAATTTTAAAAGACCTTCAAAGATGATAACTCACTACATCTTTTCCCTGTTTGATAGATCACAGACCGGGAGCTGTTAAAGTTAGCTGCTTCAGAGATACAATGGTTCGTGTGTATACCAATCTCATTGAACTGCGGCTCCCCGCGATAATTTCAATCTCTTAAGAGCACTGCTGGATCAGGCCACTGACCCATCTAGTCCAGCATCCTGCCCTCACAGTGGCCAACCAGATGCCTCAAAGTGAAGCCCTCGAGCAGGATTCGAGCACAAAAGCACTCTTCCCCTCCTGTGGCTTCCAACAACTGATATTCAGAAGCACTGCTGCCTCCAACTGTGGCAGTAGATGTGCTGTGCTTCTGAGAGTTCCTGGCCTGGCATCACCCCGTTACAGCTCTTACAACTCTGCAAGGTAGATTAACATTGCAGACAGGGAGCTATAAGATTTGGTCTTGACTAGACCATCTCAAGTGAGAGCTGGACCATAAAGAAGGCTGGTCGCCGAAGAATTGATGCTTTTGAATTATGGTGCTGGAGGAGACTCCTGAGAGTCCCATGGAATGCAAGAAGATCAAACCTATCCATTCTTAAGGGACTTAGCCCTGAGCCATTAGCACTGGAAGGACAGATCCTGAAGCTGAGGCTCCAATACTTTGGCCACCTCATGAGAAGAGAAGACTCCCTGGAAAAGACCCTGATGTTGGGAAAGATGGAGGGCACAAGGAGAAGAAAGGGATCCTGAAAGGAATACACGGGGTGAAGATACTTTGCTCTTTCATCTAGCGATCTTCAAAAGCGTCTTCACCCTGGCACATTCTTTTTGAGGATTGATGTAGATTTGAGGGGGGGCAACCCCCTTCTTGAAAATATTGGTAGGGCCCTGGCTCCGCGACCCCCGTAGATGGTGCCCCTGACCTGAGGTCTTTCTGGTTTGTAGCTAAGTCTCTTACACAGCAATCCTATGTATGTTTACTTCGAAATAAATCCCAGTGCTCAATCTTTTTTATCTCCAGGTTAAGTGTGGTGTGGTGGGTAGAGTGTTTGGATTAGGACCAGGGAGACTGGTGTTGATATCCCCAGTCTGATTGTCAGGTGCTGGGAGCAAACGCCAGCGCTTAGCACCAACTCTGTCTTCCTCAATTTGTGACCTATCTAGTTGAAGCCCATTAAAGGCAGGATGCTGGACTAGATGCTGCGAATGGGCACATGCAGGATTTTGCTAGCTTTTTTGCCATAATGTGGAGCAGAATGGACTACCCTGTCTGTCACACTGTGGGCTTTGCTTGAGCCCCTGAGAGTACCTGAACAAATGTATTTGGGCAATAATGCAAAGCCATAACCTTAAAACTGATTGAATTCTCAAGATCACCTTAGATACCTGACTATCCAAATCCAATAGCAAAACATAGGGGTTTGAAGACTTCAATCAATATAAACCTTTTACAGCCCAACCTTTCAACTGCAGTAGTGTGTGTGTGTGTGTGTGTGTGTGTGTGTGTGTGAGATAAGAAGGTTAATTGAATAATTGATCAGTTAGTTAAAAAAAGTCTTCAGATACCTTCAGAAAAAAATTGTGCAGCAATAGTGATTTACATGATTTTGAATTCAGCCACTCTATTTTTTGGAAAGTATAACTACTACTGTTACTATTATTACTTCTAATATTATGTTCTACATTTTAATAATATAGAATCCAGTGCAGAATGTAATAAAAAATCTGAATGGAAATCTACAGCTATCAGCAGAGGTAGCCCACAACCAATCTCCATTTTTCAAGATACCTTAGGGCTAGCTAACATTAAGCCCGTTTAAGTCTTGTTGATTAACTTTCACCCATTTAAAACAACAGAACTTAAAAGCACTTAACACCTTGTCAAGAATATTAGAATTCGAATATTATTAATTCTGAAAATGTCAAATTAAATTCCTCATTTCTGCATCCAAACTTGTACATATACCTTGGCATCCCAGACCAAGGTCCATTAGTATACTCATCAAAAACCCTCTATTCCTGCACAAAACCCCTATTTTTGCGGCACCTGACTGAAGAGTCAACTCTGCCGGCATTATTTATTCTTCTCCAAAATGATCTGTGAAATTTGAAAATGGGCTGAGTGATTCAGTCTGTGTTAACAGCACAAATGCAAACTCTCTGCAAACTTGCCGAGCTCATGAAACTTCGCCGCATCTTCAGAATGAGTCTTTCAAATTCATAGAAGGGTTTATAAAGCGGGGAAAGGACAATAGAAGCTAAATTTTTAGTAAGACCCTTCAGGCCTCCAGAATACAAAACTCACATCAGGGCAAATCGGCACGGAGAAGGTACAAAAGACAAGCCCTAATTAGCAGAGCAAAAAAAATATTTCAGCTCTTATTTGATTGGTGCTTCACATTACAAGATCCGTTGATTGATAATGATTAATAGAAAACTTTTACATTTTCATTGAACAATCAGACTGTTTCTTTTTTGTGATTGCCATCTTATAATTAAGCATTAAGAAATTAGTGCAGTGAGTTATCATTACAAATCAGGTGTAATCTGCAGCATGCGGAAGAAGGCTGAAGGAGAAGGAGGAAAAGATTATATATTCTTTTTTTAACCTCCAAGTCAACAAGCTGCCATAACCACTGGCAAAAAAAAATCATCAGAAGACAGTTTTGCCCCATGTTGTTGTCACAAACTTTTAGCAGGACAGTGGTACCTCTGGTTAAGAACTTAATTTGTTCTCGAGGTCCGTTCTTAACCTGAAACTGTTCTTAACCTGAGGTACCACTTTAGTTAATGGGGCCTCCCACTGCTGCTGCCGCCACCGCTGCGCAATTTCTGTTCTCATCCTGAAGTAAAGTTCTTAACCAGAGGTACTACTTCCGGGTTAGTGGAGTCTGTAACCCGAAGCGTTTGTAACCCAAGGTACCACTGTACCATAAAAATCCATTGGATTTATTTCTCCACATGAAAACAGTATCTTGGCCATGGTTAATGATGAGCCAAGTAAGTCTCAGTGTCAAATAATGTCACCTACTTCTTAGACATACTATACATAACTTGTTTTAGAACAGGAAAATCTGATAATTGTTTCTCTGTCATTAGGAAGCACTTTCTGAGGGCAAGAGCTGTTCGACAGTGGAACGGACTGCCTTGGAAGGTGGTGGACTATCCTTCACTAGAGGTATTTAAACAGAGATTGGATGGCCATCTGTTAGGGATTATTTAGTTGTGATTCCTGCAAGGTAGGGGGTTGGGCTAGATGACTCCCAAGGTACCCTCCAACTCTGCAATTCTGTGATTTAGCCCTGCCTTCTTCCAGAGTGAAAGACTAAGGCTATTGCCGCAGATGGCTAGCTCGGCGTCACTCCACTCCACTCCTCGTCTCAGATTGTGATTAAAGAAATGGCACCAAAAGTGTGTAGACTGTCTCCTCCACAGAGGAGGAAGGGCATCTTGCAAACATGCATGAGTAAAGATGGCATCATTCCACACAGGCCATCAAACAAATAAAATCTAGATCCTACAGGGCAGCTGTCAAACTTTTTTTTTGTATAGCTCTGCCGTTGATACTTTGTCAAGGAGATGTGTGCTTTGTGTTATGTCTCACAGCAAAATGACAAGAGTTGCCGTCCATTGACAAAGCCACACGACAGAGAGGTGTCACATGCCGACAGTACAGATGTATTATCACTCCGCCACTTAGACAGGAGTGACATCTCCTGACTCTCAAGAGACAGCACTGCGGATGAGCTAACCTGCGGATGCCGGCAGTACGCTTAATAATATTGACAGTCAACAATTCTACGGGCATCAAGGCCAAAGGAGTGGCAAGGCCTGAAATCCAGGATGCTCCTTTCTACATCAAAGAAAATGGCAAGGGATAAAAGATGAGTTGAGTTGAAACAGCATTGTTTACCATCCACCAAACACTGCTCTCAGGGTTGAAAAGTGTAATATTTTCATGCTGGAGTGAGGGAGGTCAACTTCTTCAAAAACAACACTAATGTTAGGCTACCAGCATTTAAAACACAGAGTTAGAGATCTGTATTTTTCACCAAAATATTAGATGAACTTACTGAGAAATGGTGTGGTGTAGTGGTTAGAGCAAAGGTAGTCAACCTGGTCCCTACTGCTCACTAGTGGGCATTTCAGGATTCCAGGTGGGCAGTAGGGGGTTCTATGGCACAAGCTGAATTCTTCCAACGAACACTGGTGGGCGGTAAGGAAATTTCACCATCAAGAAAGATGCATTAGTGTGCAGTAGGTATAAAAAGGGTGACTACCCCTGGGTTAGCGTATCAGACTAGGATCTGGGAGACCAGGGTTCTAGTTCCCACGCAGCCATGAAGCTCACTGGGTAACCTAACCTACTTCACAGGGTTGTTGTGAGGATAAAATGGAAAGGGGAGGAGAACGATGCATGCCGCCTTGAGTACCTTGTAAAAAAATGGCAGGATAAAAATGTAATAAATAAACAGAATGAATGAATCAATCAATAAATAAGATCATTATAGTTGCACATGTTTTAAGTAAAAAAAGTACTTCTCTTTTAAAAATAAAATGATATGATATGCAATTCAAATAAAATGTAACTTGATTATCTAGAGTGAACGCTGAAGCCTATGAATGTCCCTTAACCTGATTAAAAGGCTAGTGGGTGGTGCCCGTATTGAAAAGTGGATATATGATATCAGGATACAGCTGAGGGCAAAAAAGTAACCCTGACCACCCCATTACCTCTGCTCAATACCAGCTCCTCTTGGCCTGTCTGCTCCTTGAACCGGGTTGTTGGCACCTACTCAGAGTAAATCGATTGAAATTAATGCACCTTAGTTTGTTATGCCCATTAAGTTCAATAGGTTTATTCTGTCTAGCAATAGCACTGCATATAACCCATTGTTCCCATTACAGCTGGTCACTATAACAACTTTTTAACTAAGGCTGCATGGACACTTTATCCGTCCCAGCTCCTTCCAAAATCGCAGTTTGAAAGCATGCCAGTGCAAGGAGATAAACAGGTACCGCTGCGGCGGGAAGGTAAATGGTGTTTCCTTGCACTCTGTTTTCCATCACAGTGTCCCGTTGCTCCAGAAGCGGTTTGGTCATGCTGGTCACATATCCCGGAAAGCTGTCTGTGGACAAAAGCTGGCTCCTTGAGCCTGAAAGCGAGAAGAGAGCCGCAACCCCATCACCGCTTTTGACTTGACTTAAATGTCCAGGGGTCATTTCCCTTTCCCTTTACCTATATCTTCAAAGGACACCTGAAGCAAATTTTTAATTTTATTGCATTTTTGTCCCACCTTTGCAGGTTAGGCTGAGAGGCAGTGACTGGCCCAAGGTCACCCAGGGAACTTCATGACCAAGTGAGGATTTGAACTCTGGTCTCCCAGGTCCTAGTCTAACATTCTAACCACTACACCACCCTGGCTCTGTAGTGGTTTTCAACGCTGGGGAGGGAAAGCAAATCCAAGCACTAGATCTAAGGTTGTGTACATACTATAACTTTAAAGAACAGCCAGAGCACACACACACACACCCAAAGAATCCTGGGAACTGTACTTTTTTTCCTCACAGAGTTACAATGCCCAGCAACCCCTAACAAACTACTGTGCCAAGAATTCTTTGAGGATGGGGAGAAGAGCTTTGAATGTGCTTTGAAGGTACAGCATGTGAGCCTTACAATTAGTGACTGGGTTTGCTTTTTTTCCCCCATCACCCCTTTTCTTCACAGTCACATCTTTTAGATTGCAGGCTGTGGGCAGGCACTGCTTTAGCAGCACTGATCTGCATTAAGTCTTTTTCAGCTGAAGAACAGCGTGTAAATGCTTCAAACAAATAAATTAAAGAGAATAAGAGCTTCCTTCTTCAACCACAAATCTGGGGGGTGACTTAGAACGAGCATTTCCACTGAAGTAAACAGAGAAGCTCCTGCTTGCATACGTGATCCAGACATCAGTGCTGGCCATCAACACAGAGAAAAGGGCTTGCACACTCCACCTTTGCCACAGGGGTACCAAACAATACTCTCTACTTCACCACATGCCCCAGGGAGAGATGGAGGTTGAACTGCAGTGCATGGTTGCCTCACCTTGACACACAGATGCACCTGAAAGCCACTTAGGGCTGTCGCCTCTGGCACTAGGGCACTTGCGCTAGCAAGATAACACAACTGAGGAATCCAGTGCAACAGCTGCCCCAGGAGAAACTCATCATGCAACAGATTGCACCATCTATTGTGCAACCAAGTCACTAGCAACCTGCTTATGCATGTTCTGGTGCAATACATTTCACTGTTGCAACAAGTATACCACTAAGTGACTTTAACTTACTAGTGCTAGCGTTGGATACAACCTATAAAGTGGCAGTCATAACATGGCAGTCATAATATGGCAGCCTATGAAAAATCATACAACGGATGGCTGTGATTCAAATTTCCAAGCTTGAAACATCTGCACGCTCAGAGCAGAATAGAGTGGTGGCGCAGCGCACATGGACATTTAGTTATTTACTGAAGCTCCTAGATTACGACATTCCAGAGAGTGATATCCAATATGAAAAGAGTATTGCTTCCTTACGCAAAATCTTACTTTTCTTGAGAGAAAAGAACATTTCACGTATGGGGGGGATAACTGCTTTGCATATAATCCTAAATAACCTAAATTAGCTACATTTAGTGAGAAGCATCCTTTGCACCTCGTGAATCTATTATCCCTCTCACTATGTCATTAGTCACACCATATTTTTCAACCAGGAAAAACCACAACGAAGCAAAATCCTACTTCAATCCATTAGAACTGCATAACACAAAGTACAATCATTTTGACTTTCAACGTGGAGAATAGAGCCGTATTCCACAAGAAAGGGCTGGTGTGAAATAATTTAACAAATTTGTTTCCTCACATTAGAAAGGACTGTGCATAACGGATTCACGGTTCTCCTCCCTTGGCTTTGGTTACATAGAATTCTGTAGTTTGTTCCTGACTAGGGAAAATAATATCTCTGCGTTACCGTCCTTGTGATTCCTTAAACACATCCAGTGCTTGCTGGAGAAAGACTTCACTAAAAGGCCTTGTGGTCAAAGGTCAGGCTCGAGAAAGGCGGCTTTTGACTTATGGGAGAATGCGGTTCCTCCCCTTTCAGTGTTGCTACTAAGTCGTTTCTTGTGTGTTTTAAACAAAGTGGCTTTGACTCTTGTGCTCCTTTACAGATCTCATATCACATCGGATAATAGTCCTAATGGCAGACTTTTCCTCATCATTTCGAACATGACTCAGCTGCAGGCAAGAGAGTCACAATGTGGCAAGAGATGGGGACTCTACAATGTAGTATAGTAGTTAGAGTGTTAGACTAGGACCCGGGAAACCAGGGTTCAAATCCCCACTCAGCTATGAAGCTCACTGGGTGTCCTTGGGCCAGTCACTGCCTACTCTCAGCCTAACCTACCTCACAGGGTTGTTGTGGGGATGAAATGAGGAGGGAGACAACTGTGTATGTCACTTTGAGCTTCTAGGAGGTGAAAGGTGGAATATAAATGCAATCTAAATAAATAAAGATATATAGATGGAAAGATTTGCCCATTTCAGTCCTTCTCTTGTTCTCCAATCTTGAATTCAGTTCCCAACAATCCATCAGCAAGAAGAATCCTCATGCAAGTGCATCAACCTTTTGGTGTGAGTTTCTCCTAATAAACATATTTTTTGTATAGTGTTTTGACCATACATACAATTTCCCCAAATATAAAGCATTTTTGGTATGTTATTTTCACTAATATCTTCATCACTTCCCCCTGATACGTGCATTCTTGTAAATATTGTTTCTATATACAAAACCGCACCGGAAATTTGGAGAAGTGAAAATTTCAAAAGCTGCATGTGTTTCAGTTACATATATTGTTTCTGAAAGTGCAGATCTGATCAATTTAGCTTTAAATGTGACCTGAGTTGAATCCCCCAGCAATCCCTGTTTACAAATGCCCCTCTCCTCAATTTACTCCTTACCTGTTGCAGCCTCCCCCCCCTTCTCCAGCCAGTTTTCGACAAATAGACCCTCCTGTAAATTATGGGGCCACCTAGGTGCAATATAAATTGCATATGAAGGGCAGATGAGAAACACCTAGAGGAATAGGCTGATTATGAATATTTCATTTCTTCTGTCTCCTTGAGTTTTGTGCAAGATATAGTGGTATATACATACACAATTATATAAAAATCTGTTGGGGTATTTGCTTCTCTATGCATATACCGTTTATTAGTGTCATTCTAATCATAAATACAATTATTCTTGAGTACTCTATTGCAAAAACCAATAAAGTAGGCCTCAGCAGAGATTCCGAAATTGTTTAACTTTTCTCTAGCAAAAAAAAAAAATATTAAAACACTATTATCACATCAATGAGAGGAAAAGACAGGAAGATAATAAAGTTATGTTAAACCTCCCTGTATGTACTCATGTGTGAAACAGTTATGTCTGGTCACATAATTGCAATGGTTCTGAGAAATATTTCATATTTTATAATGAACATTAAAAGAGTTTGTGGATCATTACTTTATATGAGTTCCAAAGTTATTACATAAAACCCAACAGGAATGGTTATAAATTATTTGATCCTCCAGTCTAGCCTTGGTAAACATAACATGAAAGCTCAACCATTGCAGAGTCGGCAGACAAGTTGCATGTCAGGAGGTGAGCTATATTTCTACAGACAGAGAAGAAGAAAAGGGAAGTTGGGAGGAGGGCGCCAGGAGACCATTAGAGAGCCCCGTTTTGCTTGCTGTTTGCATGAAATTTGATTCTGAAATTAACTTGGTGCCATGACCCTAACACTTTGCATAAAAGAAAGTCCTTTCATTTTAGCGACACTCACCCTTCCAGATAGCGGTAATCGCTGTCAAGTTTGCAATCTTACAACTGCACTCCAGGAGTTATGCACAGGGCACAGAACAACATGGAGCAACATGGATAAATTATATGTGTTGCAGAGCAGCCCAATTCTCTTGCATGAAACATCACAGTACCATAAATTAAAAGAGTGCAAATATTCCCTGGCACAATTTACCACCATGGTGTCTATGGGACATTAAACAGAGAAGATATACCTATTACCTTTGCTCAAATACATTCCATTCCTTCCACTGGGAATGGAGGAGAAATTCAAGCCAGTATACATCTGCAGCAAAATCTATCAAATTTGCACTTTCCCAAACAATATGATAACCACTATCCTTCAAAAGCCACACTAATCCCAAGTGTCATCTAGTGATTCCTGCAATGCAGGAATCACAACTAAAGCATCACTGACAGATGGCCATCCAAACTCTGATTAAAAACCTTTGATGAAGGAAAGGCCACCTTCTAAGGGAGCTCGTTCCACTAACAGACAGCTCTTACTGTCAGAAAGTTCTTCCTAATGTTTAGTCAGAATCTTCTTTCTTGTCATTTGAATACATTGGTTTGTGCCCTACCCTCTGGAGCAGGAGAAAACAAGTTTTCTCCATCTTTCCAAAAAGAAGAGCCCACTGGATCAGGCCAAGGATCCATCCTGTTTGTGTTGGTTCAATTGCTCATACCATGCAGTAAGAATTTTATCTTAAGGCTGCAAATCTAAGCATATTTGCTAACATGCAAGTCCCAGGGAAGCTGATGGGACTTACTTCCAAATAAGTATTGTTTGGATGAGGCCATTGCTGCTCATTCTCAGAGCTGCATCTGGAATAAATGGAAGCTCATTCTCCTGCATATTGTTTTGTCTACAGCTTTGATATTATTATAACCATAGCCCGAAAGTCATTGTCATCATCCTTGAACTTAACACCACAGTTCACGCCTAAGATATCGTACTTAGTGAGAAAATAATACTGCAAGCAATTTATCTGATCTTTTTTTTTCAAAAGGTTCCTGAAGAGCACCTCATTGAAATATGAAAAATACAGTGTACTAACAAAAATTACATACTTGACACAATTAACATGAATTTTTTCCCTGTCTCCTAACAATAGTTAGCAGGCAGCATTTTAATGAATAAATGATCATTTGTGTCAGAGATAAGTGTAATTCTAGATGGGTTCCATGTGACATATACAGTAGCTTGTTCATCTAGTGCTATTAGTCTATTGCCTTTTGTGTTCAAATACTTCAGGGATGGGTTCAAAAAACTTGCTTCCTTATAAAGGGAACAAAAAGAAGTGATGTAACAAAATCTCCGAATACGTGAATATAGACAATTGCTATGGCCCATGATATACCCTGGAGAACACCAAAAAGAATAATAATGTGTGCTCTGAGGTTCTGTGGGATATATAGTAACAGAAGTGGCTTCAGGAGTGCATCTATTTTTAGCGTATCGGTCTACTTATACCCCATGTTTCCCTTAATAGGAAAATACCCAAGGTGATTTACAACAATCAAAATAATTGCAAGATTACAGTCATAAAAATCAACAGCAACTTCCTTCTGAATAAGCCATCAAAAGGCTGCTTTAAAAGGATTTTGAAAGTCTCTAAAACAAGGCTTGGATCAGGCAGACTAATGCTCTCCTACTTCTCTCCCATCCCAGTCAGAAAGACGCAGAAGAGCTCCCCACCAACACCAGAAGCCTGACTTATGGAAACTCACTGTGGTAACTTCTGAGAACCTGATCCGCACAGCCTTTGTCAAACTGGTGCCCTGCAGATGTTTGGGACTACAGCTCCCATCAGCCACAGTGAGCACAACCATGCATACTGGGCCATGCTTCTCCTGGCTCATGGAAAGAAAATGACCACTACATAATGGAGAGGGGGATATTAAAGGGACCCAGTGTGGGAAGGGGAGCAAAAGAAGGCAAAGCCTTCATTCATCATTCATCCTTCCTTCTTTTGCTGGAACTTGATACCCAGAATGCATTCCTCACCTGGCACTCTATGCAAACCCATGGCCAGCCTGATCGCTGTAAACCAGTGGCGTAGCGTGGGTTGTCAGCACCCGGGGCAAGGCAAGTAATTTGCGCCCCCTAACCCATGGATTTTAGCACTTGAGTCTCGAGCACGCCCCCCCAGATGTTGCGCCCGGTGCAGCCGGCCCCCCTGCACCCCCACGCTATGCCACTGCTGTAAACATATGGGCAGATGTGCAACCCACCTGCCACTAGGAAGCTTGATAAACCTTCCCTGTTTTGCTTCCTGCCTGGCACAGATGGAAGGATCTGTCCATTTTGGCACCCTCCATTCCTCCGTTTTTTTCCTATCTTAAATCTAGTTTTCCACATTCCTGCAGCGATTTGTGTGTGTTTGTGTGTTTTAAAATCCTCATGAATCACCTGGACAGCTATAATGCATGTCATGGCTGGAGAGCTGCATCTGGCTTGGTGGTCATACATTTGGCAAGCCTGGCCTCCTCATTGATAACTGCCGTATACATTTGGCAAGGGACAACAGAGAGGCTCGGTGGTAGAGCACATGCCTTGAATGCAGATGGTCCCAAGTCCAATTCCTGGTTTCTAGATGAAAATGAGGGGACAAATCTCAGTCTGAGACCCTGGAGAGCTGCTGCCAGCCAGAGTAGACAATACTGAACTAGATGGACAAACTGTTCAGTATCAGGCAAACCTCCTATTAATTTTATCCAATACATTTCCATCCTGCTCTTCTTAGAGTAGTTAACATAATCATGCATGACACAGAAGCAGCAACAGCTGCAAATAATTCCTGGCGCATCCTCATAGCTGCATTTTAAAAAAACTTACTTATCTTTGTTCCATCTTTCCAGGATGTCATTTGAAAGGGGAATTCACACCTCTCCCTCCAGGGTGACACAGATGTGTGCACACATCCACCACAGATCTGTTCGGTTCGTGCAACATCCCACTGCAAATTCTGCATCTCTGCATCATCACACGGAAAACCACCCTTTGACTATGGACCGATTTCTCCTTTCATCTTTCCCATGGTGAAGTCATCATGAGATTATTTTACCTCATCAATTTCACAGAGAGAGTTTGTCTTATGAATGCACCCCTCCCCAACATGATGACAACTGGTATTTACCACATCAGGGAGCCTGTTAGCTCCCAAGCTTTTCACCTGATGTGGTAAATACGAGCTGTCACTAAGTAGGGGTGCACTCACAGGAAATAGTTCTCCAAGTGAACATGCTGATGTACAAGAATATCAGGGTGACTTTAACATGTCAAATATGGACACTGAAAGCAGGCATATAGGGGGCTGCTAGGAATTCATGGAAACAATTCCTTCCTTGTTTTGTTTATTGTGTTTTTAATTTCTTTTTTTCTTCTTCACTGGAAACTTACATATATGACATTCTCCCCCATTTAAACATGCACCCAGTTCTGTTCCCAACTCAAGATATGACATAAACAACAGTTTAGTACTTTTTAGTTGTCTTAAGCAACTGTTCCTTAACCAGGGGAAGCATGCTATGGCAAAATTTGAGTACTTCCGTTGTGTATATAGCTTATGTTGAGGTAAGATCCAATGTCAATATTCGAGACCTTTGCTTTTTATACAGGAAACCCTCAAATCTGTAATTTCGAGAAGTGCCATCTTGTTCATGGTGTTCACTAACCTCAGAACTTTCCAATTTTTAACAAATCTCAAAGCTTCTTGTAGAAGAACTGAGCAGGCCTTGGAATATGAATATATATATATATATATATATGTATATATATATATATATTCATATATATATATATATATATATATATATATATATATATATGGCAGCAATCCTTTTACACCACAGCCATAATTTTGAAGTATGAAGACTGCAACTATTGAAAGTGCAGTTCCACCTTTATCTACCTTGACATGATACTTCACTAAATTGTAGGGATAAAAAATTCTTTTTTTTTGTTGTTGAGAGGTGCAGGTTGACCAAGCTTTGGCATTTTAAAGCTAATCTATTTATTATTGTTTTCTTCACTTCTACAAGGGATAAAAATACATTTGGAAATATTTTCAAAACGGCCTCTAGGTGGTGCTACTACTGCATTGCTTTGGTGTTTCGGCACAATGAAAACATTAATTTGCTATGAGATAATTTTTGACGTAAATGTAAAATGGTGCCCATTCGAACTCAGTAATGAAGCATAGTGCATTTCTACAGCTCCTAATTTGACTAGTTAAATGACTCCATTACGTGTCTAACAGACAGAAGCAAATAATTTCTGGTCAGTTGACGCTCACTTATCCGTATCATTTTACCCTGAAAATAAAGTCTCTAATCTACAGTTTCTTTGTCTTAGTTTTTAATATTATTAAAGCACACATACTTAAGTAATAAGAAATGCAAAGGGTACAGACTATCAATTAAGGTGGATGGGAAAACAGATTTCAAATGCATATATGCTAGTAGCATTTGAAAAGCACAAAACACCACAGGCAATAAATTAAAGAAAAAGACAACAGTGTTGTTTTGCCTATATTGTTGGAGATAAAGCTTTTTCATTTTTTAAAAAAAACTATTATAAATATATTTATTTATTTGTGGCTTCTGAAAGCGTGAGTGAAGCCATTCCTGGAGCTATATTTGATAAAGTTTGCGATCCAAGTTTGAAAACATTTTGACAGCTCCTTTGTGGTACATATTGTTAGAGCAAATAGGGCCGGCCATCTTAATAAATATCAGGTGATGAATTTTTTTTTGCCTCCAGGAACAAAAATGGTTAAATGCTGAATCTTTATGTTCCTTGTCTAAATGCTTCCCCCCCCCCCCAACTCCTTCTTCCTGCTGAAAACAAGTTTAGAATTAAAGCATATCACTTTACACATATTGCATGCATATTAGTGAGACACAGCTGTTTATGCCTCACTCTTAAGAGCCATATGATTAAGTTATGGGATATCAGATAATCCAAAGTCTCTCTCTATTGGTCACCGTCCGCAGACAAAGGCTTTTTAGTTTTAAGTCCATTTAATGACAGAATGTCCAATTCGACAAATGTGTGAGTAATTCCAATGGAACACCTGTGGCTCCCTCTGCTAGACTATGGAATAGAAGATATAAAATGTCATTACAGTAGCATGCAGTGTCTGACTTTTATCTTTAAAAGGGGGAGGGGAGGAAGGGGGTATTCAGTCTGTTACTCCAGCTCAAACTCACACCATCATGCTCGGGTTCCCAGGATTTCCAGAAAGATGAATGGCATCCTGTTATCGACTTTTCTCTTTTTTTATGTTTGCGCAAAATATGGGTGAGTTAAGGACAGAGCAGGGTGGATAGATTAGATAGACATATGACAAATAGGGGTGTGTGGGTGTGGAGACACACACACTTATATATAAATATATTAACAGGTTGATTTCATGGAAACATGTGAGTTCCAATGGCAGGTACATAATTCATAGGTGACTTGAGGAAGGTCCCCAGTAGGGCTTAGGGAGTCACTGTCAGTCAGAGTAGATAATACTGACCCAGATAGAACAGTGGTCTGACTCAACTGAGTGTTGACTTTTTCCATTTTCAAATTCCAAAATAATAATAAAGAGGGGTGCTAAAAGCTGTAACATGACTTGGGGATTCAAAATATATTTTAGTTAAATTAATATCATTTAGGTTTTTTTGTAAATAAAATGTGCATGAAATTATTAAATATGATTGCCAAGAACTTGAAATTTGTTTGCTTGCATATTTGTTTGTTTGTTTGTTTCTTGTTAAGAATTACCCGACATTTTCAGAAGGTAAAATGTAAATTCTTTGGTTTCCCAAAAGCAGCTTATGTACTTCATCAAATGTAGACTTACCAAGGTAAATGTTCAATCACAAAAAGAATAGCAGATTTGAATTCCTCACACCCTAAACCATACTTTAAAGACCCCCCCCCTCACTGAAGAAATTTGCAAAAAATTGTTTCACCCCCTAAAATGACACACCCCAAGGGTGGCTTCCTGTGTGCCTTGGTTGATTAATCTGTAATCCTTTTTATTAAACTTATTTCATCCCTCTGAAGTCAGTAAGACTCTCAAACACCTGAAATCCACATTATTCACCTTAACTGGGCTATGAACTAGGTAGTAAGTTCATATTCGAAATGCATTGCCAACTTCCTTATAGTCCTAGCATTCACCCATTTGGGTATGTAGCCAGCAGCATCACCTCAAGGCCTTATTTTTACGCTTTGATTAATTCAGAGCAGGACTTTTACAGCTATCAGGGCAAATCTCAAAATGACACCAGGTGGCAGGTGGACCAGAATTGGGAATCACTCCAAATTTATCCAAACCAACCCACCATCTGGTCCCTCTTGTTTGAGTTTTGCAACATCCAGGTTAAGTGAACAGGCATCCTGGCATTTGAGGTGATGTCAAGAGGTAGCAAAGTTCTGTCTGTCAAAGTAATGCCCATAGCTGTAATGACTTGCTTGTCACACACTAGTTCATCATTAAATGATGGAAATGCCTATGCAAATCAGGTGACAAGAGGAAAATTTACCTGAAACATCATCTTATAGCCCACTCAATCACTTTGTTCTGCAGAACTGGCACTGTTACAGGTGCCGCATAATTCTTGTTCTGCCTTTGTAAAAAACCAATATTTTAGCGTGGCATTACCCACACTTTGGAACTCCCTGCCTATTGACATCAGCCGGGCGCCTTCACTGTGCTCTTTTCAACACCTGCTAAAAAACAGTGTTGTTTAGGCAAGACTACCCAGACATGTGAGGGATGTGGGTGGTGCTGTGGGTTAAACCACAGAGCCTAGGACTTGCCGATCAGAAGGTCGGCAGTTCAAATCACCGCGACTAGGTGAGCTCCTGTTGCTTGGTCCCTGCTCCTGCCAACCTAGCAGTTCAAAAGCACGTCAAAGCGCAAGTAGATAAATAGGTACTGCTCCGGTGGGAAGGTAAACGGCATTTCTGTGCGCTGCTCTGGTTCGCCAGAAGTGGCTTAGTCATGCTGGCCACATGACCCGGAAGCTGTACGCCGGCTCCCTCGGCCAATAAAGCAAGATGAGCGCCGCAACCCCAGAGTCGGTCACGACTGGACCTAATGGTCAGGGGTCCCTTAACCTTTACCTTTACCCAGACATGTAGAATGTTGACATTTATTTTAATCTGCTTCCAGTTTATTGCTGATTTTATTTTTGAACGTTTCAAAGAGCTGTTTTGACTGGCAATCTTATTGTTTTATTCTCTATTAAGCCACTTTGAGGGATTTTCTTTGCAGTCAAGGGGTGTATAAATTTTATGAAATAAACAACAAATGAGCAGATATTACCAAACCACCCAATTCATTTCAATGCAATAGCATCCATTTTCCCCAAAAAAGGGTTCTTTAAGAAAGGGCAACCTAAAGCATAGCTGCTGACAAGCACAGATCTGCCCTTAGGATGTATTTACTCAGTCCATGTAGCTCTTCTATATTTAAACAAGCTATCGTAGCTTTTCATATTGCAGACAGAACTTTTACCTCCCCTCAAACTTGGGGCTCCTTCACATTTTCATTTGCCCTGCCGTTTCCCCCCAGGAAAACCTGGGGTTTCAGAGATGCCAACTTGAATAGAATATTGAAAGGCAGGTAAGCCCCGTCCCACAAAGTATCTTAAGGAAGGGGACCGAAGGGACCTTAGCTCCCTAGGAGTTGGCTCCTTAGTTCTGAATCAAAACAAGCAGGAATTGGGTTTTCTGATGCTTGCTGTTTGTTCTGATTGAGGACGAAAGAGCAGGTTTTCCAGGGAAAGCCGTAGAAGAAAGGCAAAACCGCTCTGACACATGTTTTCTAGGCACAGAACAGGCAGAAGTGTGGATGACCCCCATAATTCTTGTCAACGCCAAATCTGACATTCAGTCGCCAGTCACCTGTCCATCCAACATATCTGTGAACTGAAATAACTTGGGACAGGAATTAAGCTCCCAACCTTCATAGATTCAGTTGATGGTCTGAGCATTGCTTACCCAAATAAGTGGGTAACTGTCTGAGCTCATGGTGTGTGGACTCAATTTCCTGGTCACACAGAGAGCTCTGATGAAAGTGCAACTGAAATAAATGCAGGCTCCATTCAGACCTTTGGCTGACCATGCAGAAGTCAGAGTGGATCTAAGAGGTATGATTCTACTCCTTCCTGTCCATGCATTCATGACCATATATAGTATAGCAATAAATCAGATTATGCACATCCATAGGTGTACCAGGCTATATTTTTTTTGTTTCCTGCATTTGTATCCCACTTTTTTCTCTCCAAGCAGCTCAAGGTGGCATACAATGGTTCTTCCCTTCCTCGTTTTATCCTCACAACAACCCTATGAGGTAGGCTAGGCTGAGAGGCAGTGACTGGCCCCTGAGTTCACCCAGTGAGCTTCATAGCTGAGTGGGACTTGAACCCTGCTCTAACCACTACACCACACTGACTCTCTTATCTTGTAGTTTGGGCATGATCAATGGACCCTGACATTAAACAAAAAATATTGACCAATGAACACTGATACAACTTTTTAAATGGAGGCACAGGCGTAGCAAAGTAATTTGGGGTTGCACTAACAAGATCTGAAATGATGGCCATTCCTCTGCTGGTTTCAACAGATCTAGAAAAAGCTAATGCTATAAAGATCATCAGCTCCAAAGGCTTGCAGAGAACAGAGAAGAAAATATGAATGCAAATAGGTAAAGAGAGAGAAAAACTCATTTGAAAAAACATTTGAGGGATGAAAACGAGAAGAGTTCCCACCAATGTTTTAAAAGAAGAAAGGTAGAAGTCAGCAAGCAACTTTAATACTAATGGATGGGGCAACCGATGTAACACTTATGCTTAATAACAGCTCTAGGGAAGATCAAGGAAATTAAACACCAGTAAGCTCAACTTCAGCAGTGGGGAAGATATTGGAAACACTAATCAGGGACAAAACAGGGAAAGTTATGATTTAATTAAAGATATTCAGCATGGATTCACAAAAGGGAGATCATACGTAACAAAAACTAATAGAATATTTTGGGGAGGGGGGAACCACACCAGCAAAAAAAGAATTGAAGACGGATGCTGTGAGCATGATTAACAGCCCCCTGTGTTTCGTTACCACCTGAAACACTGAGCCACTACCCATATCCCATTGTTGTCAGCGAAAAAGCTTGCATGGATTCTTACAGGTTTTGGTTTTGCTCCTGAACTTCAGATATTCCGTCAAAGTCGTGGCCTGCCAAAGATGGTACCAAGGAGTAAGACACTGACAGCAAACGTCTTTCTTATGCGGATAATAAAAGTAAGAAATCATGGGACCAAAACTTGATGCATCTTAGTCCTAAACCACCCAGACCTGGCAACCTCAGACATTCCTGGAGTGCAGATGTCACCGAGGCTGTAAGCTGTGCAAGACTGGCTGATACTGTAACTGCAGACTGGGTTGAGCAGTGCTAATGTTTCCCAGGCAGAAACGCAAGCCAGTGCGCCCAATCTCAGGCCAAAAATGTTTCCAATAATTTCTTCCAGCCCCAAGCAGCACTAGTAGCTGCTGCACTGTCAATGAACTGTATAGTATCCCAGATCCCTTTCAGTTAGCAGAACGGCCGATTATGCAAGGGATGCATCCATCTGGCTAATGGTAGGGCCGGACCTGCTCCTGGCATTACTTTCCATGCTGGTTCCTTTTTGCAATCTGATAAAGGGGGCTGTCCTTTTATGATCTGATTTCAAGGAGAGAGGCATTAAAAGATGGTCTGTCCGATTTCATAATGAAACCGCACTGGTTGCTACCAGTTCTGGAGAAGAAATCAAGCTGATGTTAAGAAGCAGCAATTCAGATGGAATTTCTTGATATGAGCATAAGATGAAAGGTGTGTGGATCTGCCAGCATCAGTAGGAATGACAAGACATTTAATGAGAAGAGAAGGATCTACTCAAAATAAAATTCAGACTGCGCACCAAGGCTGAAACAATTTCTTAATCGATTTGCATCTGTATCTATGTAGTTCTCCATTAAATACTACTACTACTACTACTACTAATAATAATAATATTTGTACCCCACCCATCTGACTGGGTTGCCCCAGCCATTCTTATGTCATTAAGAAATAAGAGCCATGGTCCCCTGAATTAACTGGACACATGTTGTATCTCCATCTTCCCACCAAACAAATGTTTGCTACAGCTCACAAGTTTCAGATAAGTATTAATCCTAAATCAGCAACAACAACACTCTTTCAGAAAATACTTTCAGATAGTGCTTAGGCCAACTCACTCCAAGAAGCCACCCAACTCATATTTCATGACTCAAATTGCATGGTCAAGGACCATGGCAGTCTACAACAGGGTAGACTGTGCGTTAAGACTAAATGATTCTTCATAATTATTAAGAAATCTAGGCTATACTCAAGTGCACTATCCATTTAGTCATCATAGGGGAAATGTGAAAGTGCTAAAAATGTTTATCCATAAACCAACAGGTGGTATTTTCAGCCACAGTCTGTATGGAGCCTAGACACCTGCACTGGAGAATTAAGGTGTATTTGTATGTGTGATATACCATAATTTTCTAAATGGAAAAAAATGAAAATTGAACACCAATACTTTCTTCAGGCCTGCTTCTTTCTTTCTTTCTTTCTTGTTGACATTTTTGTAGATTGTGACAAACATTCATTCTAACATAATTGCCTACATTTTCTTCTTCTTCTTGAATTCCCTATAGCTACAGAGAAATGCTGGAATCCATTATTGAGCTACCTTGATGGCAGGCACTTGATTGACATTTATCTATTTGAAACATTTCCATGCCTTCTTTCCAGGGCTCAAGGTGGCGTACAACAATTGTGATAGCACATTAGAATGCAAATAAACATCAAAGACAAAAGGCACAACAGCAATCTAGTAAAATAAAATAAAATAAAAAAGGGGGGAGGAAAAACCAAGGAGGTAGTCAGCAAGAATAAAGGCCAAATGTTTTGTGATCCCTGCTAAAAGACAGCAAGAAGAGCAAAGACACCCTCTGAGGTGGGGGTTAAAGAGGGGGAGATTGCCCCACAGTCTTGGAGCAACTGGTTTAAAAGTCCTGCTTCTGGCCACAAACATTCCCACTTTATGCAGAAGACGAATTTGAGGCAGAGGGTAAGAAGCTGTTGACAACAGACTTCAGTCCTCAACCCTCTAGGGCAGGCACATCCAACTCCAAAGAGACTGTGATCTGCTCACAGTATAAAAATACTGGCTGTGATCTACCCATTGCTATTGACAGGCGAAGCTTTTTTCAGGGGAGGTAAAGATGTTGAGCTTTTTTTAGGGGAGCCAACCAAGAAGGGGGGGGGGGGAATCACCAGGCATCTCACGATCTACCGTGATCTACCACAGACGTCCAGTGATCTGCCAGTAGGTCACGATCTACCTGTTGGATATGCCTGCTCCATGGCATCATCACAGCCGTGTGTGTGTGTACAATTGTCTGGTGTGGCAATGGGGTGAGTAAGGCTGTGGTGGTCCTGCTTCTCAGCAGATAAAGTCTTGGATAGGGTTGCCAGGGCCCAAACCTGAGACGTAATGACAGCCACTGGTTATGTCATAAAGCATGAAACATTGAGCATTAACCAGAGTCACTGAGAATATGTCATGGAACTCCTTCCCGTCACTGAGCCCCAGAGACGGAGGTTAATTGTGAGAAGGGAGATGGGAGCTGAGGAGGGCAGACACTCCAGAGAGTCTGTGCAATAATTTGCAGCCTGCTTCTACCAGGCTGAAACATGCAAGCTGAAAATACAATCTTCATAATAGTAGTAGTAGTAGTAGTAGTAGTAGTAGTAGTAGTAGTAGTAGTAATTTAAGGAACTCTCGGCATCCTGGAGTTTCAAGCCCTCCCTCTGCCACCTGGAAGTTGCCACCTGAAAACTTCAGGTCGGCCCTGGAGGTCTGGCAACCCTAAACCCAGAAAACAGCAACAGCAGGAGCAGCAGTCATACAACTGGGAAGCTCCGCAGCTGATAAAGGCTTGCACCTGGAAGCCTTTATTATCCCAGAGGAGGAAATTGAAAGGGAAGCGATAAGTATTCCAGACTCTGGGGTGGAGACTGTGAGTGTCAGAACTCCAAATCTCAGGGAAGGGGAAAGGGATAACAGAGAAAAGCCACATTCACATCATACATTTTAAAAAAGCTATGATACCATCGCAGTGATACCACAGCATCCATAGCAGTGACCAGAGGAGGAATGACCACTGGGAGGAGCCACAGAAAGAAGAAACACGATGGGGCATCTATGGCAGCACAACTGGACACCTTCAACTGCCCCATCTGCAACAAAAGATCTCTCTCTCTCGTATCGGTCTCTACAGCTGCAGCAGGTGCTGTAACCTTCCAAGAGTTTGACTTCATCCCCAAATGTGAACTCCTCTTTCATCTCCCAAGACAGATGGATACCAACAAGAAGATACCACTTTAAACAGTCATGGCTTCCCACAAAGAATTCTGCGTGCTGTAGTTTGCTAAGGGTGCTGAGAGTTGTTAAGAGACCCCCATTACCCTCACAGAGCTGCATGTCACCCAGTAAGAGGGATTATTAAACCACTCTGAAAACTGTGGCTCTGAAAGGGGAAGTGGGGCCTTCTAACAATGCTCAACACCCATAACAAACTACAGCTCCCAGAATTCTTTGGGGGAAGACATAGCTGTTCAAAGTGGTATCATAGCACTTTAAATGTATGATAAATGTGACCAGAGCGTATGGTCACATTTACACCAAATGTATGGTGTAAATGTGACCAGGGACTTTTTTTTAAAGAGATAGCCAAGCAATATTATTTGAATTTAGGTTCCTGGTGATGAGAAGAGGTTGGGACTTCCTTTAGGGGCAATAGCCCCACCAGGTCTTCTCTATAACCCTGACTCAGAAGGACCCCAGGCTGCTGGCCTCTCTTAAACAGAAAGTAAATTGTAGCACAAGGTCTGATTGGGGGACCACAGATGCAACAGACATCCCCCACCTCCACTGAAATCAATGTCAATACTACCAATTTTTGATTGTACCCACAATTGTGAAGACACAGCAAAGATGCAGAAGCAGAGCAGCATATCTTCCAACTAAGAAACATATTCTTTCAAGTAAGGGAGGGGTAAGCCTAGAGGATGGGGGGAGAGCCCTCTCTGCAAATAGAAAGCTAGCATATCAAGATAAGTTTTTCATGTGGTAGAGCATACAAACATGCCAAATTCCTAAATGTGGTCCTGGAAGAGCTGTAACATGTGACATTTCTAACCACGTACTTCAACTCTCAGAGAGGAAAGTGCAGGATTAATTGTTTCACCATTTATTCAGTAATGATGACTAGCCCCGGGATAACAGGTGTTTTTATGTTTGCTTGCACAAATGGAGCTTCTCTGCTCACAGAGGATCCCCATTCGTCCCAAAAGAGGAAATGAATTTATTTGCATGGTTTTTATCCATTGAATTTGGATTGGAACTCATGGCAAGAGAGCCATGTATGGGAGTCTAAGCACTGCATCCCCAGATAAAGAGCAGGATGCATTGTTAACTGCTTCTTCTCCCCACCTGACCCTTGGCAGTTTTTCATAAGGAAATGTGTAAGGGGGCTTACAGTTATCTAAATAATACTAAACTCACAATAAAGCCTGAATAATGTCCTCCCCTCATTGAAAACCAAAACCACAAATACAAGCTGAATGAAAACAAATTGTTAAAAAAATACCTGTCTGGATTTTCTCTTGAAAATCAGTCATTGAGAATCATCTGTCAGTAAGACAAAATTAATTACTACATGTGAAATGGAGAAAATCAACATAAATTTAAATATTGCATAATATTACAAAAAGAATAGGTAATCCTATTATCTATTAGTTATATATGTCTGCAATCTAAAATACCCTCACCCCTACCCCCAAAAAACTGACATTACATCATTAGATTTAACAAATATTTTTTAAACAGATATTGTGTGGGGAAAACTGCCTCCAAAATATAGTAACTTGCAAAATTCAGACATCTTTTTTGTTATTCATTTGGTGGTAATGGAGAATCCAACTTGATTTGAGTGTACCTTTAAATCTATGCCAACCTGGGCCAGTTTTAATTCACACAACCATTGTTGTGTGCATCCCCGATAGCTTCACATGCATGATGAACAGGTCACCCAAATCATTCACCTTGTGTGCTTGTCATTGGCATGCCATCCCTACTTAATCCACAATAAGGTTGGTGGTATGATTCAAAAGCAGGCGCAAAGTGAAGGATTCGGATCACCCACTTGAATAGACCACTCTGGGCAGGAAACTGTGGCCAGCTGCGTACAGAGCAATTGTGAGAACTGTCTCTGATCCAGCCTGCACCCTCAATATAACATGGCACTCCCATCAGCCACATTACCCCAATCACTGTCAGGACAGGCCCAAGGCATTTTGTCATGCAGACATGACACAGAGGTGTGTCCCAGATTCCCTTGATCGTGTCACACAAAGGATGCTGGGACTCTGAACCTATGTGGGAATGCATAGAGTTGCACATCTGTAACTTCTTGGTTTCTGCTGTGGTCTTCTGAGGTTGCCTGTTGTTTCACTGACAACTATTTGAGTGGCTTGGGTTGTCTGATTGATTGCTACCATGGGTGGCACAGACCTATCCTAGACTTCTTCAAGGTAGAGAGGGAGTGCAGTGTGGTCACCCATGCTGCTCTTTTCCTTAAGCTAGGGAAGGCAACACTGCTGAAATGGATGGATCTGGGTGTCTACAAGGCCAGGTTAGCATCGAAGGTCACCTTGATGGGCACTGTGTTCCCAAACACAAAGCCATGCCACACACAGAGAGAGATGCAGGTCCAAGCATATGGAGTTAAAAAGGAAACCCGAACGGACCCCTGATCTGTTCAGAGACACTATATTGGCTTTATTAGGTACACAACACAGGGAATTACCATAATGTCCCCAAGCAAACTTTATTCAGTGTTTATATAGCGCTAGGGTTTGCCTATATACAATTAAATCAAGTGTTGCAAATATATTAAACCTGCATTTTTATTTGACATGTGAATTTAGAACTGGGACATGTTTTAAAGGGGTTTCTGGAATTCTAGAATGTTGCGTGTGCTAATGGTTCTGTGTTTGTACCTGGGGGGAGGGGAAACTTTGAGACACATCCTATATTGTCTTGTGCTCATAGCACAGAAGCTGTGTGTGTGTGTGTGTGTGTGTGTGTCAGTAAGGAGAATGAGATGGGTGCCTAGCTGGTGCATGTGAAATAGCAATATAGGAAAGTAGCCATCTTCAAATGTCTTAAGGGCTGTCACATGGAAGATGGAAGAAACTTGTTTTCTCCTACTCCAGAAGGTAAGACCCAAACCAATGGATTCAACTGACAAGAAGGGAGATTCTGATTAGAAAGAATGTTCTGACAGTAAGACTTGTTTGACAGTGGAACAGGCTCCATCAGAAAGTGGTGGAATCTCCTTTGTCGGAGGTTTTTAAAGAGATGTTGGATGGCCTTCTGTCAGGGATTCTTGAGCTGTGATGCCTGCATTGTAGGGGCTTGGAGAAGATGACCCTTAGGGTCCCAACTCTACAATTCTGTATATGATTCAGTGAAAATAACAGACTCTTCTCAACAAGGATTACCTGACTTGCAGTAGTGCTTCTTCATTTGCTATGTTGCCTCTCACTGAAAGTGCTGGGGTTGTGCTCCCACTAAGACTAGTTCACTATGTTTTGCCTAAAGGTGCATGTTGACTTTTCACCAGCTCCCCCAAATATTGGTGTTAGCTGCACCAGCACGAGGCCAACATGACAGCAAGTGGACAAAGCAAAATGCCTCTGTCCTCATGGTAAAAGCATCTCATCAAATCTCCAAAAGGATACCGTACGGTTTAAAGATATGCAGAAACATACTCCTCTTGCCTGCCTTAGATGGATTCAAGTTGGGGCCACACCACAGCCAAATCAGAGAGGGGCAAGGCATGTGTGGGAGGCAGAGGGCAAGCATATGTTGCACCCCACTGTTGACTGGGGGGTGGAACCAAAGCAGGCTATGTAAGCCATCTCTGCCTCTAGCTAGCCTCTTTTTGTTGATGTCTCAGCACCCATCCTCCCACCTAGGGCTGCAGCATAGCATTAGCTGGTTGCTTAAGGGCTGAAAAGAATATCTGCACCAATTTTTTCTCCCCCCCCCCCTTTTTTATAACTTTCTACCACAATCTATTTTTCTCATTAATTGATGGAGAGTGTTGGGGAAAATGCTGAAGAGATTTGCAGCACAACACTACTTTGATCTGATCCAGCTGGGCTCTTACGTTCATATATTAATCCTGCCATGTACCCAGAATTACCCCTATTTATACTTTCAAGGGATGGAAACACATATATCAACTGCATGCGTCAAAGCTGCTAAGAATCTGTCAGAGGTGGGTGTGAATTGCCTCCCAGACTCTTCAAATCCAGAGGAAAGCTGTGCAGTGCACTAGATCAAGGCCAGGCCAGACTCAGCTCCCTTTCAGCCACCAAGCCATGAGCCAGTTACTCTCTTGTAGCCTACCCCACTTTCACTGGATTGTCCTGCAATAAATCCATCTATGATGTCCTGAGCTTCTTGGGGGAAGCAGTGGGGTGTGTTTGTGTGAAGCACAATACAGAATGGTTGCATCTCACATGCATTCACTGCATGAAGCTTTGACACATGCAGTTGATATATGCGTTTAGATTTCAATCATACGTGGTTGAAATTGTGCAAGTTAAATCCAAGTGAGGCAGAGAGCTTAAAAAACTCTTTTTGCACCAAGTCCTCTGGGGTTACCCAGCATGGAAAGAACTTTAAAGCTCTTCACCTTGCTGTGAGTGGAGACAAGACCACCTGAGTTCCCATGAGATCTCGCAGGAGCATCCGCAGCCTTCCAGAGCTGATGTACTAAGCAGGCCTTGTACCCAAATCTTCAAGCAAGATGGAGAGCTGAAAATCTCTTTTCATGCCATGTCCGCTCAGGGTCACTGGTTGGGAAAATAGCTTATAATTTCTCCGCCTTTTTTTACTGGGCAAGGTCCTCTTGCCACATGGGCTCTGGGAGTAAAGGGGATTCTTGCTTTCTCCCTTCTCCTGTGGGGCAGCTCCAAGGGTTTGGCTATGCGTGATTTGAATACGTGGAACCCTAGAACTGAGCCTTCATGTAAGATGTGATTGTACTGTAAATAAAAACCTACCCCGCAAATTATCCTTGGGAACGTTCTGACAGCTTATTAATGGAACTGAGGAGACTTTGCAATGACAAAGCTTGAGAACTCTTCAGATGGGCTGTGCAGTTGGAAGGGAATTCCCTGTCCAAAAATTCTTGCTTATGGATTGATCCCCAGTGACTCATTCTTTTGAATACGCACAGAACAGCCTTGGACCCTCAAACGTGTTTGTATCTATGCTGAAGGCACAGCATTTCTATTATCTTCTTAAACATAGCTTACTTTCAACATTGCTGCCCCCACTGAGAACAATTCCATGATTACAACGGATAAGGTTCAGGCTTGGCCTGGAAATTCCGGCCTGATACTTTCAGAGCTTAGTGAAAACTGTTTTATGGCAGAAGCTTTATGCTATATATATATATATATATATATATATATATATATCTGAGATAAATCCTAGCTCACTTTTTATTATCCTTTCCCTTCTCCAAAGGAAACTGTTCTCGGTTTAATTTAGAATTGAAGATTTTATGCCACAGAACAAAAATGGGAATATGTATGTGCATATGCAACACCCCCCCCCCAAAAAAAAAAGAGACACGCAGAGAGGACTAGAATCTTATGTCAATCTGATGTTCAGACTTTGACTATAGACACCTGGGCTCAAATTTCTGCTTAGCCATGAAGTTCACTGCACAATACACTATTTCAATTGAGCATGCCTCATTGCATTTAAAGCATTCTTGTACAACTTTGACTGTCATGGCTTCCCCCCAAGAAGCCTGGGAACTAAAGTTTGCTAAGGGTGCTGGAAATTGTAACTATGTACCCTTGAAAAACTACAGTTCCCAAGATTCTTTGGTGGAAGCCATGGCTGTCAAGTGGTTTGAGTGCTTTAAATGTATGCTGTAACCCTGACCTATTGTCCATGTAAAATACGTCAAAGGTTCTGCTAATAATTTACTTTTATGTTTTGTGCGTGCCTGTGTGTAACAAATTTATATATAGTTCACAGTGGCAAAATGTAGTAGGGACTGATGGAAGCCCCCACAGTTGCCTGAAATTCTGGGGAAACTGTGGTTTGTTAAGGCTTGCTGGAAACCAGAACTCTGTAACGGGTAAAGTACATTGGGGCATAGAGTAGGTGTGCCAGTGGGGCCATGGCCCCAGATGTGGATTTTTGAGGGGGAGAAAAGCAGGCACCCCCATGCAGATGTCCCCAGCGTGGCCCAGCCCAGCGCTCATAGTGTCACAGGAGCCAATGCTCAGCACTGGGACAGGCTGTGATAGTGGCGCCTGCTTCAATCCTGCCAAGTGCTGCATTCCTGGCCGAGCATTTTATTACAGGCCGACAGGCAGCACAACATACTCCTGCTTGGCTCCAATGTGGGCCGGGGTACCTCTGTCAGTGTCAGCAGTGAGGGCTGGGGTGCCACAATAGGCTCCCTCACATTCCATGCCCTCTGCCCCCCAGCGTTCATGTACCTGGCTGTTGCTTGCTCACGCAATGCCACTGAACTACAATGCCCAGAATTCTCTGAGGGGAAGGATGTGCTTTGAATGTGTGGTGTGTACACAGCCTAAGTGACACAAGAGGGAAGCACTGTGTAAATATTGCCTGCCTGTCCACACATATGTAAAAATAAAATAAAAAATGCTACCCCTTTTCAGACATTCAATGACTGTGAGCTTGCGAGAACTGGGATTCTGCCAAATGTTCCCTTTTATAAGATTTGTGAGTGGTATCCAAGTAAGTTCTACCTAAAACAGGCCCATTTAATTGAAGTTAACCCTCTCCATTAACTTCAACGGGTCTACTCTGAGTAGCGCTTCCTCTGCACTACACATTTGAAGCAGTATCATACCACTTTAAACAGTCATGGCTTCCCCCCAACGAATCCTGGGAACTGTAATTTGTTAGGGGGGGGGGGCAAGAGTTGTTAGGAGACCCCTATATTCCTCTCAGAGAGCAGCAGCTCACAGTGTTCCCTGGGAAGAGGGACTGATTGTTAAACCACTCTGAGATTCACTACTCCAGGCTGTTGGTTCCCAAAACAAATGAAATCATCCCACATGGCTATGAGAAGGTGCAGGGTCACTCTTCAAATCTGGATCAAGAGCCTGTCAGCTGGTTCCCTAAATATCAACTACATCAAGCATCAGGTGGTCTGAGAAATGGGACAAGGTCCTTCACCCTCATCTAAGTTTGCACTTGGTCATCAAAACTGCACTCCAGAGCAACGACTGGGCAAACTCCCAAGTTATGGCTGGCAAATTTGCAGATGCTCACTAACACAACGGCAAAAGCACAAATAGGTCTAAATGGGTCTTTATAGGCACCATCCACAGAATGTGTTTGCCAACACGCATCTCCGGTTGCCAAAGTTAGAAAACGCCTGATACTGCAAGCACTCCATTTTAGCTTTCTTGTCTTTCCTCACTAAATACACTTATAAAAAAAAAGAAAAAAAGAACAACGGCCAAGAACAATTGTAAGCTTAATAACAGTTGAAGAATATTCAGCAGATGGCACCATCTAGACTCAACTAATTTCTGGCCAAGCAATCTAAATCCCAGTTGTAGGCAAGGACACATAAACAAAATTTGGTATCGATGAATAGGGAAAGTGGTGACAAATAAGAGGAGCTGATGATGGCATCTGTCTATGCTGTAATTGTGTTAGTGTTTGTGAATGTGGCTAATGCAAAAAAATTCATAATAGACTAGGTTCGGATTTCTCACCAGTATTGATCCTGTTGTGCTCCTGATACTAAAGGACCAAAGAGCAGAAGTGTAAGTGACTTAATACCGTTGGTTTGAGATGAAAGCAACCTCACTTGAACAGAATGCTGAACCATAGTTTAGTGTGATGTGCAGGAGCCTACTTCCCCTCCATCCTCAGGCACAGCTGTAAGGTGAGTGGAAGTATCTCCTTTCATTTTCAACCAGCCAGAGTTTGCCATGATATCCGAACCAAGAACTGTGATGAGTTTCAGTTACAGTTTATCTAATCAAATCAGGATCATAAGCTTGTCCAGGCAAGCCATGCTAGTTAACGCTAAACACAGTTAGTTCCGGTTGAGACATAACAACAAACCATGGTTGCAAACACTTTCAGTCACCTTCTTGTACCTGCACTGGAAAAAGAGAGGGGAGGAAGAGTGCATGAGTTCAAGGCTCTTTCACACAGCACTAAACCATAGCTGAGTGTGACATCTGAACAAAGCCAGCTTTTTTTCACCAGTGATATTAGTGCATATAGATTTCCATTACTTATCTCGCTGGAGCCGCACAGTTTTTAAAGCATCACAGTGATGATGAAGCAGCTTAGCCATGTGGATGCAGATGATTAAAAGAAAGGGCTCTCTTTACCTGGAAATCTTAAGTCTCATTCTTCCTGCAGCTCCCTCTCTAACTCTTGCAAGCTGGTAGAGAAGGCTGCTTTAACAGCATGCAGAGATTGGGGTAGGCTGAAAGGGACACAATAGAATATAGGACCAGAGGTAGCTCTAGGAGAATGTGACCAGTATAGTCACACTGTACATGGAGATTCTGGGGCACCAGAGCAGGCACCACCACTATTACTCCAATGGAAGGCGAGAGGCGGGGGGCAGGATTTTGGTGTTGCACAGGACACCGCTGAAATTTGAGATGCCAAGATCCACCACAGATGGGGCACATTTTTAAAAAAGAAAAGAAATAAATCAGTAGGATAAACATTCTCCATAGAGCTTAGCTGTGATTATGGATTCAGAGGCAGGGCTATTTGCTATTTCCCCAATGAAATCAAGATAATGGAACTCAGGAAATGCAACCAAACTCTCCTGCCCCACCCTTTCACACAACACATCTCCACCTTGGTGGTATCCAAACCTGCCATCTTTATCTACACCAATGGATGCCTAATTTGATCTTCCATTTACCCTGGCTTCTGATAACTGAAATACTTTGGCTAAAACCCCACTTTGCAGAATATTAGCTTAGCAATCCTGCAGGGCTGTATATTACAGTAGGTCTTTATACTGATCTCGTTCAAGGGTTCTCAAACTGTGCTCTGCAGACCACCGAGCTTCCTTCAGGTGGTAGGTGCACAGTGTGTCTGTGGATCTGTGGTTGAAAACAGGAGTCATGTTAAATATTCATATTGATTTTTAATTTCATTTGAGCGGCTTCTTTTATTTCTAGTATTGTAGTTTATTATATTCTGCAATAAACTACACTAGGTAAAAAAATAAAAGAAGCATTAAAAATACAAAAAATAATAATCATACAGCATCTAGCACAATGCTTTACAACTGCTATGAAAAGAAATCATTAAGTGGTCTACCAAGACCTTCAGCAATTTTCACGTGTTCTGTGGGGAAACAAAAAGTTTGGGAACTACAAATCTGTATCATAGGTTAGTTTCATCTCCACTTGTAGTGAAGGCAGCTGTTTTGGAGAAAGAGAAATCAGAAGACAAACACACGAATTTACCACCTGCAGTGAAAGGTCGTATCTGCTTTGCTACCTGAGCCCAGCCTGTACTTTCCATATTGTTCAAACAGGCTCTTTGCTATCTGCCAACCGTACACGCAACTAAATTAAAATTGGCTCAATGCTAACGAAACGTAGCAAATTGAGACAGAATCAGGTCAGATTTTTGTTTGAATTATCTTGCAGAGTTTCTAACCTGGCATGTTACTTAAATCAGCCCATCCCACCCTCACTCCCCAAATAAAAGGATAAGCAGAATGGATGGAAAAGCTGGAAACGTATTTTCACCTTAGCCAACATCAATACACACGCACATGTCCCATTCATTCATTCCAATAGGTCTTGCATGGAAGATAGTTCTGTCCAGATAGATCAGTGGTTCCCAAAGTGGGTGGTAGGATTGCCTAGGGGGTGCTAAGATGCAAAGGAGAGGCAGGAGGTACTGGACTATCTGAAAACCTGGTATCACTGGATCACATTCATCCATTGTGTTGAATAAATTAAACTAAATAGTTTTAATTGGATTTTGAATAAATGTGCAATTCATTGTTACTATTTTGAATTTTATTGCGTTATTATCTTCCTTAGTGATTTGTGCAAATCACTATTCTGATTGATGCTTTTTATAGGGTAGGGGGAACTGGGGATGAGTTTATGGAACCAAGGGGGTGGTGGCCCCAAAACATCTGGGAAGTGCTAAGATAGATTACTTTGATGGGACATTCCTCTCTTTCCATGTACAGTGGTACCTCAGGTTAAGAACTTAATGCGTTCTGGAGGTCCGTTCATAACCTGAAACTGTTCTTAACCTGAAGCACCACTTTAGCTAATGGGGCCTGCCGCTGCCGCCACACGATTTCTGTTCTCATCCTGAAGCAAAGTTCTTAACTTGAGGTACTATTTCTGGGTTAGCAGTCTGTAACCTGAAGCGTCTGTAACCTGAAGCGTCTGTAACCTGAGGTACCACTGTACAGAAGTTATAGTCAGATTATCTTATTTTTCCCACTGCAAAACATTTTTTTAGAAAATCATGCTGTTAATTACTCTATGCATCAATGAACTCACAAACTCTGGATAAAACAATCTGAACCAGCAGACCAATTTCTTTACATATATTTTTTATTCCAAAAAACCTGCACGCAACTCTTTCCCCTCTCCAGGAAACCCAACATTTTTCATGTTAGACTGCAGCTAATTATTGATTGGTATCATAAGCTCGTCAAGCACTCAAAAGGAGCTTTCCAAGGAAAGTTTGTAGGCAAGCATATGGTAAACCCGTCCAGTCCATATGACTGGTTGAACGCCGACCATTAGTGTTGATACAATCTTCCCTCAATATTGTGACAGCAATTGTCAATGGGACTTAAATTGCTGTCAAACTTACCCGACTAACTTACAGCAGAACAGTCAGAGAAAGCCAGCTCAGTGACTCAAGCCAATAAGACCTTTTTTTTTTACCCCTTCTCCTCCTTCTCCTAAACGCTTGTTCATATTACCCATTTGTATAAAGGTCTTTATGGAGGTTTTTTTGTTTGTGTGTGGCTTCAGCAATTAGCAATCTGAACATTCAGCTTCCTGGTGCACTGCAAACCAGTGTATATGAAATTGCATGTGTAGTTCCTTTCAGGTCAATTTTTTCAGCATGCTCCCTTGATTTCTTGATTATTGAGCTTGAAATCTGTGAGCAGAGCCACTCAATATATCTCCCACAACTCTCTTTGTGTATTTGAACAAGCAAAATAACTTCTTTCATGTGTGCATTCATGCATTCACACACAGACACATTAAGCACACTGGATATGATCCAAAGTCCACAAGGGACTAACAATGAAGAATGTCCCACTCTCACAGTTGCATGTTTTGCACATTCCTACACACAAACAGTAATTTTGTGGTCTCTGTGTGCATGGAACTCTGTGGGTTGTATCCAACACTAGTCCTACACAGAGTAGATCTATCAAAGTTAATGGACATGGCTAACTTAGGTTCACTGCTTTCAGTGGGTCTACACTGAGTAGGGCTTAGTTGGCTGCAACCCTGTGTCCACAATAGAGCCTCAGCATGCATACCAAAACCACTGGGTTGTGACTTTTATTAGGAATTAAGTCAATGGAACTCTCTGGAGTTAAGGCAATGAACTTTTGCAGTCGTTTGTTTGGGATCAAGACTGAAGTTTCATGATTCTCATGAATCATGACATGCAAGTGAAATCATAAATATATTTATGAAGAAGTAATTTATTATTATTCCTATTTCAATGGAACTTCCATAGAAGTATGCTTGACACCATGGTCTGGGTGCAACAGATTTGCTAATTTTGCAAAGGACTAAATTTAGGAGCAGCTCCTTCACCTTACATCATTACAACTGACACACATTTGAGTTTATGGTCTGCTAGGATGCAAATATCCTCCAAGAAGCTCTTGGATCCTCAGCTCATGAAATGGAAGTTCCACTGATTTCCATGGGACTCATTTCCTGAGTAAGTGTGCTCAGGATGATCCCCACATTTTAGGACACAATCAAGGAGAACACAGAAAAGGTTAACGGAACAAGGAGGAGGTAACATTTAGGAAACTGCACAAATATGAAATAAAGCATCACTTCACAAATAATAAACAGGTTGCTTATGCAGTTCTGTTTTGAAAATCAGCAATAAAGGCATAACTGATTCCTTCCCTACATTATGAATTAAAAGCTGCAATTTTACATAAGCAGTAAATAGAAATGGTGCCCCTCTCCATTTAGGTACACTTTGCATTCATTTTGACTGAATAGGAAAAATGTAATGCAGAAATCTATGAGAGAGTTTTTTGTTTTTTTCATTCTACTTAAGCAACTTTCAAGAAAGCCACCATTGGTATTAATGAGATGTATAAGCACATAAAATTCATCCCCATATCCCTATATGGGGAAAAGTCCAAACAAAAGGCAACATGTTCCCTTTGTTTACAATCTTCCCTCTTTCATCGATGACCTTTTAAAATGTCTATTCTCACATATCCCTTAAAGAAATCACAGTTGTACTTAAATAGACTAGGAAAACTGGTGTGGGATTCCAACATCTTTATCATCTTCCTTTACCTCCTGTAAACAATTTTCCTCATTAATATGAGCAGTGGTAGGCTGAGTAGGCTGAGTATTTTTTTTTATGATCATCAAATCAATTTTCATTATTTGAACAGGCAGCATGTATTGAAAACAGCCAAACCAAATGTCACCAAATGTGTCTCAGCTTTAAGGAATTCAGCCTGCTGTGATAGCAGGCAACACACGGGAACTGGGTGAATCCAAATATTAACACTCCAGTCCTGAACTTTTGGATCACTATGTCAGCCTGCAATGCCAATAATATCTGTAGTTATCACATCAAATGTTTCGTTAGTGTGCTGGTGTAGCTGTTGGTACATTGCATCTAAGCACTTAGAATCATAGAATGATAAAACTGAAGAGTTGGAAGGGGCCTTGAGGGCAGGGCTGGATTTAGATGAAGAGAGGCCTTGGGCTACTCCACTTGTGAGACCCATCCCCATCCCCCACCCTCACAACTCGAATAAAATGGAAGAGTGCTATAAACAAAATTGAGTGAAGCCAAGGATGATGATGGGTATTTAAAATTCTTCAATTTACAATTTCTAATCTAAAAGACATAAGATATTATTGTTAAATATCATGGTGATTTTTTAAAAAATGCATAAAATTTACACTGAAAAACTTTTGCAATAACTGAACCTTGTAAACCTGGGAAGGCCGCAGGCCTGGTCTTCCTGTTATATACCTGCTGGGATTGACAAGGCATCTGACCCTCACCTGAATCTCATAGCTCTCCTGATGAGTGTTTTGTTCTGCAACCACAGTGTGGAAATAAAGGATGAGATTGCCCACCAGATACCAGGCACTCTACTATTCAAATTAGGCCCCAGTGTTTTTGTTACGATCCCCTTCTCAATTAAGTAATCAATTTTAATCTAGAATTTAAATTCTCAAAACTTTCTTATTTGTTAATTCGAGCAAGTAAACTACTGCTCTCACTTCGTTGCAAACAGTATTTCTACCTGCAACACACTTGCAATTAACCAACTAGAAGGATTACTGTTAATAGCACCAGTTTTCCTATAACTTGATATTGCTGGATAGTTTTGATGAACTGAAAAAGCATTTTTAGTTTGCTTTCTGTTGCCACCCTGGAACTTTACTTTATTAGTGCCACTTTGTTTTGTATTTTTCCTTGCAAATGAAGGTAAACAACGTTTCTGCTTGTATATGTTGATAATATATTTTTTCCCACTGAGGTTACTGAGGACAAACAAGATTGTACAAAAACAAGATTGGGCACAGGCCTGGCCAGGACATAGGCGTCCTGACTGTGACAAAGGTGACCTGTGTGCTTGCTTGCTTGATTAACAGCTATTGGGAACTTCAAGGTCCCTGTTCTCCCTTCTGATGGTCTTTGTACTGGACCTGGAGGCTCCAATAGAGAGCATTCCATGTCAAGAAGGAGGGCAAGTGGGCACCCTATTAAATGACAGGGCAGGAGCTACACAGAGCTGGGCCTTTTCACTGGTGGTGCCCATTGTATGCCTCACTCTTCCCAGACCTGTAATTTAGGAAGACTTTGGAAGAATTGATTGACAAGTCTTATCAGTCGCTGACATGTGAGCGGTTTTTATTTGCTGCTATTCTGTGCTTCTGGTGCACCAGGGTTTATACCAGCATAATAGAGTTTGCCAGGATGCCAGAAGGGATACAAATTACAACCTTTCTCTATTATCTGTACAGTAGGGGGTGTTCAGTCAACAATGCAAAGGCTGAGCTGAAGCGTTCCCTGCTGGTTCCCTACTTTCACCAAAAGGGGGCGCTGTTTGGTAGTACCCAATTGGTTAGCTGTCAGATTCTAGAGCTCCCTATTGGTGGCTCTTAGGTAATTCACAAAATACAGAGTCCATTCATAAAACACAGCATTCAGTCATAAAGCAGTAACATAAATCTCCATTGCTACATATTGTGTGTATATTTCAGCAGTTGAACATACAGGTTTATGGACATGCTTTAGTGTAGTGCTTATGTGACTGTGAATAAAAGATAGCTGGGCTCATTGTCTTGGTGTTTGGGGGGGGGGAAGAGGTGACAAAACTGATTTCCAATAAGTGGCCCCCCCTTTATTTCCATAACAAGTCCTTGAGTCTGTACTCTGAATAGTGACACCAGGGACCTAGAAGGTCAGGGTTTGTCAGTCCAACTCCTGCACAGTCTCATCAGGGCTGACCTTAAGGCAATTGGAGCAATTTGGCCAAATTGGGCCCCTTGTGCTGCTCCTAAGGGGGTCCCCACACCAGGGCAATCTAGATGGATTTTATTTATATCTATAAGATTTTGCAGATTTTGGCTGTCAACTGGGGTCCTACAAAAAAAAAAAAATATCAAGTTGCACCCCACTGCTTCAAATTGGGCCCCATTCGCTAGCCCTGAGTCTCATAGTTGCTGGGCTTGAGGTGCCCTGCCCTTGCATGAAGTCTTTGCAATTTGGGGAGAGGGGAGACTGTGGCACTGGGGAGCGGTCAGGCTGGTGAGGCCCCCTAGATTTAGAGGCCTGAGTTGCCCTGCCCACGCATGAAGTCTTGGGTTTTCAATTTTGGGAGAGGGGAGACTGCCTGCTGGGGAGCAGGCGGTCTGGCGAGGCCCCCTAAATTTAGAGGCCCCAGGCTTCAGCCTATTTATCCTATACATAAATCCAGCACTGTTTGAGGGTCACCTAGTCCAACCCCGTGCAGTGCAGGAATCTCAACTCAAGAATCCTTGACAGTTGATAATCCAGCCTCTGTTTAAAAACCTCCAGTGAAAGAGGTTTGCACTCATGTCCTGCTTGCAGGTGTCCTACAGGTGGTCACCGAGAGAACAGGATATTGGACAAGATGGGCCTCTGACCTGATTCAACAGGGCTCTTCCTATGTTCTTCTAATCTTCTAGATGCCAAGCAGGTGTTCCACCACTGAACTGTGGTTCCTGCCAGTTGCTCTTCCTCCCTCAAAATCAACTCCTCCCTTCAAGCTGCTTTTCTCCCTGCTGGAGAAAAGACGTAGACTAGGGATAAGGAACCTCTGGCCCTCTAGAAGTTGTTGGTCTTTAACTCCCCAGCTGGCACGGCCAATGGTCAGGAATGACGGCAACTGTAGTTCAACAACCACAGCTTCCCCATCTCAGAAATATATTCATACTCCATGCAAGTAGGTCACCAAAGCTCTGATCCTGGAACAGGAGAAAGAGTCAGCCCAATAGATCTGTCACAGTCTTCTTGGAGAAAAGAGTGACACAAACCTTTTCTCCATGACATTTCCATGTACGCTGTAGCTTCTACAAATGGGAAAATGCTTGTGGGATTCCCACTGGGGCATCTGGCTGGCTACTGTGAGAACCTGATGCTGAACTAGATGGGTCACTGGCCTGATCCAGCAAGGTTTGTTTTATGTTCTTAAGGTGCTAACATGAGTGGCTGGGGCAATCCAGCCAGATGGGTGGGATATAAATAACAAAATCATTGTGAAGTATTATCACTTGACTCACAACTTTAAGAAACTAGCCACCCTGCTTTAACTTAGTAGACCACTTGCATGATTTTAATATCACATGGCTCAGGCAATTTACAATAAAGCTTGCAAGAGCAGGACGAGGGTGGATATGCTACAGTTGATCAGACATTGCTGTAAATTTGATTGGAAATCATTACAATTGCTAATGATAAAACATATTTCACAGTTGTGCTTTGCAATTGGACATACGTACCCTATAATTTTGCAGAAGGAGCATCAAAATTATGAAATATCTTTTGTGTGTGTGTGTACGCATATACATATATGCACACAAGATGGTTTTTAGATTTATTCAGATGGATGAAAATAAGAAACAAGTTTATTTTAAAAAGGAATCCTTTTACATATCCCTTTTTTTAAAAAAAAGAAATTGATTTGTATATGCACACACACAAACATGTGAGAAATACATACGAGTTGGGCACGGTGGAACAAAGATTAGTAGTCTACAGCAGAGACAGAGGAATGGAAGATGGATGACTTCGATCTCTGCCGGAAGGTGATAATGTCGCACCAGCCATCATGATTTCAGCACACCGTTGGTGGAATTCTCATTCCCAGTCTGCTATCCAATGCACAAAGAGGTACATTCTGGCAGTGTAACAAAAGCCAATGTGGGTGGCAAGGTAGCTGCAAATTTAAGCATGAATGCTCTGGATGTGGGGGCCTGCACCTGATTACCAGATGCTTCAAGCAGATGGCCAGGGAGGAAAGAGAACACGGCTCCTAGTAGCTTCGATAGGGTTACAGAAAGCACCAACTCTTCAGAGATCAGCAATAATCTATCCCTGGCTGTGAATGTTCCAAGGCAGACTACGACTACACAGATAACTTACACGCATCCTGCTGGTTTTTCTTAGCATCTTCAAATGGAAGCAAGAGATTAACACACACACACACACACACACACACACACGCCCCTACCTAATTTGGGTTGAAAAGCAGTTATATTGTTCAGATAAGTTAGAACACCATTAATTCACACAGTTATAGGCACATAAGAGCCTGTGTGATCAGCCAAATGGCCCATCTAGTTCAGCATCCTGTTCTCACAGTGCCTGCAGTAGGACTTGAGCACAAGAGCACACTCTCCTCCTGCGGTTTCCAGCAGCTGCTCCAGTTAGTCCTTGGATCAAGGAATATTCGCTGGGGTAAAGATGGAGTGCATTTCTAAAGTGTGGGTTGTATTCCCAAGTGGAGCTGACACACCAGACAATCTGGAGCTCATGTTAACATTTTGGTGATTCAAAACTGCTGCCCATTAGTTGAGGAGTGAGGAATAGCATCTGGCCAGTGGAATGGGACGCAGGTGGCACTGTGGGTTAAACCACAGAGCCTGGGACTTGCCGATCAGAAGGTCAGCGGTTCGAATCCCTGCCACAGGGTGAGCTCCTGTTGCTCGGTCCCTGCTCTTGCCAACCTAGCAGTTCGAAAGCATGTCAAAGTCCAAGTAGATAAATAGGTACCGCTCTGGCGGGAAGGTAAATGGCATTTCCGTGTGCTGCTCTGGTTCACCAGAAGTGGCTTAGTCATGCCGGCCACATGACCTGGAAGCTGTACGCTGGCTCCCTCGGCTAATAAAGCGAGATGAGCGCCACAACCCCAGAGTCGGTCACGACTGGACCTAATGGTCAGGGGTCCCTTTACCTTTACCTTTAGTGGAATGGATCCTCACTTCCTCCACTCCCTGTGGGCCAACTTTGAAAGGTGTGGGAAGCCACTACCTGTCAATCATCTGACGTTACAATGACCCACTAGGGGACCCATTTTCCTTTGCCCATGTGGACCGAAATCAAACTGAGCATTGAAATCAGACTGACAATTACCAGCAAACTTTGGGCAGAGACCCACATGTTTACCTGCGTGAAGGGCAAGTGAGCATGGCTTGGCCAGAACAGTCACATGGGCCAAATGGGGAAGATTGGTGGGCCTTTATAACACCCCATGGGATGATGGTTCTCCATCACAGCATTAGGTAATGTGATAAAAAATAATTGTTCTGGACAGCACAACCGTAAGAATGACTCTACCCCAAATTGTCAAAAGGTAATGCAAAAAATTAAAACCCCACAAACAATGAAGTTTTATCGGCCATGAGACTGCCTATATTTCTCTACAATTCTTCTGTGCTTAGATATGATTACTAACTGCAATTCAAGTGATAAAATCAAGATAAATCATATGGACCTGCCGTGTTAGTCGTATTTAAAGGAGGGGCACACCATGGAGGAATTACAGGAAGAGGTATAAATGGATTTTATAAATTCACCCAAATCAGTGCTGTGAGGACCTGGCTCTCTGAGGCATTTTCATTGGCAAACTTTCTTCATGCAAACATCTATGGACACACATATTTGGACACAAACCCTGACTTTTAAAAACCTGCTGAAAGCTTTTCTATTCCGCCAGGCCTTTGCAGGCAATTAAGAATATGTATTTCCACAATGGTTAACTGATGTCTATTTTTAACTTTTTCATTGTTTTGCTATATGGCTTTATTGCAGTAAACCACTTTGTATTTTTTATGATATAGTGGTATACAAATATTTTAATGAATAAAATGTCTGAAACTGAATGGGGAGAGTACTGGATAATAAAGAGGTCACTGGATAACGCTTTGCAACATCAGAACCTGGCATTCTCAGGCAATTTCTGGGGGTCCACTACAACCAAGCAGCTGCCATCCCAAATTGCCCACAATGTCCCAGAACACCGGAGGCCACCATTTTAAATTTCCCATTGTGCCTTGGAGCAATGCTACTTAGGCTACTCCATAACACTATAAGAAATTTTATACGGCACCTTGGAGCTCCTGACTGTGGCTGCCATGGTGTGACAGGTCCCCACAAATGTAGGGCAGGACACACGAGGGCATTTTGCTAAGGAGTTAGCTTGGGCAACGTTTTCTTTACAGCAGCAATACATTTCGGCATTACTGTGATTGCATGATTTTTGGAACAATAATAAGAAGGCTTCTTCTGGATCTTTCATTCCATACTTTACTCAAGTTGCATGGAGAAAACAAGGGCTAGAAATCACAGGATCCTAGCGTTGGAAGGGACCCAAAGGGTCATCTACATCACCAATGCGAGAGAACCCTACTTCTTACTCTGGGCTTGCCTCTTCTTTGGAAGCTAATAATTACAGACACTTGGTACTAATTTTTCCTTCTACACAAATAATTAAGGAACACCTGTGTTCTCTTTCAACCATTAGGCAAGACACGCTTTAAAGAAATCCATCACGTAAATCCAGATCTTTAAATGGAAATGTGACATATCTCCCCCTGCAAAAAATAATTTTTAAAAAAAATGTTTCGAGGGATCCATCAAGAAAATGAAGAACCAGGTTTAAAAAGAAAAAAAGATACCACCTGACTCATTCCTAATGTGAGCATGCTTTAAAGCGTCTGGTGCCCCTGCAGAACTTTGAAATCTGAACTAACTCTGGAGGTGATTCTTTGCCAGCCTGGGTTTCTCTGCCAGCTCTTTCACAAACGAACAGCTTGTATCTCCATGAAAACCAATGGATGGAACAAATTGTATTAAATTATGTAAAATGATACTAAAAAGCACCATCAAGTAGTTAAGGCAAAATATTTAAAAAATAAGGAGGAAATCTTGTTTAATAAATACAATGGCATGTTTTTGTTGTGGTTGAAGCAATGTATATAGATTGATGGAAAAGCACTTTTTATTACTGGATTGCAAAAAAAAAAAGAAAGGAGGATTCTTGACACCATAAGCACGAAAATTTGATTTATCCCTTCATGGGGCAGACCAGCATATTTCTTTCATGAACCTGGCACCTGTGAATTATTTAGCCGTCCTGATACTTTAAGATATCTCATCTCCATGAATCCAAGCATAACCCTGTGACAGTATCACATTGGCCCTCCCCATCACACCACAGGAGCTGTCAGTGCAGAACCCACATCCAAAAGCCCTCCCAGCTCATATTCCACCAATTTTTTTCCCAAGGCAAGAGGGTTTATAAATAACTGCAATTAGCACCAGCTTTGCAATATGATTAAGTACACTGTAGACACATCCTTATGAAATATATTGTTGTGCCTGTTTGGGGATCATTCTGATAATTTCAGCTATGATTTTTAAATTGCTGTTTTTTCACATCCGGTACAATTAATCATGGAAGAAAACTATGAGTCTTTCTGCATCATGGGTGGCAGAAGAGGCAAGGGTGAGAGCTTTGGATTGCTTTATATTTTTAAATGACACCAAACTGGCAGACAGAGTGAAGTCATAACTCATTGCTTTGTTGAGATAGTGGAAAGCACTATGGTGGCCATGATGCTGAATTTTTCCACGCTCTTGAGTAATTCAGCAGCACCCAAAACAAGTGTTAGCTAATGAAACAGTGCAGTAACAATGGGAAGGGCATAAATACAATTAGCTCTTCAAATACTCTGGATAAATTTTTAAGACAGGATAGCACAGTCAAAGCTGGACTTGCAAAAGCACCAAGAAGAAATTAGAGCTAATGAGGGTCTGTCTGTTTGTAGTCACATTTTACCATTTTTGAAGTCTGCTAAGAAAATCTCCATGATTTCCCATCGCCTCTCTGCTTTTGATTCCATTCTCCAAATTCTGATGCTAACGTCCCATGATCTTGCTGATGTAGTAACAGCAATAAAGTGGTATTCGAACTTCAGCACATCTCCTTTGCTTTCTGCCTTCACTCTGCTTGGGTTTTTGTTAGAGAGCTTTGCTTGTGAAGCTCAGAATATTGATGCCCCCATCCACACAGTGTATACATTTTATAAAGAAATAAAAGAAATGTTGACTTTAATAATGACATCTATTTTCAGAGTGTTCCACTTGGCAATCGTCTTGTGGTTTGAAGCAGATGAAAGTTCTAACCTGGAAAAGTCACTATGGGACATTAGCAAATACACAGGGGGTCAGTGATGGAGCTAACCATGCTCTCATCATAAAAACCACCACCATCCTTGTCAGTTCTTGCAACCATATAGGTAGACAAGCTACCCACAAAAAGCATTCTTCAAGAAAAATACCTGTGGTTGTTTTTGGTTTTTGTTAATGCTATTAAGAGGTGCAGAAGCAATACTGCCTATTATGCTTCTAAAGAAATGTGCCAATGCTTGATTCGCATACCACCAAATTCTGACTGACCATTTTTGACGGACAGTTTACATGAGATCAAAGGCAACCAGCAGGCTCCATGCCAGGATCACCTTCAGGGTACAAATGGCAGAACTCTTAACAGATCCAAACATTTGAAGATTTCGTTTCACCTGAAGCCATTCTCTGTGAGCATGCGAGGGTGCAATACTCACAGATGACTTTCCAAAGCCTTTTAGACATTTCTGCTTCCTTACAGAGCAGGCAACCTAAGCTGAAGGACCACTTTTAGTCCAGGAAATGTGAACTGGGATTCCTCGTCACAGTGATTAAAACTTCTGGACTTGGGAACATCTAGTCCTGAAGCTAAGTAGAATAGTGGGCCTGACAGAATACCACAGTGGTACCCATGTAAGATGTCTCAAACATTCTCAAAGAAATATGAGATATAATGTAATTACTGAATGTAAAGAGGCAAGCTATACAGCTGTGTGCCGCTTGCCATGTAAATCCCCTATATTCAGAGAGTATGCCCAGGATCCAAACAAAGTATGCCTAGCCTTTTTTAAAAAAAGTATAGTACATTCAGCCAGAGATATGACTGCAGCTTTATTAATTGTTTGATTTCCATTCCTCCTTTCAATCCAGAAGGATTCCCCAAGGCAGCATATGTCAAATAATGAAATATAACCTCATCAGGACTATTTTTACACCCATGGTCACAAAGCAATTCCCCTGGTCTAGAAGACCCACACACATTCCCAAATTCAGTTCTCATCAGTTAGAATCAAAGAATCAGAGAAGTACAGAGTTGGGAGGGAACCCCAAGGGTCATCTAGTCCAACCCCCTGCAATGCAGGAATCACAGCTAAAGAACCCCTGGCAGATGGCCATCCAGCCTCTGCTTAAAAATCTTCAGTGAAGGAGAGTCCACCACCAAGTTAGCCCAAGTTAGTCAATTCCACTTTTGAACAGCTCTTACTGCCAGAGAGCTGTTCTTCCTCATATTTGCTGATCCACCACGTTTCATCTTCTCTCTCCCCTGCCCCACAATTGCTGCCACTAGGGTGGTCTGTTGTGAGGCTGCACACTTCTTAGTCCTCCCCAACACAGAGAGGACTGCATGCTTTTTCACTGCTCAAGGGCAAGGTGGAAGAACCAGGTGTTTCTGAAGAGACAAGCCCACTGTTCTGTTGTAAATGTGGCTTTCCTCTTTGGCACTGCCTATAGTTGTAAGCCAAATGGTATAAATGAGTATCTAGTTCCACATGTGATTCTGTCCTGTGTGAGCACACATGTTTTCTGGTGCAAGAGTGCTCACTATGTTTGATAGCTCCAGACCAACCAGAAGTGGCAGCTACAATACTCACACATGTGCAGCAAAGCAATCCCACACCGGGACTAGGGGGGAATAAATGCAGCAAGCACAGGTGTAGTCTGGTTGGTCTTCTTCCACTAGTAACTGAACTTTGCAGCATAATAATTTACTAGGTTGCTGGGTGCTAGGTGTTGATGGGCAACGTGATGGACCCATGCAAGGACACACTTTCCTTTCTCTCTGTATGTATTGTTGTTGTTGTTTAGTCGTTTAGTCGTGTCCGACTCTTTGTGACCCCATGGACCAGAGCACGCCACGCACTCCTGTCTTCCACTGTCTCCCGCAGTTTGGTCAAACTCACGCTGTTCAACCATTTGGTCCTCTGTTGTCCCCTTCTCCTTGTGCCCTCCATCTTTCCCAGCGTCAGGGACTTTTCCAGGGAGTCTTCTCTTCTCATGAGGTGGCCAAAGTATTGGAGCCTCAGCTTCAGGATCTGTCCTTCCAGTGAGCACTCAGGGCTGATTTCCCTAAGAATGGAGAGGTTTGATCTTCTTGCAGTCCATGGGACTCTCAAGAGTCTCCTCCAGCACCATAATTCAAAAGCATCATTTCTTCGGCGATCAGCCTTCTTTATGGTCCAGCTCTCATTTCCATACATCACTACTGGGAAAACCATAGCTTTAACTATACGGACCTTTGTTGGCAAGGTGATGTCTCTGCTTTTTTTCTGTATGTATTACTCAAGCCCAAACTAGGTGTGGCTCCCATGTCTTTTTTGAGGGTAAAAAGCAGGCCACAGAAGCCAAGAAAGGATCTTGATGTGACTGAAAGGACTTGGTAGGGAAGTAACCATCCTGCCAACACCTCCATGCCATTTTCTCCATTTAAATCTCTCCACCTGATACTGCTTAAAAGGCAGCTACAACACCTATCTCTCTCCGCCACCCCCACCCCCTGTATCTAATAGCAACTTAGGCTGCCCAGGAGCAATTTCAATTAAGAAGATGGCATGAGGGAAAGAGTTACAAGGCGCTGCCACCATGCCGTGGCCCAGATCCAACAACCCACGCCTGCTTTTAATCAAATAAAGAGACACTGGAAGAGCCAATAACATAGTCCCAAATCACATCTACTTGGGCTGAGTACACACTAGCCTGTTTTCAGCACACAAAGAATGCAGCGTTTCTCATCCTGGAATCGTTCACGCTCGTCCTCAACATGCTGCCTCCGATCTAGATTGAGTCTGTATCCTGGTGTCCACAAATGCGGGTGTGGTTAATTGAGGCATATTCGAATCCCCCTCCTTTGATGGGGTCACCCGTTCCTTTTCCTGCCTGCACATCCCGCCAAGTGAATGGAGAAGGAAGTGGTGTACGCCAACCCACAACACCACTGGGCAGGTGTAAATACAACCTCTCCTTCCTGTGACTGCCTGCATCTGTTTTCATATTTTATTTTTATTTTTCAAATGGACACACTGCAGGGTAACGCAGAATCAGTCTGCAACAAGCATTTATTTCCAGAGTGAAGCCAGTTTCTCGATAAGTGTTTTTCAGAGGCAAAGACCATGCAATAGATCTAGACTGACAAGTTTGCCTTACCCCACATGTTCCTACATTTTGCTTTGGTTGGCAAAATGGGCACCGCAGGTGCCACATGATACCCATTCCGCATTTGTAAGAAATCGGTCGTTTAGTTTGGCAGCACCTGTCCTTTGGAACTCCCTGCCTATTGAAATCAAGCAGGCACCTTCAGTTTACGGTACTTTTTTCAGTGGCTGCTAAAAACATTATTGTTTGGACAAGCTTACTCAGATGCTTAGGAAGTTGATGTGATTTTAATCTGTTTTAGCAATTTAAGTTTTGTATGTTGTAAAGTATGGTTGTGATTTTTTTTATTGATTTTACCGTTTTACCTGTTCACTATTTTTCTCTCTTGAGGGATGTTGTTTGTTTTTTTACAATCAAGCAGTGTATAAATTATATGACATTGCATAGGAGAATTCATACGGGATTGCAAAACCATGAGTACTGAATCTCCACTGATTCCAAAATAAAATGTGTGCACTCAGCCTTTGGAAACTTGTGGATGGCAATGTGAAAAACTACCGCATGCCACATCCTCAGGTCAGTGTGCATTCACAAATGGACACACAAAATGATTCTATAATTCTGTGAAATGCATGCAAGTTGGCACAATGATGTCTGTCTTGCACACAGATCTTTGCTATGTCCTTTGGGGTGGGCCTAATTCTTTTCCCTGCTTAGATCCAAACAGTTTACATGTCAAGACAAACATAGCCTAGCAGTAGCCAAATAAACAAGTTGATTATTTAAGCTATATTCAGAGGCGGGGGGGGGGGGCAGGAGGGAAGGGAGAAAGCTTTATATAACTGTGGTAGGCAGTGTAAGAACCTGGAAGAGGGCAGTTTTCTTCTCTCACTTTCTCTCTGTGTCTCAAAAAAAAGGAGGGGGGAAGAGAAAGAAAACAGGAAGAAAATAAAATAATGCAACATGTTGACTTTTTGTCCTTGTAAAAGTTACCATATGCTTTGGAATTCAGTATTGTGCCACATTCATTCAGAGAAATGAGGCTTTAAATACAGGAGATTTCTTTTCTGAGGGCTGTATTTATTAAAGGCACCTTGGAAGAAGCAGAAGACAAGTGGGAGACCAGTGAAAAACCTTTTGGGGGGAGGAGAAGGGAAGGAAGAGGAAGGCAAAGCTAAATATATTTTCCATTCCTTTAATCTCCGTCTCCACCCTCACCTCTCACACTCACACATTTGCAAGCATGAAACCAGAATTATGCTCAATTCCTCCCACTTCAGCTCTAAAACCTTAGGGTTGTGTGTGTTGAGCTTAGGATGCAGCAACCAACTTCCATCCCTTAAATTTGTCATGCATGCGAGTATAAGAGACTTGCAGAATTAGACCATCTATTCCAGCCTCCTCTTTCCCAGAACGGCCAATCAGATGCCTCCCCTGCTGTAGCCCGGCAACTAGCATTCATTGCCAGACCCCCCCTCTTAAGATGGATATTCCACTTGGCCATTCTAACTAAGAGCCCCTGGTAGACCTTCCCTCCATGAATGCGTAAATGTTTGAAATGTCCAAAGCCACCAACCAGCCTTCTCCTGGCTTTGAGCCACACACTTAGCAGGTTCCAGTACTCAAGGGGTCCACAGCTTTGTTCGTGGCTGGCAGATCAGAGTAGCCTGATTTACTGCTTGGCATATAATAATAGGCCTTCTGGAAGATGACATCATTATGTTTATTAGTTATACTGGCCCTCACTTTGAGTTGAGCTCTTGCCTTCTTGCTCCTTATTAAGGCTTTGTCTGGCTTTCTCTGGGAAGGATCCTGAGCTTCTTAACTCTACTTGAAGGAGGGCACTAGACCTCCACCATAGAGGATTAGGCATTGTTATCCAAAATATAGGGCTAATTCCTTCTGTTTTGTGACTTCTTTTGTTCCAATAATTATTCTACCTGATTTGTCTAATACTCCATGGAAGTTGGATTCCTTGGAATGCTATGCTTTCCCCAAATGACCCTTTTTTTTAACCTTTCCTTTCCCAAATTAAAATAGACTAGAAAATGTTGCTCTTGTTCTGAAAACAAAGTTATAGAACTACTGTTTTAAAGACAATAGGAAGCCAGAATCTTGACCTCTTGCTTACCAAAGGATTTGCAGAACATATGAAACTGCATTCTGATCCCTGGGCCATCTAGCCCAGCACTGTTTGCCATAATGCATCAAAATGCCAGGGGCAGGGAGCAACAGGGAGAAGGAGCAGGGGCAGCAGGGGCAGTGCCATGCCTTGCCTCTCCTCCGCTGGACTCTGGCGCGCTGAGTTCCAGTGGTAGGCAAAACCAGGGGTAAAAAGTAGACTGTGAATTTTAACTTTGCCCAGTAGACAAGTTTCTACACACACACACACACACACACACACACACCCTTCATCCAGATAAGAAAGAAGCATTATTGGAATTCAAGGACACATTCCAACCAGGCAAAAACATGCAAGGAGGGTGGAAAACAGGAGTAGTGAAGATGTGGTCTGGGGAGATTCTGATGGGCCAGAGGTTCCAGTACCCCTGAACTAGGAAGTATTTGTTATATTTCAGAAGGGAAGTATCTTTTCCAGCCCTGCCTGGATATGTTGTTAATTGAAAGTGGGCTTTTCTGTTATGAAGAGAAGAGAAGAGAAGAGAAGAGAAGAGAAGAGAAGAGAAGAGAAGAGAAGAGAGTAAGTTTGTGTGTGTGTGTGTGTGAGAGAGAGAGAGAGAGAGAGAGAGAGAGAGAGAGAGAGAGAGAGAGATGGAAAGAGAGAGAAGAGAAATTCAGAAAAGTGGCTTACAACACAACAAGGGCTGTTTTGTTTCCTCTTCCCTGCAATATTTGGTTGCAGAAATTAAAGGTTCTGTCTCACAAAGGCCTGTCCTGCATTTTTAAAAAATATGAATATTACTTAAGCAATAGTACTACAAAGCAAGCATCCAGGTGGTACACAATCCCCCCGCCAAAAAATAAATCTGACTCTCACTCAGGAAACTGGGTTTGCATATTATATATGATTCAAAAAGAATAATTAAAGCCCTACATGGACACACATTTGCCTGAGGGCAGACCTTTTATGTTGTTCTGCATTCTGTATGTCACTCAAAAGATACGCAACCGAGAAATGATGTTGAACTAAAATAAGGCAAGGACGCCTTGACTAAAAAAAATTATACCCTGTCCAATTTGCTGACACCCCTTTAGACGCCTCCCTGTGACAGCTGGATGTGCAATGGTTGTTTGGCATGTAGGTGACATTCAGGCTAGTGCAAAGCCATGTGCTGCAATCATATTGGGAGAAATGCTACTTTGGGGGGGAGAAGGGGAAGGGTACAGAAAGATTTTTTTTAAGCCCTTTGCATTCTTCAGTGGAATCTCCCCAACTCTCTCCTTTGAGATACATGTAAGGGGAAATTTCTATGATTCCAGAAATATTTTCTTCTGCTTCTTCTTTTGCTTCTTTAAAGCCCTAAATGGCCTCGGCCCAGTATACCTGAAGGAGCGTCTCCTCCCCCATCATTCAGCCCGAACACTGAGGTCCTCGTCCAAGGGTCTTCTGCTGGTTCCCTCACTGTGAGAAGCGAGATTACAGAAAACCAGGCAGAGGGCCTTCTCAGTAGTGGCACCCTCCATGTGGAACACCTTCCCTTCAGATATCAAAGAAATAAACAACTATCTGACTTTTAGAAGACATCTGAAGGCAGCCCTGTATCGGGAAGTTTTAAATGTTTGCTGTTTTAGTATGTTCTTGGGTATAAATAATAACATTCTTCTTCTTCTTCTTCTTCTTCTTCTTCTTCTTCTTCTTCTTCTTCTTCTTCTTCTTCTTCTTCTTCCAGAATCTGATGCTGATTCTGTGGCATTTAAAATTCCTGAATTACACCAGACTAGAATAGGACTGCAAATAGATACAAATGCCACTGGGTGCATTCCTGTTAACAAGGCACAGCCGGTTTGCTGTAGAAACTACCAGTGGATGAACCATTACTGCTGTAAATTTGAATATGAAGCAGTGATGATCAGGTGATAAATTGCTGCTGGTGTTAGCATATTGCTGTTTCCCATGAGGTCTTTGAAAGAGACAGTGGGGACCATTCTGGTGTAGGCAGGACTGTCTCCAGGTTGGAAGGGACCCCAGCCAGCTTTTAAGACTTCCTTCTTCTTCAAGGCTTTTAATGAACTGTGTTTGTGCTATTTTTGCAAAATTTTGGGTTGTTTTTATTGACTTATCTCCTACTTCTGTCTTTTGTCTCAAGTTGAATTTGTTTTACTGACGTATCATACTGCTGTGAGGCACTTCAGATCCATTTTGATTGGAAATGTGATGTGGAAAAATGTTGTCAGGCCACATCTGCACTTTGCACTTAAAGCAGTATCTTACCATTTAAGACAGGCAAAGGATCCTGGGAAGTGTAGTTTGTTAAAGGTGCTGAGAGTTGTTAGGAGACGCCCTATTCCCTTCACAGAGCTACAATTCCCAGAGTGGTTTAGCAATCAATCCCTCTTCCCAGAGAACACTGGGTACTGTAGCTCTGTGAAGAGAATAGGGGTTTCCTTACAACTCTCAGCATTCTTAACCAACTACAGTTCCCAGGATACTCTGCTTTAAATGAGTAGTGTAAAGGGGGTTACAATTGTGGCAACCACTCTCAAGAACGCCTTGCCTCAGGAGATTTGTACAACCCCTTCTCTGGGGATATTTCAACACTTCCTGAAAACTTTGTTGGGGGGCAATGGAGGTTGATGCATGTTAGTTTAAATTTGCTGATTCTCCTCTTTAGATTGCATGGTTTTGTTTATATTTTATCTGCCACTTTTAAATTTGTTTTGGATGCTTTTTTAAAAAAAATCTAAGGTTTTTTTTTAGATACCTTGAGTGATGCAGTCTGCAATTAAACACTTGGAATAGAAAATATTTTTAACAAGCAAAAATCCAGCAAGATTTGCAAGGGCCACCTGAAGGCCAGAGAAAGCAGAGTGATATTCCCTTGGCCCTATATACTACTATAACATGAGGGTGTGGAACTTGTGTCCCTCCAGATGTTGGTAGTCGCCAATTTTATTTATTTACTGCATTTCTATCCCACCTTTTTCTCCACAGATCTCAAGGTGGTATACATGGTTCTCCCCGTCCTCATTTAATCTCCACAACAACCCTGTGAGGAAGGTTAGGCTGAGAGTGAGTGCCTGGCCCCATGTCGCTTCATGACCGAGTGAGAGATTTGAACCCTGGTCTCCAAGGTCCTAGTCTGTTACTGACTCTCAGTCAGCCTTGCTAATAGCCAGTGGGGATGGGAATTGTAGTTCAACAGCATCTGGAGGGCCAAAGGTCCTCCATGCCTGATATACAGTATAACCATCTGAGTTAAGGCTGCTGCTTTGGTCTACAGCAGCTTGCTGAGGTTATTTTTCTGTCTCTTCTCAAATCTTGCCACCCAATATAACTCTGGCTTACTCAGCAGGACCTGAATCCAGCAGTATTTCTAAAGCAAATAAATAAAAAGTAGTGCCATGTTTGAAGAAGGAAAGACATTCCTAAAATGACTGCTTGGGCAGACTGAAGAATGTGCTGCCCCATCAGCCTCCATCCCCTCCTCATGCCTTGCTGACATCACCATTTCAGTAAACTGTGATCTATTCCAGATCAAAACCCTCGATCGTCCGTTCAAAGGGCTTTTCCTAACTTGACAAAAAGAGTGTAATCAATATATTTATCTTCCTATTTGCTTGGGAATAAGATTTCCTGTGAAGCATTTGATAGATGACTCTTGGTAAAGAAAGAATAATATGCCTGACCTCCCTATTACACATGGAGATGTTTAAGTGTTAAACATCAATGCATAATGGTGTGTTAACAGGAGACAATTCCAGGGTTAATGCTTAACTGGCAGGAGAGGATAAGAGGTCATCGTGTACTTCCCAAAGTTCTGACAGCTGAGTCACAGGGTTTTTCCTCTTCCCTAAATTAAAACAGAAGGTGCGTACCTCACTCTTGGCTGAATTCCTGCTTCACCTTTCCATGTCAAACTGTCCAAGAAAGCATGCATAAAAGCATCAGTATCCTGTACCAAGACTATAGTTTGTAGTCCATGCCAAAGCTGAAGCAGGAACAGTTTGAGCAGAAAGGTGTGAGTTCAAGTTGAGGAACAGGACCGTGGACAGCTCCACATAGAGGCAGGGGATATCTGACTAGATGCCACCACCACACACAGAACAAGCTCTGACAACAATTTGGAGCTCACTGCAGTCTAGTCAAGGTGACTGGCTCCTCCTACCCCATCACCACCTCGATGGGGAAACTGCCTGTGCTTTAAAGGGGCCTTTCCCAATTTTGCAGGTATGGATTCCAGGAGTGTTGGAGTGATGTTTTGGTTCTACTGCTATTCAGAAATGGACTCACTGGAATCAGAAAAAAAGAGAGCAGAGAATTCTCCCCAGGCCATGGAAAAGGTGACAGAGCTGGTTCTCGTGGCTATCATAGCACAGCTGAGGGACAATTCTTCCTCCAACCTGCCCCTTCCTTGAGTCTTCTGCCTCATTTCCAGGTTGGGTGTAATAGTATTAATTACCTTGGTCCAGAAGAAAGCACCCCATACAGTTGGGCATGTGTCAGTTCCGAGGATGCCTGAGGTGGTGTCGGTCTTTGACCAAGCTCTGGGACATGCCACAGCAGTGGGGGAACACTTTAGGTATCTTGGGGCAGTGGTAACTACAGCACTCAAAGAATTTGGGAGAAAGACATGCAGGGATTGAGCTGACGGTAATGTGTAGGAAATGGCATCATTGATCCATTGCGTATGTGTGTGGGACATGATGTAAAGAGGCATATCCAATTTTCTTGTTAACTAAGGATAACTCTGACTCTGATTGCAACTCGGTCAGATCCAGAATGTAAAAACATGACTGACATGCAGTCTTCACCCTTTCTAAGAACTACCAAGTGATTCACTGCCACTGTATGTCTAAGTTTCCAACTATGTCTTACTCAGAGTAGGCCCACTGAAATGAATGCACTCTCAATAGGTCTAACGTTGGATGCCACCTTTAATCTTCATTGAAAATCAGTGGGGACAAGTGTTGTAAACATGTTGTAGATTTGTGGCTTATAATGGTCTGATAATATACCCTTATGTTTTTTTTTTATGTAGCACATCATAAGAGACAAGGGTGACAGCTTCTATGCAAGACAATGAGTGCAGCAGACATGGATAGGATTAAAGATATCACAACTCTCCCAAAATTATGCAACTTACATTTTTATGATGCTTGAATATGCATTTTCTCAATAGGATAGTGAGCTTGAGTATATTTCTCAAAAGGTCTTGAAAGGGACAAGACCTCCACTGTACTGTCATTCTTCAGAGAGACTAGATCTGAAATCCATGAAATGTTACAAGGCCAAGAGGTGAGTGGATCCATACACTGTGAGAAGGACTGTTATGAACTGCCAAAAGTGTCTCCTAGTCCTTACCTTATATGTAACTATATAACTATATATATGGTTATAGTCATATATAGTCATATAGGTATACATGGTAAATGCCACACCATAGCATTCCATTTGAATTATTGACATGGGTATGACATAGATGATAACCAATCAAAAAAGCAATTCCCTAAACATTGTTATTAAACAGTGGGGTAATTGCTTTAAGTACTAGAGGAATGTCAGGGTCATGTAGAAACTGTGTTGGTGTCATCCTTTCTGATCTGACACTCTGCGGATCAATGACACTGGACATATTTATTCTGAAATGTGAGCTGTGTCACCAATCTAGAAATTAATCCGTCCCTGCACAGATTGCCCCACATTTATAAAGAAATAATTTCAGAATTCATTCCATTCACTAAGTATGCTGAAATGCGACCGTCAAAGCTCTTTACACATAAAAGTATGGAAGTAATTAGGGATTATGTGGTAAGTGTACAAACATAGTTTATATTACTGGGTATTAGAAAGGACCCCTTTTATTGCTGCCTTTGTCAATTTGACAGAGCAAAGGGTTTTAATGTACTGTAATAAGAAATGTAAGAGGGGGCAAAGGACAGCCGGGATGTGATGCCTGAGCGGCCCGGAGGTCTCCTTACTCCTCCGCAGTCTTGTGCTCTATGCTTATTCTCTGGTCATATACATTTTAACTGAGTTAATAGCAATCCAACGAGGGAAACACTCCTTCAGATGTCTGCTGTCAAATTGTCAGCAGAGTTCAAAGCAAGGCCAAAACTAGGGCAGATCTGTATGCTATGATCATATTTAAAAGACAGCACGGTCTATGGTGAATATTAAAGATGCACTTGTACAATAAAATGAGTTGCAAATGGCTTCTTAAGATTTTTTTTCAGACAGTGCAAATCAAAACTAAGCAAAACCTGGGTGTGTGGCTTTGAACCCATACTGAAATATGCAATGCCCACCCCCAATATGGTAGAGTTAGCATGGTCCAATGGAAAGAGAGGTATACCCAACATTATCTGTCCACTAGTGCAATTGCACTAGCAGATGGGTGGATTTTAATGTTGCACGACAGGGAATTAAATGCAATAATTCTACTACACTAAACTTGTTGCACCATGATTGATCAATCTATTCATAGCAAAGTTACTAGCAACCTGCTTATGTCTTCCCTTGTGCAACCATGTTCCAATGGTGCAAAAAGCATTTCAGCAGCAGAAGAAGTTCACGGCTAAGTGACTTTAACATACAGCTACATTGAATACAATCCAGAAAGCATTGCAAGTGATTCTTGGTTATAGGTAGGGTTAAGCTACAGGCACACTGTATAGTTTGAGGGTCTCTAAGCATGCCCCACAAATTGCCATTGTGGCTTCCCACACATACACACAAGCACTGCAGCACTGCTGCCGGCCATCTTGCTTGTGCATCTTGGGATAAATTTGCACTAAGATGCAGATGAATTTTCATGAGGATTAAAAAAACAAACCCATTCCTGCAATTTAATGCAGAGCTGAAATTAAGTTTGGAAAAACGGGAAACTGACACATACCTAAACTGACAGATTTGCCCATCCTTAACAGTAGATTACTGCAGAAACAGGATGGAACAAACTTTTGTAAGCAAAGACCTGCAAAAGTAACACTGAATAGAAATGTGCTGATTCAACCATTCCTAGTGGGAAGGGGCTCTTTCAGTTGGGTCTGGAGATACGAATCCCCAAATAAAAGTCTACAGACTTTTTTTTTAAGTGAGAGACACAAATACTAGTCCCTGGGCACAGACCAAGTATTGACAGAAAGGGCAAAGAGGGAAGGAAACAGTTTCTGAAAGCAGTTGCAGAGTGGGAAAAATAACTGAAGCATTAGAGATGTGAGCAAATGGTGGGAATTAGAATGTGCCACAGTTAATGTGCTGCTGACTTATCCCTGAAATATGCAGGATACAATGAAATGTTTCATGTTCAATTAAGCCCTTCTCCCGCCTACTTGAAATGGTTACTGCCATTCGTTGGCTCTGGCTTTTGTGATACTGGTTGAAAGTACAGTCATGTCAGAAATGGTTGAAAGGAAAATACCACATCTCCTTGGGATAACCGTTCAATACCTTACTTAAATACACATTTTGTGGTGGAGGAAAACATTTCCTGCAACAACGTCTGTACTGCTGTGCAGATGTTATTTTTTCCAGGGATAACACCACTCCAAAAGGCTGTTGCATTTAGTAGGCCAGGTTTGCTAAATTGGGCCTTTGAAATTTGCCCCCTACCCTATCCTATAAAAAGCATTATTCAGAATGGTGGTTTGCAAAACCCACTAACGAAGATAATAAGACAATAAAATAAAAATTAGTAACCATCAATTGCACATTTTTCAAAATCCAGTTAATACTATTCAACAAAATTAATGAATTTGATCTAGTGTTGCCAGCTTTTCAAAGTCTGATAGTCATTTACACCTCACATGCCCCTGTCTTGCACCCTTTGCCTCTTACTGTTCCCCAGGGTAATCCCACCCCTCCCAGAGGGCAGAACCACCCACTTTGAGAACCACTGTTTTAGACCCTCAATGAACATCGAGGTTATGGAAAGTGTATCATGGGCTGTGCTTGATTCCTGCCATCCTAATATCTATTATGGCTTTGTGTGTGTGTGTGTGTGAAACCTGCCAAAATGGCAGGAGAGGAGAGTGCTGTTGTTCTTGGGTCCTGCTTGTGGGCCTCTGTTTGCCCACTGTAAGACCAGGGGCCAGACAGGCCATTGGCCCGATCCAGTAAGCTTTTAGGTTCTTAAGGGTCATGCTGAGGTGCCATCCGAAAGGATGAACGACAAAGAGTGGCACTATGTGCATGGAACAAGTAGGTTGATATGTGAACAGTAGAGTTGTGGTTATAGAATGCTAGAAAACTCAATACACAAAAGCATCAAACACCATAAACCATGGTACTGGGCTTGGCCTTCAGATTAAATCCAAACTGTCTTGTGATGTAAACACTAGAATCGCTGAGTTTTCGAGCACAGTTTATCCTTAACAGGCAGTCCAGTCTTATCTTTGCCAACAACAGGGAACCACAAAGGCATTATCAGTAACAAAAGTCTTTGTTTTATTCAATGCTGATGATTCCACCAGTCTTTAAAAGGAAAAATAATACCTATTGGCACACTTTGCACTTCCGCAGTTCCTCAGACTTTGAGAATCCACCATTCCAATCATTCAAAGATAGAACGTGAAACCTTTTGGTGGACCAATTACAATTAGAGGTGCATGGAGGAATAGTGAGAAGAACATGAGAAGAGCCTGCTGGATCAGGCTAATGGTCTGTCCAGTCCAGCATCCTGTTCTCACATCCTGTGAGAAACCCTCTCCCCTCCTACAGTTTCAACAACTGGTATTCAGAAACATTGCTTCCTTCAACTGTGGAAGCAGAGCATAGCCATAATGGCTAGTCTTCTCCTCTGTTGGTGGTCACTGCTACCTCCTGAGCGAGTTCCATAGCTTAACAACACACTGCATGAATAAATATTTTCTGTTCTGAATATTCCATCATTCAGCTTTACCGGATGTTCACAAATTCTAGTGTTAGGTATTGGGGGGTGCATGGCGGCACTAGGGCACTGTAGCCCCAAACCAGAGGAACCTTCATTGTCTGTTGTGACTAGGGAAAACTGTGCAACAGCTCCATAACCACCCTGCAGTCTTTAACGGCTTCATCAGACATTTTCCCCAGTCAAAATATTGTCCCTGTGCATCTGTGTTCACCCTTCTAATTTCATTTCATAATACAATTACTTTACAGCTAGTGACTGGCACAGAATGAAGATAAGAAGTAAATAAAAACTAACCAATGTTTTTTTCTTTAAAAAAAATCTAGCAATGTTGACAGTCTGAAATCTGAAACTTCTAATATTTTGACTGCGCATGAGGATGTTCAGAACAAGGGCTTCTGTTAGTTCTTACAAGGAGGCAAAGCTTGTAGCCACAAAGGGGGCTTTGGAATCCTCTGATAACTCTGCTGATAGTAGCCCCTCCCCTCACAGAACTACAATTCCCAGAGTTCCCTCTGGAAGTTGTAGCTCTGTGAGGGGACCGGAGGGGGGTACCTCCTAATAACTCCAAACTTCCTTAACTAAATGCATTTCCCATGATTCATTGGGGGAAGCCATAGCTGTTAAAGTGGTATTTATTCATTTACTGGAAAAAAGTGTATATATTGCTTGATGGTAAGAAATCCCCTAAGCGGTTTACAAGCTATAATAGTGCTTTAAATGTATGGTGTGATGTGGCTTTGGAGTCTCACAGATTCCCAGGCAGTCTCCTGCCAGGGCATATCACGGATATTCAGGGACGAAGAGAGGCAGGGGGAGAAGCTGGTACAAATTTATGGGGCTTGGTGGTCCAGATGGAGACCCGGGGTGTAAATACCTTGCATATGTTTTGTCTTTCTTGGAAGTATCATTATTTGTCTATTGTTTTCAACATCCAATGTAAAACTGCTCGCAAACTTGTGATGCAACCCGAACATTTCCGAGTATTTCCAGCTCTCTATGAAGATTCGCTTCTGCATTTTGACAGTATGAAAGTGCAACCCCACCTGATTATATACAGTCACCTTTGTATGTTTTTATAAATGAATCCCATGTGAATCCCATGTGAACATTGTGTTGTGTTACGCACACAAGTTTAACATGTGGGTGCTTATATTATTGTTATTAGTCATTAGGATCTCCATATTCTCAACAGGTATTTATATTATCATATTTATTACTAACCTAAAAATGAGGTCACATATTAATTTGTATCTTTTAGCCAGTCCACTCTTGCTGAAGGCCCCCCCCCCAAATATTTTTCACTGGAGCACAAATCCACTCTTGGCAACCCTGCACACCATCAGAGGACCAAACTAGATGTCACATTAATGACAGAATTCAGGATTTATTCTTATTCCTGTGGTTGTGGTGGTTGTTCAAGTGTACTTATCAGACACATGACAGGGAAGGTTCCTGGTGAGGGGATTTGTAATACACATTTTTGCAGGTTTTCCCTTTGCTATTTTTCAATTACATAATTTGCACACCATTTTCCATGTGAATTTTAAGCCTTTCAGTAGAGTCTTGCGATCACTGCATATTATGGTCAGATATATCTTAACACTAGTAACTCTTAGTGGACAAGTCTTCCATTTGCATCCTATTGCTTGGAGCAAAGGGAGTTCAGGAAAAACCCACAGGGACTGGACGGAACAACAGAAAGGCACACTAAAAAGAAGGCCATCAACAGGGGGCTGTATCTAATGTTAGTCTCACTCAAGGCAGGCCTACTGAAATTCATGGACATGACTCCTATTAAATCTTAAAATGGCAAAAGCTGCCAGAGAGTGGAATGAATTCTAATCCATTAGAGGTTGTTAAACAGGGATTGGTGGCCATCTGTCAGGAATTCTTCAGCTGTGGTTCTTGAACTGCAGAGAGTTGGACTAGATAACCCTTGGGGTCCCTTCTAACCTGACAATCCTGTGATTCTATGACTAACTTAAGTGTCTTAATTTCCATTTGTCTACTCTGAGCAGAAACTAGCTGGATACAAGTCACACTGGAAGGGGAATGAAAGCCAATTTGAAAGATAAAGGATTGCAGGTAAAGATAAAACTGGGGGGGGGGGGAATGCCTTAAATGGAAACACCCCACTGTTTTCGTTTCATGCAGTAGTTTGATGCTGGCATCTAATTATTCATTGCAGCGTTTTATCTCCACTATTATAGTATCACTTGTTTTGAGTGGTGGGGTGGGGGTTTTTTTGGGGGGAGGCATGTCTTTTATTAATGATTTCAACACCTATTTTTAAAGAGCTAAATGAGTTCTCTCTGTGTTTTTTTGGAAAGCAATCCATTGCAGTGGTTGGGTAGCAATGACTTTTTAAAAAACAAACCCAACATAGTCAGCTCAACCAGTGTAAAATGCATACACAAAGGAGGAGGAGGGAAGGAGAGAGAAAGAGAAAACCACCGTACACAAATGTACTAGCCACTTGAATACCTTGGAAGAAAGGTAGGATTAAAAAAATGATAAAAAATAGAAATAATAAATCAATATTTTAAAAATATCACTTGTTACCATGAGAGATAAAAGAGGCGTGGTTATTTTGCATATCAACACTATCACAAATTTAAATTTAGAACTTCTTCTATGCACTTTCAATAAGCCATAATTTCTTTATAAGATACTTTTGTTTGGGCATTTGTATTTTTTTCAACAAAAAATAATGGTTGAGCGTAATGAATGTCCAAAATATCCTTCCTTTCACTTCCATAGAATGCATTATGGCAAAGGACAAAAGGCTAATTATGTTCCCAACTGCATGGAATCTTTTTGCCCAGGCTTAACTGACCCATCAGACTGGACCTTGTTTTATGAGCATGAATCCCAAAAATCTCTGTTGTACTTGCTTTCGTTTTTGTATTGTTGTTGCTATTGGTTTCAGATTGCATTTTTTGCTTTAATGGCTATCAGGTAGTATCCAGCTATGTTCCACTCACTTGTTGCCATTGACGAAGCGAAGTTCATTGCATTCATTGATTTCAGGGAGTCCTGACTAAAACTATCATTGGTTATAGCTCACAGGTTTTTTTTATATTGTACATAATGTACACTGTTTCAGGATTTATTGAAATATTAAGCCATTTAGACCTGCTTATAAATAAATGAGCAAAAATAATGTCTGACTCTGTTTTGTCTTTCCACCATCTTCTGACCTCAAAGTGCAGGTATCCCTGGCATGGGCTGTCACTATTGACACCTCTCCTGTCGTGAAGTGCTCTCCCACCAAGAACTGACTTGAGGTTTTAACACATCAGACTACAACTTAATCATACACAGACATGATGGTAGACTGGGAGAATGCCATTGTTATCCTTGCATCCCATGGAAGAGGGATTCTGTCGGAAAGGGGAATAAAAGCACGGCCTCTGATGGCGATGGGATCACTCCAGTGCTAGCCTCCCATCTATTTTATCACATTGTTTATTCACCAGGCAGAAAAGCCAATTCACAGCAGTGTACCCAACTGCAACTAAAACTCTAGCCAAATGCCAGACATTTTCACACCCAAATGAAGCTGGCAAGTTGCCTAAAATGCACTGGGTTTCACTCTGAATGCAAAAATCTTTCACATGGCCCTGAAGTATGCCTAGTCGTCTTTATCTGAAGAAGAAGAAAAAGACCTAGGAGTTTTAAATGCCAGTCTCCTGAAATATTTGCTTTGCAGTCAAACAAGAAGAGCAATCGATGTTTTAAAATAGGCGTTCAAAGAACAGACGCCTTTAGTTTATGAAAAATGTGTTTCACTCATTAGATTACAGAGAGAGCATATTATAATCTTGTTGACCTTATGAATGGTCATAATAGGAAGATGAATTATGGAAATGTTTTATCCGCCTTCCACATGTGCAAAAGCACCCATTTGATATGGTTGCAATGGGGCACGAAATTGTGCTTTTGAACATGTGGCGACTGCAGATCAAGAGGGTGATCAGAGGGTATGAATTAGAGACTGTGTTTTCTGATCTTCCACCATGGAGCATTCAGCTAATCAACATCTTCACACTGTCTTTTGCAACCCAGTCCTAATTATTTCAGGGCACACCAACAAATGTTTGGAAACAACCGTGCGTTAGTGTTCAAGGCTTCCTCTGCACCACATATTTAAAGCAGTAGCATGCCTCTTTAAATGGTCATAGGTTTCCTCCAAGAATCCTGGGTTCTGAGAGTTGTTAGGAAGCCTCCCTTACCCTCACGCAGCTACAATTCCCAGAATTCTCGGAAAGAGGGATTGGCTGTAAAACCTCTTTGGGAATTGTAGCTCTGTGAGGGGAAGGGGAGGTGGTCTCCTAACAACTCTCAGCACCCTTAACAAGCTCTTAGATAGAAACCATGACTGTTTAAAGTAGTATAAAATCGATTTCAATGTACACTGCAGATGGGACCACAATGGAGTATCTTATAACTATAATATTAAGGATGTCCCCATTTTCAAAGGAGAAATGTTGGAGGGTATGGAATAGGGTGTCCCTATTTTAATTGGAGGAATGTTGGAGGGTATGAGCTTTTCTTACACTAGCCTTATTTCAACACAGTAAAACACATTACTGTAAATCTTCAGATTTGGGGGCTCTAAGATGTTTACTGAATGTCAATGTCCTGAAAATTGCTTCTGGTGCCCCCAGTGTTAAGCCAATATAAGCCAATTTCCACTAAACATTAATATCCATAGAGAAGCAGTTTGATGGAAATATTTATAATTAACTAATTTCTTAAGACAGAAAAGGCAAGACAAATATTCTTTGTTAATATTTATAGGTTCTTATTTTTTTAAAAAAATATTTTGTCCTTGTGTTGTTGCCAGAATCCATTCCCCAGGCACCACCATTTTAACATGTGATTAAAGTGATTTTAATTCCCTGCCTTGTCTCCACATTAAAATAAGAGGCAGAATCCTGTTGATAGATTTAATTTATGCCTTGCTCACCATCTTTTGAATTCAAGTTTAACAAAGCACAACAGGACAGTTGTGAATGTTCAATTTTAATGGAGAATTGTTTTAAAGATCAGGATATGTCTCTGTATTACTTCTCAAACTTAGTAATAAACTGTTACTGTTAAAAAACGGGATGCTGAATGAAAAGCTGAAATTAAATGGTACGATTTGGAATTTGGCAGAGTTATTCTAATAGCAAGGGCTTTCCCCCTCATTTCCCTCTGCTTCAGGTTTATGTACTCAGGGTGATGTCTGCATAGTTAGCCCTCCCCTCCTGGACTGCACTTCTTCATAGTGAAATTCAGAGGTGCCATATTTGAATGCTCTCCCACCTTACATATTTTGAATGTGCAAGTGTGGCTGTCATTGCAGCAGCATATGGATCAATAATAAAGAAGACTGCTTCTGTGTCTGGGCTACATCTACTGAGTTCAACACTAAATGACCACAACAGCTTCTCTCACTTCTGGGATGTGGGGAAGAGGGCTCCCAGGGGAGAGGATATGATTTGAGGTTTGCCTGAGCTGGCATGCCTCATTTTGAGAATTTTAAGCTAGCAGTAGGGGAATTCTGGACCTCCAAATGTTGTTGGATTCCAACTCCCATATGCCCCCAGCCCAGTCAGCAAGGGCAAATAGTCAGAGATGATGGGAGCTCCTCACATCACTTGGCTGAGGAACTGCATTGCACAATTTGGAAAAGGAACTGTTTTCAGTTCAAGAAGTTTTGCAAAGTGTGAATTTGGTTGGGCTCACCTTTAAGCGCAAATTGAATTGAATTCATCCCTCACTCCCAGGTAAGTGTGTAGAGGACTACAGCATAAGTGCATAAAAAGTTTCATTCTTTCAACTGGACGCATAAAAATAAGTATTGCGTGCTGAGGTCCCCCAAAACACCCCTACCCCAATAACTCACACATCACACATAATTTTTGTTTAAGGTTTTTGGCATAATTTTGGCCACAACTTTATTATCATACAAATTGTGAGTGGTTGCTTAGGCATTGGTTATGACTAGCTATCCCCCCCGCCTTGGGGGATAGCACTGACTCCCGGATTCCAGCGAGAGTCAGTGTGGAGGAACAAGAACAGGGCAACTGGGGCTGAGACACAGACCCTTCAGTTCCTCCCCGCTTGCTCCTTGGGGTCTTACGCGGCCCGCACCCGATTCCAGGGGTTTGGACAAGGGGATGGTAAGCCCCAGAATTCCTTTAACGGAATTCCCGTGCAGCAGCAGCATTGGAGGGGCAGGCACAGCCAATCCATACCCCTCCACCAACCAATTTAACCAATGCCTAACCGCCAACCTTACAAGTTGTGACGATTTGCTACGCAGTAGGCAAAACCCAATCGGCACACACTAATCAGCCGAAAGGAAAATTCCTACCAGGCCCCCGCACCAATGCGAACGACCCCATGACAGGCATAGCAAGGTCAAAGCGGAAGCCCAATCAAGGGAGGGTGGGCGGGTGATCCGGTGTCCACAGCGAAAGAGAAAGGAACATGCTGTGGACCTTGCTTAAATAACCACTGATCCCACCCCTAAATTGGCAACATCAAATTTACCCCCCTAACACCAGCCACCAATCTGATCCAAGCCCCTTGAATCAGCCTGGCTGGCAACCGTGGGTGTTTTGTCTGGCCCCATCCGCAACACGTGCTCTCTTTTTAATGAGAACACGCTTTGCTAAAAATCTGTGTGAAATGCACTGATTCTTGCTTTGAAAAGTTTTGTGGGGGGTTTTTTGGGAGGGGGGAGAACTAGGAAGGAATTGTTCCATTTCTGGGATACGAGGATTCCAACCTACCTAAACCTGTAAAAAAGCAATTGAAGAAAACAGATCCTCCAAGTTCTTGATCCAATTTTAATAGAAAACTTTTCTCAAAAGCATCCCACGGGGAACACATACTCACTGTTACTGCATTTCAGAAAAAAACAGTTCAAACTCATCTGAGCTACACAAGTATAATTTACTACTCCTTCTGAGTTCTTGTTTTGACTAGATGCAGATTGATGATTAAAGTGGTAAACAGTAACATTTTTATAAAATGGCTGACTCTGCCAATGGCAACAGAAAAGAGAGTGTGCTGAAATAGCTATGTCGTTATTGTGACTACATTCAAGGCTGTCAGCAAAGAATATAAGCACTTGACAAGGTGTTATCTAATTGTGTTTTTTAAAAGCCACGATACATACATCTTTTAACATGTCACTTTAAGCAGCGAGATAATTTCTTTTATTAAAATATACAAAGGGGGTAAAAATGAAAGCCTTGCATCTTCCTTGTTCATTTTCCCCATTGCTCTGCCCTTTCGCTATCATTTGGTGGAGTGGATTTGCTCTTTAGTCAAATTGGCCTTTATTTAAATGCTTGCCCAAAATAGCTCTACAACATTAGGTGTGTATAGAGAAGGAACAGTATGTCCCACAGAAATTTCTGACTCCGTCCTGGTGGGAATTTGCTGCTCGAAAGAGAAAGCTAATAATAAAATCCTTCTGACACACAGAGTTATTGAAACAAAATGTGGCTTTGTGGAAAAGAGCTTTTATTCCATTTGTTGGGGTTTTTCCACCCTCGTCTTCTTCTAAGGAAAAAAAAAACGATTAAGAAACTGACAATTGTGTGGGATGGGCTTACACAAATATATGTCAGCCTGATGGTCACTGAGTCATGAAGGCTGCGCCATGGCAAGGATGGAATGGTCATGGAAAACAGTATCGGTAAGTTATGCGGGGGCAGCTGAATTGGGGAGAAAACCGGCCAGCGGTAAGGAACGATAATGCGCGAGCATCCCTAATGAAAGCTGAAGCTAAAAAGATGCTTAATGTTGCCTTTAAAAGTGAGGAAATTGAAGATGTCACAACGAAAGATAAATGTGGCTGATGTGTCCTTGTCTTTGACTATCACAATGCCATCTTTGAAATGTGAAAGAGGGAAGAAAAGCAAATTAGCTGTTTGGAGGCTATTCTTAGAGCCTGTGTTTTATTGTGATCTCTGAGGCCAGCCAAGAGTGACTTTTTAATGGTAACCTCTGCACGTGTTGTGATGTGGTTCTTGCGTCGCTTTCGTTATCTACTACTGCTAAGCGGTTTTCCTGGTTAATAACAGTGGCATTCATTCTCCAGCAAAAGGTCTGTAGGTGGCATCAAAGGGGGTGGGTGGGCAAGGGGGAGCAACTGTCACTCCCCAGGCAAGTAGTTTGTCTTTATTATAAGCAATATCTGTCTGTCTGTCTGTCTGTCTGTCTGTCTGTCTGTCTGTCTCTCTCTCTCTCTCTCTCTCTCTCTCTCTCTCTCTCTCTCTCTCACACACACACACACACACACACATACACACAGTTCCCCATTGGCTCACTTTCATCTATCGATAACAGAACTAAGATGAGGAAGAGAACTGAGGAGCTGGAAGGTAATTGATAGGTTTCCTTCCCTGACACTCAGCTCTCCCTTTTTCAGTCCCACTCCACATGCAGTCCTCCATCCCAACAATCTGTCATTGGCTCTCACATATTTTTCTGGGGAGAAGAAGGCTTTGCAGGCAAGCAGAAGGCTTCAACCACAGACTACCAGGATAGACACTTGCACATCACCACAGCAAGAGAACAATTTTGCTTTTGCTAATTTTGCTAATTTAGGTGTCTAGAACAATTTGCTTTTGCTAATTTAGATGTCTAGATGTACATTTGGAAAGAATTGTTCTCATTTAAATAGAAATGCAATACATTCCCACCATGTTGGGCAAGATTGACTACGTTATTTGTGTCTGCTGCCCACCTGCTAACTCTTGATGGGTTCTGCAGATCTCCCTTCTTATGGTTCCTTCTCTCCAATCTGGACTTTTGCTGGGCAGCCCTTCAAAAAGAGGACTCCTTCCAAAAGAAGACAGTCAAGTAAGATACACAGCCACCCTACATCCTACACTCCTTCCTTGCAGCAACTTCCCACCAGGCCTATAAGGGGCCTCTGAAATATGAGGGAATGCATGGTAAGGGTTGCTAAGAACAGAGATGTGCAGGGAAAGGTAGTGGAATGATGGGGGTATCATTTTAAAGACAGTGATTTTACACCAACCTTTATTTGATGCTTTGCTAAGGGATAATCTATTGGTTTTTTTGAGATGTTTGATTTCGTTCTCCCCCTTTAATTATGCATTTTTTTGTGAGCTGTCTTGAGCTATTTTATAAATTATATTTTGGAACAATAAACTGGAGAATAAAACAAGGCTACAGTTGTAAGTATGCTTACTTGAAAATTGACCTCAGAAAAACTTTATGTTTGGGATATGTTTAGCATAGGAGTGTTAATATTAAATATACCATTATTTCTTCTCTTTTTTAAACATCTAATGTGTAGAAAGCATCACCCCATCTGAAACATGCTTTGCCCTTTCTATGCAGCTCTCTGCCACCCCGGTTGCCCCATCATAGTTCTATGTTCCCGTTTTATCTTTGCTCTTCTTTTAAAGACTTCTGGAATCTGAAAGTCCCTCATGTCCACCATATTGGCACAACATGCTGTTTGAGGACCCACTGGGCATTTCCAAACAGTCATATGTGTTTGTACCCTTTCAGACCACACCTCAGAATCTGCAAGATAGGAAAACAGAGGGTACCAAGTTCTCCAGGTTTTGGTATTTTTAGGAATATTTAGAGAACACACATCGACAATAACTTCTAATTTTAATGTGCCCAACTTTGTGGCTTCGGAAAGCATGTCTCAATGGCATAGCTCAAGAAACCACAATTCATTTAGAAAACAATAAACAAAGATTTCAAAAATGTCAGTGGTGTGGCTATGTGGCGTGGCTGTGGGTGTCTATAAAAGACCTTCTCATGCTTACATGTGTGTTTGTAGGAAAGTGGGTTCTTTGCTTATTTCTTCAAGGGCTATGATGAGCAGGGAGCTGGCCAGAATTACAGAAAATAATAACAGACCCAGTTTAATGGCATGATACGCTTTTAGAACTTCCCCAAAGGTCAGCTATTGTTATATTATAACTTGCAAAAGAATCAGAGGCTGGTAATTTTTCAAAATAATATGCAATGATGCAATAGAGATATAATCAGATATGTTATTTTGGAACAATAAAAAAGCAGCATTGCTGACTACAGTGCTTACTGATATTATGCCACGCCACTTAGGATACATTTTTCAACATTTATTTTTACAATTTATATAAGAATGTAGATGCTGCCCTTCTGATGTCACCTTAAGGCAACCAACAACGATTAAGACCAACTAAAAAATTCACAACAAAAAAATTCCTTCCAGTAGCACCTTAAAGACCAACTAAGTTAGTTCTTGGTATGAGCTTTCGTGTGCATGCACACTTCTTCAAAAATTCACATACACAAAATCTCTCCAAATAGATATAAAACAGAGTAAAGGACACCACATAAAATATAAGTCATGGGGAAAGGTTATCTGTCTGATAAAACAAATACCTCCTTAAATAAGACGGTTTTTGCCATGGGGCTGAAGACTAATGGGGAAGGTGAGCTGAGCTTCCAGAGTTCTACAATTAAAGTGTGGCCACAGACAAAGTCCATTTTCTAGTCTCCATCACTTGAGCCTCAACTGTAGTCAAAACAAAGAACCACACTTTCAGATCTTAGGCTGTAGGCAGGTTTGGTATGTGAAGAGGCATTCTTAAGCCATTTAGGACGTTAAAGTGAGGAAAAGTTGAAACTTAAAACTGGTTTATGGTGAAGGGCTGGTAAGAAATCTTATAGATGATAGATAGATAGATAGATGATAGATAGATAGATAGATAGATAGATAGATAGATAGATAGATAGATAGATGATAGATAGATAGATAGATAGATGATAGATATAGATAGATGATAGATAGATAAATAGAGATAGATAGATAGATAGATAGATAGATAGATAGATAGATGATAGATAGATTAGATGATAGATAGATAGATGATAGATAGATAGATAGATAGATAGATAGATAGATAGATAGATGATAGATAGATAGATGATAGATAGATAGATAGATAGATAGATAGATAGATAGATAGATGATTGATAGATAGATAGATGATAGATAGATAGATGATAGATAGATGATAGAGATGATAGATGATAGACAGATAGATAGATAGATAGATAGATAGATAGATAGATAGATAGATAATAGATAGATGATAGATAGATGATAGATAGATAGATATAGATAGATAAATAGATAGATAGATGATAGATGATAGATAGATAGATAGATAGATAGATATAGATAGATAGATAGATATAGATAGATGATAGATAGATAGATAGATAGATAGATAGATGATAGATAGATAGATGATAGATAGATAGATAGATGATGATAGATAGATGATAGATAGATAGATAGATAGATAGGTGATAGATAGATAGATAGATAGATAGATAGATAGATAGATATAGATAGATAGATGATAGATAGATATAGATGATAGATCGATCTATATGAATTTTCTATTGTGTACAACTTGTGTACAGCTTGACCTTGTGCAACTAGTCTCAACATTGCCCCCCACCCTCACCAGGTTCCGTAATTTATATCAAAGTGGAGCCAGCAAAAAATATTGCCAAGGTAAAAATATGTCCCTGCTGTCACTCCAACAAAAGGGATGGGGGGAGAGAAAAGATATATCCCCCAAAAGACTTCAAGTCACTTATTCTGACACTGATTGATGTCGATATTTCCGATCAGTTTTCTGTTGCACAGATTTTAAGCGATATTTTCCTCTGATCTCCTGTGCTGTAGTTATAAATACTTGATAACATTTTCATAAAAGGATCTTTTTTACAATATGCTTAATGAGAGGTTCAGCTTCAGAGAGATATTACCAACTACAAACCTAACCTTGGTGCTGTCGACGGTGACCCTTTGCTGGCGGAGGAGCTTAACTTCTTCTTTGCTCGCTTCGAGAAGGAGCCACCTGAGACGCCGGTATTACAGCCACCAGCCCATAGGGGCCCCTCATTCACTGTAGAGGAGCATGAGGTGAGACAGGTATTGAGGATGGTGAATCCGAGGAAGGCTGCTGGACCTGATGGCATCACGGGAAAGGTGTTGAAGGGCTGTGCGGATCAGCTGGCGAGGGTCTTTACTAAGATCTTCAACAAGTCCTTACACCAGTCTATTGTCCCACCCTGCCTGAAGTCGTCAACTATTGTTCCTCTGCCTAAAAAATCCACAATCAGTAGTCTGAACGACTACAGACCAGTTGCACTGACTCCAATCATCATGAAGTGTTTTGAGAAACTGGTGCGCCGTCACATTATTTCCTGTCTTCCATCAACTTTTGACAACTACCAGTTTGCATACAGGGCAAATAGATCCACGGAAGACGCTATCACTACCACTCTCCATGCTGCTCTGTTCCATCTGGAGCAGCCGGGGAGTTATGTGAGGCTGCTGTTTGTGGATTTTAGCTCTGCTTTTAACACTATCCTCCCCCATAGACTGGTGTCCAAGCTAGAGGCGATTGGACTCTCCAACTCCACCTGTCTCTGGGTTTTGGACTTTTTGTCAGAACGTTCTCAGAGGGTTAGAGTAGGGTCACATATGTCCACAGCCCTTAGCCTTAACACCGGCTCACCACAGGGTTGTGTGTTGAGTCCCCTGCTCTATACTCTCTATACGTATGATTGTACAGCCATTTATTCCAGCAACAAAATCATCAAGTTTGCTGATGACACTACGGTGGTGGGGCTCATTTCAGGAGGGGATGAGTCCGCCTATCGGGACGAGGTGGAGCGGCTTTGTGCTTGGTGTGGAGAGAACAATCTGGCTCTTAATACGACTAAGACCAAGGAATTGGTGGTGGATTACAGGGAAAAAAAGGCGGACATTCAGCCCTTGTATATCAACGGGGAACGGGTGGAGAGGGTGGCGGAATTCAGGTTTTTGGGAGTGACTATCGATCAGGGCATGACTTGGAGCGCAAATACCACTGCTCTGGTGAAGAAGGCCCAGCAGAGAATTTATTTCCTCAGACTTTTAAAGAAGAACAATCTGAGTGAGAGACTGCTGGTGTCCTTCTACCGAGGCTCCATAGAGAGCATTCTCACATACTGTATTTGTGCCTGGTTCTCCAGCTGTACAGCTAGGAAGAGGAAGGTGCTCCAGAAGGTCATAACCACAGCCCAAAGGATTATTGGTCATCCCCTCCCATCTTTGGAAGAACTGTACGGTTCCCGTTGTCTTAGGAAAGCAAACAATATCCTGCAGGATGCATCTCACCCGGGACACAGTCTGTTTGTACTACTGCCTTCTGGCAGGAGATACAGAAACATCAAGTCAAGGACAAATAGACTGAAAAATAGTTTCTATCCAAGAGCTGTGGCCTTCTTAAATGCAGTAACTCGATAGTGTGACCTGGGAGTTTGATGGGTGTGGGTGTGGCTGGAATGTGGTTTGTTTGGTTGTTGTTGTTGTTTTGCTTTTGTTGTTTTTAAGGGATGGCATCCAATTTCGTTGCACTTGTGCAATGTTGCACTTGTGTAATGACAATAAAGAATCTATCTATCTATCTATAAAAGGATCTTTTTTACAATATGCTTAATGAGAGGTTCAGCTTCAGAGAGATGTGTGAAAACCCTAACCTAATGCTGTGAATTCACTAAATAGCACACAGACTGAGAAACCTCAAGGAAAAAAAAGAGGGAAAGATATATATTTAATTTAATTGTTATACCTGTTTATTTCTCTCTCTCTCTCTCTCTCTCTCACACACACACACCCAAATGTAGCAATCATTCATGTAATACCTAGTCGGAAAATGTGTGATGTCTTAGCAATCACTTTTTAAATGCTCTGAACAGTATTAGGAGAGATGATGTGTCCATTTGAAAACCATTAATCACCTCTTTAACTTCCTACAAAGTAGGGGGTAAAAGTTAATTTACCCTCGGGAAAGGAAGACAGTGGAGTAGGGGAGGGGAGAGGGAAAAGAGGGAAGAGAAGAAAAAGAAAGGAGATAAGCATTGTTGCAAGTGACAACTGCTTTGAGACATAAATAGATCCACACAAATAACCTAAAGGAGGGATATGTCACTTTCCCCATATGATGCTTAAGTTTATCAATATCTGCCATGGCTTTAAACCATATCTGCACTATACATTTAAAGCAATATCATACCACTTTAAATAGTCTAACCTGATTCATAAACACCCACCCACCCCACTCACACATGAAAACAAAGTTCACCACAGCCAATCACAAACAAACAACCACATCCTAGGCCAACCCCAACCTCTCTCACCACCAAAGGAACACAAGCGAATAGCAAAGAGAACCCACACAAACGATGCTGACACAAAACCCCACACACATTAAGTAAAATAGAAACATCGCCACCCAACTCTATCCCCACTCACCATTCCCCCCTCTACCTCTTTTCTCCTTTTCTTCCTAATATAACACTAATGTCTCAACAAATGAAACTGACCTGTAGAAAATGTAACTTGGGGGGAAAAGACATTGCACATACTTTTGTAAACCAAGAAATCTTTAATAAAAATATGTTAAAAAATAAAATAAATAGTCCTGGCTTCCCTCCACCCAAAAGATCCTGGGAACTGTAGTTTGTTAAGAGTGCTGAGAGGTGTTAGCAGACCACATTCCCCTCACAGAACTACAATGCCCAGCTTTCCAATTGGCCTACGTTTTTTGTAAAGTTGTTTTAAAAAATCATATTTCCACAATAGAAATATATTATGTTTACTCAGACCTCAGCTTCATTAACTCATTTGTATCTATTGATCGGTCGGGGAATACACTTAGTAGGTTTGGACTTTCACACATCCCCACAAAATTTTGTTTTGTTCTGGTTCTGTGAAATCTGGCATTTTTTAAAAAATCACATAAAAATTTGAACTGAAATAAATATTTAAATATAGATATGAAAGCATTTTCTCTCAAGATACACATTTTTCAGTGTATTTTTTCTCAACTTTAGGAGAAGGACTAAATTCAGTGGGTAGCTGAATTCCGGTATGCAAATTAGTCTAAGTGACACAGATCAGGTCAGCTCATTTTGGAATTCACAAAGCATCTCCCTAGCCTGATCTGGCTACCTTCAAGGTATGGCCAACTCTTGCTCACTCTATTAGTAGAGGAAAAACCGAAAATGATGTTGACTTGATGATTTTCACCTTTCATATATCAGCTGGAGCAAAGGCAGTATTAAGAATAGCATTGGCTTTATTTTATTTTTTGCAATAAGGGATTCTTTCAAATTGCATTTATATGGAATAAATGCATACACAAGATACAGCTTGTTTTCTCCTTGCAATAAATAAAGATCCCATATGTGAACGGAAACCAAGCAGGCACAAGCAAACAAAATGTATAACACAAGAAGAGAATTGCATTGCATTTAGAGGTAGCCGTATATTTATGAAGTTAGTTATTAAAGAAGGACCTCTCCAAGCCCACTTTCCACCCACCCCTTTTGTTTCTTTCAAGACACGTTTATTAAACCGGGCATAATATGTCTCTAAATCCAGTGCTATTTTTGTGGTACAAGAATTACTACAGTGACTTGCACATGGAAATTATCCTGCACATCTGTATTCTGATTATGATATTTAGTGCAAGGGTCATGAATAATAAAATTGCTAAATATGCTTATTGCCATCTATAAATAAAGGTTATCATACTTGAGAAGGTTTTGTTTCTGGAGTGTCAGAACAAGCACGGCTAGTTGCAAGACAATAGGGCTTTAATTTTACTAGGAAAATAAATACTTACATTTATAAATATTCAAATGCTTTCCAAAGTGCAGTAAAACCAAATTAATACTTAGAAAATGAGTGCAACAGCAGAACATGAGAAGTTCGCACGGTACGTTGGCAAAGTTCACAGTTCTGGGAGGGAAAACAAGCTCCTATAATCTTAGTGTTGTGCCAAACAATAGGATGCAGGAAGAGTCCACAGCGACACCTTCTGAAAAGGGCTGTCTGGACTGTCTTTTCTTGCCAGGGGCCAAAGACTCCCTCCCCTTGCCGGGAGGAGAAATGTGCCAAATCTCAAGCCTTCGGATCTCTTGGCCATTGATCGGGCTCTGCTTTCCCCCCTTGCTTCTCATCCCAGCTCAGTTTGGGAGGCTTGCTGTCTGGTTGAAGATTGGGAGGTGTGCTGCAAGAGGGAGGGCAGCTAAGGTACTGATATGCCCTAGTTGTGCCCAGGTTGGATTACTGCAACACACTCTTCTGTAGGCTGGAAATGCCTTTGAAATGCATTTGGTAGCCTTCATTGGTTCAGAACATAGCAGCCAGATTGTCCAGAGTGAGGCATTTAGATTGTATAATTGCAATGCTGTTTCAGCAACCCTGGCTGCATCTAGATCAAAAAAAGGTTTCAGGAAAAAGCGTTGTAATGGAAAATCATGTTGCCAAAAGACAGAACTCCACCGTGCCATCTGGTGTCACAGTGTTATAATGCATTTAAAACACTTTTTAAAAAGAAGAAGGAAAAAAGAATAATGTAGCTGAGTCTCCTGACTGCCATTTTGCTATTGAACTCCATTAAATGTGCTGGTCTTACTTTGATCAGTCCTAAATGGTTTGGGAATGGACGTGGGTGGTGCTGTGGGTTAAACCACAGAGCCTAGGACTTGCTGATCAGAAGGTCGGCGGTTCGAATCCCCGTGATGGGATGAGCTCCCGTTGCTCAGTCCCTGCTCCTGCCAACCTAGCAGTTCGAAAGCACATCAAAGTGCAAGTAGATAAATAGGTACCACTCTGGCGGGAAGGTAAACAGCATTTCCGTGCGCTGCTCTGGTTCTCCAGAAGTGGCTTAGTCATGCTGGCCACATGACCCGGAAGCTCCCTCGTCCAATAAAGTGATATGAGCACCACAACCCCAAAGTTGGTCACCACTGGACCTAATGGTCAGGGGTCCCTTTACCTTTTTAAATGGTTTGGGACCAGGATCCCTCAAGACTACCCAGTTAGGCATGAGCCTGCCTGTTTGCTCTGCTGAGCCACTGAAGCCCTGGGAACACAAAAGATAGCTTTTCCCACTGTGCAACACCTCCTGGAATGAGGAATTCCAGCCCCAAGGAGACTCATATGTACACCTCTCTGCTTGCCTTTTGGCAAGGAGGTACCGGTAAAACTTGGGACATTTTAAGGGAGGAGGAGGAGATAGTATCTGTGCAGACTCTGAATGTCACTGATTTGCTGTAGAACCTGACGCCAGCAATGGCTACTAACCCTGATGGTTATGTTCAACTTCCACTTTCAGAGGCAGTATGTTTCTGAATACCAGTTGCTGGGAAATTCAGAACTTGCATTCAGGACCTGCCTTTAGACTTCCCACACTCCTCCAGTTTTCCACTGTGAGAACAGGATGCTGAACTAGATGGACCATTAGCCTAACCCAGCAGACATTTCTTATGCTCTGGAGAGAGCTGCTGTCTGTCAATGAACTAATGACTTACATAAGAACATAAGAAGAGCCTGCTGGGTCATGCAAATGGTCCAGTTTGTGCGTGTGGGAAACAAGAAAGTAGCATTTGAGCACAACAGCATTCTCACTTCCTGGTATTTAGAAGCACTGCTGACTTCAACTGTAGAGGCAAAGCATCACTAGCAGCCATTGATAGCCCTCTCCACGAATTTGTCATTTAAAACCATCCAAGTTGGTGGCCATTGTTGCCTCCTGTGGGAGTGAGTTCCATAGTTTAACTATGTTCTGCGTAAATAAGTACTTCATGTATGCTGAACCTTCCAGCCTTCCATCACTGGATGCCCACAAGTCATATAAGGCAGATGTCCTATGTTCCAGATCCGATCCCAGAATATTTCAGGGAGGCCTGTGCCATCTCAGTTTTGTAGGTGTGAAAGGTGTATCCTGGTGAAAAGATGCCGGGCTTATTGCCAGTCCAAAGCAAAACAAGGCTAGCAGCTGAGTCTCCAGAGCCAATCACACAGCTACTGGTGGAGCTCAGCAGGAAAAGCCATATGTCAGGGCTGTAAGGATAACGTGCTCACTTAGCATCTGGGACTTTGGGGTATTTAGCTGAGCACCATGTGAGGATGGTGCCAGCAGAGCAGAAGAATCCCCAGGGGGGAAAAAGGAAACGAATTCCAACTGATGCTCAAATTTATTGCACATCAGTTTGAAACGTATTTAGGAATCGACATGGGCCATCGCTGACAGCTCATGTTTTTTTGTCCCATCAAATTATTTAAAACAAATGCTGAGGAATGGATTATTCAATGAAATGTGATGGTCAGCAACTCACTTCTATAGATTATCTGTGTCAGAAGGACTGGGGTCCGTCAATAAAATAAAGCACTTCGGCACATAGTTAAAGTATGGAATTGGCTCCCAGAGGAGGCAGTGATGGCTATGAACTTGGATGGCTTCAAAAGAGGATTGGACAAATTCATGGAGAAGAAGGTTATCAACAGCTACTAGTCATGATGGCTTTGCTCCATTTGCACTGTCAGAGGCATTATGCCTCTGAGTACCATGGGAAGAGCCCTGCTAGATCAGGCGAGTGGTCCATCTAGTCCAGCATCCTGTTCTTGCAGTGACTGAGTAGATGCCTATGGAAAGCCTGGAAGCAGGATTCAGGCGCAAGAGCCCTCTTCCCTCCTGTGGTTCCCAACAACTGGCATTCTGAAGCATTTCTGCCTCAGACCATACCCAATGGATGGGCAGGTAGGACCTTCTCATTAGTAAGGGGAAGCCCTTTGATCATTAGCTGCCTAACAGACTGTTAGAGAACTGGTGGATGGCGCACAAGATGAAATGGGCAGAGACATGAGCGCTAAGGGCAGCGACTGATTTAACACACAGGTTGGAAATGATCAGCATCGTCTTTGGCTGCAGGTGTCTAGTAATATTTATTTGTATACACATCAGTGAATTTCTAAGTACTCCATCTGTTGAGATGATCAATAGCTCAACTGACAATAAAAGATGGGCACATGCATAAGCTGTAGGGTGGCTGTACGTTTTCTCAATGGGCTGACTAGATGGAAGTCAGAAGCAGCGCTATGATCCTAAGCTTTCTGTAATGCCTGGGATTTCACTGGCTTTGGGGAGGGGAGGAGATAAATAGGCAAGCACAGGTTGAAATCCTAACCACCTCTTTTGGAGCAATGCACCCCTTGGAGGTGTACAATGGGTGTTGAGAAGCTTGTTCCCTGTAATTAGGAGCTTCAGACAGAGGAGGAACAAATGACAACGGATCCTAATTTAGTCAAGAAAATGAGCCATATCACTTATTGTTAACTATTAAAGTAACTTAAACCCTTTGGAAAATAGATCTGACACTGCGATGCTTTGAAGGTTTTATACGCTTTGTAATCCATAGATTATTGAAGTTAATTGATCTGCTGAGATCATGCTATCAGGAGAGGGTGGTGGAAGAAAAGCATGTATATGGAAAATTAGGAAACAAAGATCCTTTTTCAATTGGATCCCTGTTTTTGCTGTATCTGCTCAAAGGGAGAGGTTGAAAAAGGAAAGTGTTACATGTGATTCAACTACACAGAACACAGAGAAGATTCCACCCACAAGGAAATCTACCCAAACCCTTTTAATTTAGACTTGGGTGCATTCTGTGGGGGCATAAAATAATTTTCTCTGTCCTTTTGTTCTCCACCTATAATTTTGGCTCCGTTTTGCTTTAGAAATCTTTTTACACATGAGAAAAATGAAAGCAATAACAATCTGTTGATTTCTATCACTCCAAAATAATTTTTCTGTACTAACTTCAAAGTGATTTTAATTGAATTTAATCCTCTTGACTTTCATTTACTTATAAATGAGTTTCAGTTGTAATTTTCGAACGAAGCTGACTTTGGCGGTTCAAGTCTTAGTGTTTTGATTAGAGATTATGAAATATTGTTTTCTGAACAAAATAATAACAATAAAAATATCTACCCAATTTGAATTTGCATTATGTCCTTCTACTGCTTTACTGGTAGAGAGCAGGCAGGCCGATGTAGATAAGAGTGGTACTTTAGCTTTTAGAAAGAACACTATGTTATAATTAATTTATTAATTTGTACGCATGATTCCAAAAATCTGCAGATTGGAACATAGAGGAAAGCACATTCACCAAAGAAGACATTTTATTGGGTAACATTTTTTTAAAATAGAATGCAATATATGAGAAGGTCCAGATAGGTGGGAAAAAAGGCCCCAAGTCTTGATTAATGTTCCCTTCTGATAATTGCTAAGCAAGTTTTACAAGCAAGGATGTTTGCAGAATCCATCTTACCTGACTTTCCACCCAGATTTCAGAATCTCCTGGACCTCCTATTTGGGCATTTGATATGTGTAAATATAGAAGGTATAAATGAGATACCAAGAATGGACAGGCTAGCCTTACTTCCAAGTTGTTAGATTAGCATGAGTCTGAAGGGGGTTACACCCATCAGCTACGGAGGCATGCTATATGCATCAGCATATTGGTGGAAAGACTAGCTCACCCATTTTAGATGGTACCGGACACCTAAGTAAGGCTGATATATTCTTTCCAAAGTGGAACCCCTGAGGACTCAGATGCAGTAAAAACATGGATGGTGATGCAAGCAACAAATAAGGACAAGGAGGAAAGATGTTGGGTTAGGATTACAGAACATTAGCTTTGCTGTAGGCATGGGGCATGTATCGATGGATCAAGCCCCCTTCTGCTTGCTGGCTAATAATGTTGTCAGTTGACAGATAGGGGTGATCAGTGTTGGTATGAACCACTTCCAATGGACCCCTTCCAGCCACTGAAAAGGGACACCAAGGCCTGTCAACCACTAATCTGGGTTTCTGGATAGATCTCCTAAGGATCCATGCAATAAACTCTACCTACCTACCTACTCCTCTGCCCTTTCTCCACACTTGATCAATCCTACTCCCTTTAAACCTCAACCACTCCACCTACTTGCCTATTCCCCACAGCTTGGGGTCTCTTTGGGGAAATAATAAAGGGGGGAAATAAGGGGGAAGGAGGTTAAAAAATGATGAATGAGAACCTGTGGTGGGGTGAAAGGTTCTGTGTGTGTTTTGTAAACAGTGACATTTTGGGTAAACTTCTGTTCTACTTTTCCCACAGAGGACATGTTTATTCAGCCCCACCGCTGGGTCTGTCAGGTCCTGACAATTGCCTCTCCAAATCCAAGTGCACAAGATGCAGCTGAGATTCTTCCAAGGAAGAATCCAGTCATGCCTCTCCCACTTCCTTATGACTAATTGCTGCTGTTGAGAAGTCTAGCTGATGAACTGCACCTCAGTGAGAACTGAAGCACAAACTCTTGCTTGCTCATGTCATGCTACTGATTTTGACAACATAAGAGGCACATTTTAATATTTTCCAGAGAAAGTGAGGCAATTCTCTCTCCCCCCCAAAAACTTTATTGCATGGAAACATTTTGCTCCTAAATATCTGAGGTCATCACAAGGGGGGGGGGTGGTCTTTACTGTTGGTCTAAAGCAAGAATTATGATCAAAGAGGAAGGCCATGGACGTTGGCACTCACAGAAACAAGTACTTAGGGTTCAGCTGTAAGGAAGGATGCACACCCCAGGTTTGGCCAGATGTGATTTTGTAGTAAATTGGGGCAAAATTATTCACCCATCCATTATGTGAACAGGAAGCACTGCCCTCATGATGATGTGGTATCATCACATTTTGTAGCTTTGACTGAATAGGATTACCAGAAGAAGCTCATTAAAGAAAAAGTAATGAAGTAGCATATCAGGAATAGAGGCCACTGTGAACAATACACAAAAAGATACACAATATGCTTTTGAAACAACTCACTCCGCTTTGAAAAACACCCTCACTTTTGCACCCCAACGTTTTGTTGGGGAAAATTCAGGAAACTCCCACTAAATACAAAAGCCCCCAATCTGTTTGCCTCTGGGTCTTGTGTGCCACACCTATGTCAGGAAAGCAGCATTCCATAAATATATGTGTTTTTAGTCACATCTCATCCTAGTACATGCATTTCTGTTCATGTTACTTGGCTAGAGAACTGCATCGCAGAAATTCAGAGGACTCTGAATTTCAAAGAAGGGCCATGTTTCAGTCGTTGTCTTGTTTCAGAAAGTTCAAATTACGTAAGTTCACCTTTAAATGTGAACTGAATAAAATGCCCTCTCAGCCCTAGCCATATGTTCTAACAATTAACAACTTCCAGAAAAAATACACACATACACGTGCATTTTGGGGGGGGGGGGATGCAGGGGGACGCCTACATTTTGTGAATCTAAGTTTGGCCTCATTGAAGGGCAGTATTTCAATATGAGTAGGTAAATGAGAGTATCCCAAAACATTTTTTTTTAAAAAGCACTGTATATATATAACAACAGAGCACTTTACAAAAGGGAGTAAACAGTGAAAATTTTAGTTTAAAAGTTAAAAGCAACTATTCAATATATCCAAAAGGAAATCAGCAATAAACTAAAAACTGATTAAAAGACACATCAACACTCTACATATCTTGGTAGACATGCCTAAACAACAATGTTTTTAGCAGTGAAAGCACTTGCCAGATGTCAATAGGCAAGGAGTTCCAGAGTGGAGGTTCTGCCACGCAAAAAAGACTGTTTCTTACAAATGCGGAATGGGCAGTGCCATATTTTTCGCTCTATAAGACGCACCAGACCATAAGACGCACCTAGTTTTTGGAAGAAGAAAACAAGAAAAAATATATTCTGAATCCCAGAAGCCAGAACAGCCAGTGGGATTGCAGTGCAGCCTCTCCCGGGCAAGGGAAGCCTTCATTCCGCTGCCCGGGAGAGGCTGTGTGCGGCTAAGCCATAAGCCAGGACAGCCAGCGGAATCACTGAGCTACAATCCCACTTGCTGTCCTGGCTTCTGGCTTAGCTGCCTGCAGCACATGGCTGAGGCTCCCCCAAGAGCTGCGCTCCCTTTAAAGAGCGCGCGGAGGTTGTGTGAGGCTCTTTAAAGGGAGCACTGAGCAGAGCCTCCCGCCTGCATTCGTTCCATAAGATGCACACGCATTTCCCCTTACTTTTTAGGAGGGGAAAAGTGCGTCTTATAGAGCGAAAAATAGGGTATGTGGCACTTATAACAGTGCCAGTCCTCCAGATCGAAGCATCTGATGAAGTGGACACTGGCTCCTGAAAGTTCACACCATACTAAATTTGCCAGTCCTTAAGGTGCCCAAAGACACTTTGTTGTTGTAGGTGATACCCAACCTTATGGGTTTCTTGTATCTGCATTGTGTTACTTTCCATGATATAAACACACAGATGCTCATTCCTGCCTATCCATTTCTATAGCTAGTTCAGGATATGATAGGTTAAAAAAAATCAACACACAACAAACAAATCTACCCATTTGGGGGGGGGGGCGCAAATATACAAGAGAGGGCTAAGCAGAAACAATTGCAAATTGTTACATTACCAGTTAACTTCTCTTGCAACTTAATACAGGGTTTTTGTTTAGCCAGTTGTGGGTGTGTATGCAGGACACATTTATCTCTCAATCTATTTATCTGTCTCAGAAGGTTAGGGGTCAAATTCAATGTAAAATGTTGAACTTTAACAGAATGATTCCTCCCCTTCCCGATATCCAATTTAGCCAAGCAGGAGTTTAGTTTAAATAAAAAATGATTTTTTAAACAGACATTTCACAGATGCCTGATAAAAAACTTTAATAGAACCTTTGAGCCAGAAACTCCTATAATTCAACCCCTGAACTTTTGAACAACAATTTTATTTAGAAAGTTGACTTATCCATAAGTAAATAGGATACAGTGTGGATGAAGTACAAGGGGAACGGGAGGCAGTTATTAGATTTATAAGCACAAAAGCCTCACTGTTCAAGACAGTGGAGACTCAGCAGTTACTGTACCTTTCAAAACTAATATGTAACCATATCTGTTTTAAAAGAGTGATTCATATTACTCCAAAATGCATGAGAAACTCTTTCTCATACCCACCACAGGAAACTTGAGCCTGATTTTAATAAGCTTCAATTGGAATGTGGCCTTTGAAAAAGTAGTGCATTTGAAAAGATGGAACATTAAATTTTGTAATGATGTAAAACATCTTCAATTTTTGACAGGACAATGGTGCTTATTGTGCTTTATGGGCCCAGTGGTGATTCAAAGGTCACTTTGTATATGACTCCACAGACAGGGGCAGCAGTGAATGAAAATTAGGTTACATGTGATCAGCTTTATTATTAATCAGATGAAAATGGATTTTTAACATTTTTCTAATGAGCAACAGAAAAAAAGAAGACAATACCACAGAGGAAGCTCCACGAGGGTTCAGCAAGACATTAAAAAAAAAAAGCACAATGGACACATCTAAGCTAATGGGCATTAAATCTCGAAATGCTTAAATATGATCTCCCGGAATAAAAAAAAGAAAAGAAAAGAAAGCCCACTGCAGAGTCCTATGTTGTAAATAAAGAAGAAAACGCTAGAATACCTACTGTAATTTACAATCCCTGTCCTTTGTTTATAACTAACCAATGGGCTGATTTCTCCTTCCAGTATATTATGATTGCAACGCCCAATTGCCCTGTATGGCTAACGGGTGGGTGTCAGCACTTCCGTGATAAATCCTGGCTTCTTTCGCCTCCCCTCTAACTTGGAGTTTATAACTCAGCTGTAAAAATGCTGCCCAGGCTCAGACTTGGCATGCAAGGCCTCTGCCACGGAGCGTGTTCGTTTTAGCCCTCCCTGCCCCAAATGTCTATTGTATCAGTCCGGCATTGCAAGAATGTGATGTACAATTTAAAACTTTACTAGCTTGGAAAATAATGCACACGGTTAACTTCTATAAACAGGGTTTGATATCTGAAGCTCAACTCGGGCAAAACAAACAAATATAGCTCTGCCCCAGTTAAAAATGAAGGTTGAGTATTAACATTTTCTAAATGCTTTTATGAGGATGGTCCCCATACTGAGCCATGCGGGCTCATATTGTTTGCTCATGGAACCATGGAATGTACATTGCATGGAATTGGATGTTAATTTAAAAATTGGAATTTACGGGGGGGGGGGGGCAAAAACAACCCTTGCACCAGTTACTTGCCCCGACGATAGAAGAAAGCTATTATTATTATTATTATTATTATTAAGTCAGCAAAACTCTGTAGGCTAGTACCAACTGTGGCACTCTTGCATATTGCACTGCAGAAGTAAATGTTGAGTAACATGCAACATACAAACATTAAAACATAAGAAGAGCCAACAACCCTGTGAGGTAGGTAAGTCTGTGATTTGCTCCAAGTTGCCAATTGAGCTTTATGGCCAAGTAGAGATTTGAAGCCCAGCCTCCCAGGTCCTACTCCAAACATACCTTTGTAGGAATACTCTTCTGCTATATGGTAGGACTATTTTCTCTTCACCCCATGGAGCATTTCCTTAGCCTTCTTTACCTGGTTCCCTGGATGACCTGGTGCAGAAGCAAAGCAGCAACTGCCACAAAGAAATACACCAGCTCAAATAGCCTCAAAGAGACCTTCCAGCAGCATTAGGGCAACAGTGGGATGGAAAATGGCCAGTTGTCTAATGGAAGATCATGTTTGGCATTTACTTTCAAGCTTAGGAATGCAAGGGCACCAAAATGGCAGCATGGACAGCCAGACTGGCTCCCCTGGTGGGTTACCTCCTCTTATTCTCCTTCTTCCCCACCTGAGTTGCTTAGGAACTGCCTGTCAACAAAATTAATTTATGGCCAAATTTCACCCAAACAGTTAGTGCCCACCTCCTCCTTCTAATCACAATGCTAAAGGAGGGGGGTTTCGATCGTTTCCCAATTGCTGTGTCTCCATATTTTGCTAAGGCTTAAAACATGTGGATTTTGTACTCAAGATATCCATATCCCGTTCCACCCATTAGGAATCTACCCCTCCATATTTCTGATGCATGCTCCTTTAAGATAAAACAGAGAACCAGAAATAAAATACAGAGAAGATGCTGCACTGCTCTGTGATTATTAAAGTAAATAGCCATGTAAAATTTGTGTAGCATATTGGCACGAGCTCCTGCCATCCTGAAGCATTTTTCTAAAATTAGTTAATTAGTGCACGCACCTCAAATTTAACTTGCTTTATGCATGAGAGTAAAAAAAAAAAGGTTGTAAGGTATTTAGCTATTTTTGCCTTTTTGTGAGTAGCTTTTGTTGCATATCTTCGTACATTTGGGATAAACGTAGCTTTACAGAGAAGCCATTTACCATTCTAAATATTTCATCTATCACACACTGACTTTTCAGAAGATTTTGAAAAGGGAGATGATAAGAAGTGGCCGCTGGATCATACCAATGGCCCATCTAGTCCAGCATCCTGTTCTCAGAGTGGCCAACCAGATGCCAGTGGGAAACCAGCAAGCAGGATTGGAGCACAAGAGCAACTCTCCCCTCCTGTGGCTTCCAGCAACTGGTATTCAGATGTGTTACTGCCGTCCACTGTGGAAGTGTGGCAAGTAGCCCTCTATAATCCACTCCTCCATGAAGTTCTCTAATCCTCTTTTACAGCCATCCAAGTTGGTGTCCATCACTGCCTCCTGTGGGAGTGAGTTCCATCAATTAAATATGTGCTGCATGAAGAAGTCCATTCTTTTATCTGTCCTGAAATTCTAACTTTCAGCTTCATTGAGTGTCCAAGAGTTAAGGCGTTACAAGAATGAGAAACTTTTCTCTAACCCACTTTCTCCATCATTTTACAAACTTCCATCATGTCCCTTCTTACTCATCATTTCTCTAAACTAACAAGTCCCAAATACCACAACCTTTCTTCATAGAGCATAGTAGCTTCATACAGTGGTACCTCGGGTTAAGTACTTAATTCGTTCTGGAGGTCCGTTCTTAACCTGAAACTGTTCTTAACCTGAGGCACCACTTTAGCTAATGGGGCCTCCCACTGCTGCTGCGCTGCCGGAGCACGATTTCTGTTCTCATCCTGAAGAAAAGTTCTTAACCTGAAGCACTATTTCTGGGTTAGCAGAGTCTGTAACCTGAAGCGTATGTAACCTGAAGCATATGTAACCCGAGGTACCACTGTATTTGATGTGCGAGAATTTCTGTATGAAAACAGAAGCTATTTAATATGTATGTATGTCTGTGTTGTGCATATCTTATCTGTTTGCTCCAGGAGAATACCATCTAGTAGGAGGACAGCAGCCTAAAAGAATTGATGGTGCTGATCAATGGTTGGAAGAAGGAAAAGTCCAGGTGTGGTATCTGACTAATGAATCTCTTTGGTGCAAGGATTTCCACTTGGCACAACAGAACTCCTCCATCTCCCCACTCCCCTTACAATCTGTTCTAGGGATTCCCCCAACCCTCTGGAGCAGGTCTGGGGAAGGTGTGGGGCATACTGGGGGAGAATAGAGGGTAAGTTCCATTATGCAAGCATAAAGTCCTGCACTGATAAGACATTGTATCATTCTAAGTTCTACTCAATGAAATCAATAGGCACAAGTAATTAAGTCCATTACTTTCAGCAGGTCTACTCTGAGTAGGATATAACTGCAGATTTGTACCCTCCCTGCTCCTGTCACGTGTAACAATGCTATTCACTGTAAGTGCTGATCAGTGAGAAGATTGGCTCAGGACCAAGGAAAATGAGAGGCTGAAAGATTGGACAGTTATCCCTTCCTGATCATCAGGTGATCAGCACCATCAGAATCAATTGTGTTTCATCTGCAGACTGAAAGCAATAACAACAGCAAATACTGGTTGTTTTCGCTAGATTGATTTCTCTTCCAGATATGGGGCAAATAAGCAAATGTTGAAAACCTCTCCAACATCCTTGAGAAGAACTGGGATAGTTTTAGGTTGGTCTGAAAAGAGCTGGAGTGACATCGCATCTCATTCAAGCCCACTTCAAGTTCTTATATAAAGTGATGAATAAATAATTTTAATTAATGAGTCAACAAGAGCAATTATCAGCCAATAATTTCTTCTCTCCTTTGCCCCAGGTTCCTATATTAACTTATTTTGTTTAGCAAATTCCCATCATGAATTAAAAGTGTTATAATTAACTGGTTAAAATGTTTAGGGTATTTCTTATTCTTATTAAAAGAAACATTTCATAAACAAAGGAAAAGGGTCTAATTAATATGTTCTTAAAATATAGGGTTTTTAATCCAATTCGGAGCACTTAACAACAAAGTACAGAGAAAGACAGATGAAATTATGTTCTGACTCTGTACAGTGAATAAGCCCAATGGGAACCTCTGTATATAGTTATCAGTGGCAGTTAAATCTGCTTAGGAAAGCAACAAGTCCTTTGTTCGGTTGACAACAGTTATTACAATTAATTCATTCTGTGATTGGTACTTGCGCTGAGTGACAAGGTGTTATTTTACCTCTGTAAAAGTTAAAATGGTAATACCTACATGCGAAATAACACAGCAAGCTTGCTATCACTCATAGAATAAAAGAAATGTGAGGCTCCTGAAGGGCTTTTTGATCACCATACCCAAATTTCCCAATGTTCCTTTGGATCTGAAGCTCTTGGGCTCTCCTCCAAAGAAACTCTTTTCAAAGTTTTGAAAGATGGGGGGAATATGGTGGTGGAACGAAAAGGTTCAGGAGCAGAAGAATGCAAGAAGAGTCTTGAAGGATCAGATCAAAGGTCCATCTAGTCTGGTATTCTGATTCTCACAGCTGCAGGGGCGGGGGCAGATGAATTTGATTCAGTTCGCATTTATAGGTGAACTTACTGAAATCACACTTTTTGAAACAATATTTGGTCCGAAACGCAGCCATCCTTTGAAATCCACTCTTCTTTGAACATTGCAATGCAATTCTCCAGTCAAGTGATGTGCAGGGTGTGTGTGTGTGTGTGTGTGTGTGTGTGTGTGTCATACGTTAGAGTAAAGTGTACCTCAGAAGCATATAATAGTGAAAATAACATACAAAATTGCATCATGTTTGGGAAAATGGCCGTCAAAACTGCATACAGAAATATGTTTGTTAGGGAGATGCCATAGATCAGGCTTCCTCAGATTCAGCCCTCCAGATGTTTTGAGACTACAGTTCCCATCATCCCTGACCACTGGTCCTGCTAGCTAGGGATCATGGGAGTTGTAGGCCAAAAACATCTGGAGGGCTGAGTTTGAGGAAGCCTGTCATAGATGGTTGCTGAATTGTAAAGAATTGAATTTTAGAAACTTGGAGGCCTGAAATTGACAGCTTTTTTTTTAATATCCCTACCCACTGTGGCTATCCAGATTCCTCAGGAAAGCCCAGCACAGAGCATGAAGTCAACAACACTTTGCCATTATTCTTTCTCAGTAGCTAGTATTTAGTGGTATATTGCTCAGAAAGCATTTGTATACTTCATCATCCATGAATTGTCTAGTCCACCTCTAGAGTCATCTAGGCCATCAACATACCTTCCAGTCCATTCCATAAATCAATTATATGTCATGTGGAAAAAAAAATCCTTCCAGTAGCACCTTAAAGACCAACTAAGTTAGTTCTTGGTATGAGCTTTCGTGTGCATGCACACTTCTTCAGATATCTGAAGAAGTGTGCATGCACACGAAAGCTCATACCAAGAACTAACTTAGTTGGTCTTTAAGGTGCTACTGGAAGGTGTGTTTTTTTGTTTTTTTGTTTTTTACTATGGCAGACCAACACGGCTACCTATCTGTAACTGATGCCATGTGAAGAAAGTCTTCCATTTGTCCTGAATCTCCTACTAGTCTCTGGTTCAAGTATTATGGGAGAGGAAGAAAAACTATTCTCCTGAGCTGCAGTTTGATAATGGCACTGGATGTAATCCAAAGAGCTACAATCTCCTAACTGGTTTAACAATCAAGCCCTCTTCCCATGAAACTCTGGGAATTTGTAGCTTCATGTGGGGAATAGGGTCTCCCAGAAACTCTTGGCACCACTTGCAAACTACAATTCCCAGGATTCTTTGGGGAAAGCCATGACTGTTTGAAGTGTTACAATAGTGATTTCAATGTATGGTGCAGATGTGACCTCTGTCTACTTTTTCTACAACAGGCAAAAGAAGTCAAAGATTCTATTTTTTTAAAAAAAAAGTAGCAAGTGTAGGCAGCAGCCCCTGAGTTGCAGCATACTCTGAACTGAACTTAAAGTGCAATTTTATGTTGTCCAAATTAATCTGATTTCCCCTATAGTTAGCAACAGCAAACAGCATCACTCTGTTGGCTGTTGTAAATATGTGCAGTGTAATTGGAATGCACTGCTGTCTGCATTTCAGTTCAACTTCAATTGCATCAATCTGTGTCTGAAAATAGGAAGATCAAACAACTTTGGTACATGTTGCTTGTGAATTCCCCCCCCAAAAAAGTATGCTTAGCTGAAATTCAGATGTATGACTTTCGACAAACTATTCAGCTCCCAAATCCTTCTCTACTTCTACACGTTACTTCCCTGAGGGATGAGCATGTGTGCATAGGATCTGTGTCTCTTCCAGATTGTACCAATAATTTTGTCAATTTTGTCACGGCTTCTCCGTCCATTTTGATTACCGGGCCGGGGGGGGGGGGACCCTGCCCAACTCACCCTGAACATTCAGGCATTATTTTGGTTCCATTGGAACATTTTCTGAGTGGCAAAGCACTGTGGGTAAATGACTGCCAAGATCGTTAAAAAAATCCCTAGAATATTGTCCAGATAGTCAGATTCCTGCAGTGTTAGCAAATGACAAATAATCATTATCTCTGGCTACTTCTGAATATATCTACTTTTATTCTCCATTAAGCCTTGCTAAACCATCGACTTAAGAGAGAATCATTATAAATCCCCATTTTGAATTTTTTTTTATTAGTCGTATTTATCACCTTCCCAAAATCAATTCTGCATTTTTAAATTAAAACAAATGACTATTTGCACTGTAATCAATATGAGTATGCAATGGCACTTTAAAACTGGGTTGTGTGGGAGGGGAAGAAAAAAAAATAGAACACCAAGAAATATTCTTCTTTGGCTGCATCACTCCAATTTCAATATAATTCAATATTTAATAAATAGAATCCTCTGTGTCTTTGTAGGGAAACATCATAAAAAATGCAAAAGGTTTCATGGTCTCCAATAAACTTGTAGGAAACAAAGTGTTTCCATCTCCCTCCATAAATACTGCAACCCCTGTGCTGTTTGAGATGCGGCCCCCTCACCCGTTTCCATGCATGAGAGTTTGCTTGCTCTGATTATGTATAAGAAAAGAGGTATGCATATTTAATGACGCTGGTAACTGAACACTACCTATGAAACCCCGAAAAGCAAGGGGTTTTTTGGAGGGGGGAGAGACGGAGAGAACCAGCCCTGTCTCTTTTAAACTTTGGTGGCTTGATGTTTTCAAAAGGGCACAAAAAGCAAAAGCTTATATAATACCTAATTTGTACATCTGTGGTTTCCCCTCTGACTCGTGCAGGCTCCATATGTTTTTAATTATCATAATAGCCTTAAAGAACCTGTTCAATGGGAAACACACATGATCTTTTTTTATTGTTGGCCTGTAATTTAAACAGTTTTAACAGAAAAGGTCTGGCTGTAAGGGAGTGACGAGCGCAAAGGTCTAAGAACCCTGTTATTGACCTCTGGATGTGGGAGTTAAGAATCCCACCCACAGAGGTGGGACTTTATTCTCCCTTCCCTGACAGAAGTAATTGGTCACATGTGAAATGATTTTTCAGGACCTGGAGAGGCATAATCTCCCATCTCAAATGACTCAGTGTTTCAGGCAGAGGCTGACACAATAGGACTAAGGTCTATAAATATTATCGCACAACCAATCTATGTTTTCTTCTGAAACTCTGCGACTGATACGACAGCCAAACCTCTCTGAAAATTCAGAAGCTACACGTCCCACCAATTCTCATTAGCTGTTGCCCTTTCAAATAGCACGGGATTGATTCCCTCCACCCCTCTTCCTTCTCGAAAAGCCTTGCACATTTCCTACTTTTGTCTACTGAAAATGGTCAGATATCGTTGGCGCTGGAATTGAATTTAACAAGTTCAGTTCATGCTGATTCCGGGACTACTAAACACATAATCAGTCCCATAATGTTATTAATTATCATTCAAGCGGCAGCCTTTGACATCGCCACGCACCCTCAACTTCCCTTAGCCTGCACCGATAAGTCAAATATAAAACCATTGGCATGAAAGGGGAAAAGGCCACAGTCCTATGAACAACACAGAAATTGCAAATAAGCAGGCACTGAGCAAACACTTGTGCATGGAAAACACAGAGAGAAAAGACAGACCTCTGCATTCTGCAAGTCAGAAATGTTTCAAGTTGTAATATTCCACCACTTCAGTTCATCTAATTAGGGGGGGAGGGAGTTGAAGTAAATTGCTGCGACAAGATGTTTAGGTCAGGAAAGTAGGCACAGCTGAAGGTTTGAGAAATCAATTGGTATAGTTGCTCCATCAGACTGAATGGGCTTCAGAAAACACACAAAAGGGAACTTTGTCCAAGGACTGCTGTGCTGGCTGCAGGTCAAACCAATGCCTGGGAGATGTTTGCTGAATCTGGATTGGGGTCTCACCACTGTGCCTCACTCCCCCAAGCGGTGCCAGTATTGGAACTGCCATAGCTCAGTGGTAGAGCATTGGCTTTGCATGCAAGAAGGTTTCCAGTCTACTTTGCCTCTTCTACCTCTGTTTTAAATTTCTATATTGTAAGTTGCTCGGGGCAGGGACTGTCTTCTTTTAAGTGCCATAAACACTGAAAACATATATGTAACATACAGAATATCAGACCAACAAGAAAGTTCTTGGTTTGTGCGGGCATCTCCAGGTAGGGTTGGAAGAAAGCCTGGAGGGCTACTGCCCATCAGTGTAGACGGGACTGAGCTAGGTGGACCTAGGAGTCAGCTTCCTACGTTCACTGGGACCAGTTACAGCAGCAGGGAAGGGGATGCCACCATGAAGGAGCATAGGAGGGAGTTAATCCTTTCCCCCCTTTTGCAGCAGTTCCAAAAGAAAGGTTGAAGGCTAACAGTGAGAATAGCCAGACACCTCTGTAGAACTTGCCATCCTTTGCTCCATCTCTGCTGGATCTGAGGCTGTTTGACTACGATGCATCCAAAGTATGATGTCTCTTTATAGATCAGGGTCTGCAGAAGTGTTGGATTAGAAAACATTCTGTTATGAACCACTGCTGCTAGAAAAAGATATCAGATCAAGATATCAGATAAGAAATCAAGGTGATTTAAATCTGAAAGAAAAAGCTGGTTTAAACCACTGAGTCGTTTTGTGGTGGTGAAAGTTTTCAAAAGCATCTTCAGTAGGGTTGCAATATTTCAATACTGTAAGTGAAAGTCTGGACAAAAAAGTAGTTGAGCTTTTCTTAGTTTTGCCCAAAGTTGTGGAGCTTTTTGAGCAAAATCATTTTTGAGCTTTTTTAAAGTAAATATACCAAAAACAGCACTGCTGATTTTCCACCTGGACACTGCTTCAGAAAAGCAGTATTCCAGGTATGTCCAGGAAATTCTTTACATATGGCAACCCTACAATTCTCCAGGTCTGAATATTTGCAAATATGTGTATAATGAAGTGTATGGGGATAATCAAAAGATTAAAATATTAGAATCAAGGTTCAAATACGAGATTTTGTTGCCACATTCTGTGGGAAATTAAATGCATCGACAGCATCCCTTGCATCTTTTCTTTCTTATATATTTATGGTAGACTGTCACCCCTTATGTTTCTCACTTGCTCAAGGCCCTAAAAACTCGATCCTTTCATAATTGAAGCATTTCTAGATATGAAAACACACACAAACAGATACACACATATAAATGATCTGCTTCTTCCCTGTTTACGATTCCCCCAACCCCAAACCCTTTTGAAAGTCTCCTCTAAATTTCTTTTAAAAAGAGATTACACCAGTACCACTGTGATCCCATCTGCAGAGGCAATGGCAACGCAATGCAGGAAGCATAAAACACCAAATTCCCACAGACGGCATCTGTCTTAGTACAAACAATGGGCCATTATCTTGTAAATAATTCTGATTAAACTCCAGGATTTCCCCCAAACAAACAGAAGGGGAACTGATGGTGAGACTGTAGCTAGTGAAAACGCCGGGCTCTTTCCTTTCTTTAGCATTCACGTTTCAGGGCTACCATCTACTGGGAAGTTCTCCTGAGTCCCTGGATTCTTTTTGATGGGATTTGTGTAGGAGAACAACCATGTGAATTATAAGCCACACTGACACACACACACCCAGCCTCAGTCATCTCCATCATTTGGCTTCCCTAATATTTGTTATTTTCATATATCTCTCTTCTTTCCTCTGTGGAGCTCAAGGTGGTGTACACAGTTCCCTTCCTCTCCACTTATATCTTTGCCACAACCCTGTGAGGTAGGTTGGGTGAGAGGCTGGGGCTGGCCTGAAGTCACCCCGTGAGCCTCATGGCTGAGTAGGAATTTGAGCCCCAGTCTCCCAGAACCTAGTCCAGCACACTGTTACACTACACTGGCCCACTTGCAGAGGTGGCAGTCACTCAATATACAATGACAAAGTCACTGTGGGTCGAAACAGATGCAGCATTGATTCCATGGAGTTAACTGCGCAATCTTTTTAAGAAGTAAATAGCAGTCATGGGGAAAGTTGAGCTGCAGATGGTGGGGAGGAACCCCTTGCCATGGCCCTGGTGAAAATCACACCCACACAAAAGATACTATTTGTCTCAAGAGAGAAGCTACTGGGGCGTGGGAGGCATTTCACTGGGACCATGGCAGGGGGGAGAATTAAACTTTACCTCTCCAGTTCAGCAGTCCCTCGTTCCTCAGCCCCTGTGACTGTGATTTATTTCTTATTATTTTTTTAATCATGCACATTGAATACATTCACATAATGAGTATCATTTTTGTTTTGACTGTGTCCATTTCCATATTCATCATTATTTGGGAAAATTTCATTTGGCCCGTTCCTATTCTATTTCCAGTGTAATTATGGAATAGTCGTGTTTCCCAATAAAACTGTTACATCTATCTATCTATCTATCTATCTATCTATCTATCTATCTATCTATCTATCTATCATCTATCTATCTATCTATCATCATATCACCAAAAAAGGAATCCAATGCATGGTTGCTTTACTTTTAATCATTTAAAATATCTGCCTATGAGACTTTAGCATATCCTATCTCTCTCTCTCTCTCTCTCTCTCTCTCTCTCTCTCTCTCTTTGTGTGTGTCTGTCTGTCTGTACACACACAGAGAGGGGTTTTTTTTTGCAATATAACTCACAGCATGGAGCACAAACACCTCTCCCCCCCCAGTCCATGGCCCCCATTTTGTGCTGTCACCCACAGTACCTTTATGAATATATGAGTACCAGCACCTCATTTTTTAAATTATATATATATTCCCTACACATTTGCGGGGGGGGGGGTGTTGAGAGGGGCCACTCTTGGTAGTTCTACCATCCTCAGACACCAAGGCAATCACTGTGGCATTTCCTAGGTTGCGAAATTCCCTCCCCAAAGAGGTGCTATTGATACTTTCATTATAAAGTTATGAAGTATCCACCTTATGCTGAAGATGCACCTCTTTATCGTGACACTTGTCACCTAAGATAAGTGTTTTCAGGTTCCACCCTATTCCTGAGATGGTAATTGTTTCAACTGTTTTGAATATTGAATTTTAAATAGATGTAACTCGTCAATTTGCTCTTTTGAAGGATGTAAGAGGCCTCTATGCAGGCCCAGCACCCAGAACACAGTTCACACAGCAGAAAGCATGGTGTCCTCAATACTCTCAACAACAAGTATGGGTCATCTCTGCATAGCCACTTGATGCTAACAACTGCCCTTGGTTTCCAATCATGACCTATCTTGGAGAATATCCAGCCCTGGGAGAAGGAGCTTCCATCTCCCTGTCATTCAGATGGTTCTCAAACATCTCCAAACAAAGGAACACACTGGAGGTGGAGTGTTTGTGCTTTGGTAGGGCTTACAAAATGCACATATTGTTTGAATCAAGCCTTGTATTATAATTCTTGGTAGTATTGATTCTTGATAGCCTTCTGTTTTATGGCATTTATCAGTATATAGGTGCTGTCATGAATAATAGAATAACTGCTGTACCATACCATAAGTGCTAAAAAAAAGTATGATTTCTCAAACTTTCAAAGAAGCTCATAGCTAGGTCAGGTGTGCAAGCTCTAAAAGCAGCAATTCCCAAACCACTTCTGCCTAGAAGTTTCTATCATTTAGGAGTCATAAAGCCTTCCTGCCTCCTATCTTACTATGTTTGGGTCAGGATAGTTTTAAGTCTCCTCTCTCTGTGTTGTGATTGTCTGCCACCCACAGAGGTTATCCGAAGACTACTACAAGAGAGTAAGCTTGCTGTAATTTGAGCTGGCCTGTCACTATCACCTGCTACTTAGGTTCATCCGATCTCTCATTGAAATCCATTGACTTTCAAGAAAATCACAGTGTCTCCATCCTTTCCAGTGGTGGCTGGTGTCCATTGGGACTGATAAAGTGTGAAACAGGAGGTCAACTGTAGGGGGCACCAGACCATAGATGGGCAGAGTCAACTAATTTGTCTACATTCTCCTCCTTGATGAGTTCCACACGGGCAACACTGAGACTAAGGAGAAGTCTAATAGGCCATGCCACCCCTTGAATTGGTTACAATCAGGTTCTTGAGTGGGGGCTAGCTTTGGGCAGATTGAGGTTGGTGGGGCAGTGTCCCATTCAATATAATGGACCAGTTGATGGTCCTGTCGTGAGTTGTTTCCAAGTACACCTGTGTGATGCCTTCTCTCTTTCAAACCTGCCCTTAAAGTCTTTGCACAACCCCTTTGTTCCCATGGCTATTTGTTCTTCCAAACTTTTGCAGGAATCATTTATTTTGTTCTGGGGTTTAAAATTGTTTGTACTGTAAAGCTACTTGTTCAGTGTATCCAGTGAAACTTTATTGTATTTAACTGGTTTTTGAAAATTAATTTTGGGTGATATGTTATCTGCATGCTGCAAACCACTTTGAGGTCACAGTGTAACAAAAAATAGTCGATCAACACTAGGTACACCAAACCTAGGTAGGTGTAATAGAAATGAAGCACATTCTTTTGTTTAGCCCTGCCTCCTCTTCTGTGCTGAATTCTTATATTGTAATTTACCGTATTTTTCACCCTATAGGACACACTTTTTCCCCTCCAAAAATGAAGGGGAAATGTGTGTGCGCCCTATGGGGCGAATGCAGGCTTTCGCTGAAGCCTGGAGAGCGAGGGGGGTCGGTGCGCACTGACCCCTCTCACTTTCCAGGCTTCAGGAAGCTATCAGCAAGCCATGGGAGAGCTGCCTGCAGCCTGAAGCCTGGGGCGTGCTGAGCTCAGCATGCCCCAGGCTTCGGGCTTCATGCAGCTCTCCGCTAACCGTGGGAGAGCTGCGCGAAGTCGCACAGCTCTCCCACGGCTTGTGGATAGCAGCCTGTTCTGGGGGCTGGGGTCGGGGGGAAGCTCGGGCTTCCCCCGCCCCAGCCCCGCACCTGGGGGGGAAATATTTTTTTTTCTTTATTTCCCCCCCAAAAAACTAGGTGCACCCTATGGGCCGGTGCGCCTTATGGGGCGAAAAATACGGTACTTAGCACAGCAACCATCTTCTATTAAAGCTATGCACATGGATAGCAATATATGGAGGATATATATTAGCAGATCGATAAGTAAAAATCTTAACGTGCTGTTGTTGTAATAAACAGCTATGACTCCATCTCCAGGCCACTATAAGCAAGCTAATGCTATATCCTAAAATGAACCCATCGCTCCCATTGACATCACTCAAAACTTGCACTGCAGCCAGACCATCCTGCTTAAGATTAACTGAAATGAATGGGGTCCCAACATCAAGTAAACCAGTTATGAATGGGTGGTGTGTTCATTGACAATGGATTGCAGTAGTCCAACCCACAGAGAACATGCCTGGCCCAGAAAAAAAGGGGTTGTAGTTTCAAATATTGGATCTCATGTGTGACTTATATAATAGAAGTCAGTGGTATCATGGGAAAATCACATGTCTATGATTTGCTAAAGTGCCAAAGGTCACAAGGGAAAAGGATGCAATCTGTCCATTTCTAGGGGGGGGGTTCCTAAGAGCTTAAAACTGACAGCAACCCCCTAATTCAGTGCATAGATAAGAAAGTAGATGTGTCACAAGGTTGTCTTTAGGATGGCAAGTCATCTCACATGGGGAAAAATGATCATGATGAACAGTTTGCATTGTAGCCAACTAAGTTCTACTGAGATTAGACCCACTGAGGATATTGTTTCTTAGCCATGCCCATTATTTTCAATGGGTCTACTCTGGGTAGGACTAGCATCAGATACCACCTTTCATCAGGAGTGATTCAGCATTTTCCCCAGTACAATCCCTCCCTACTTCCCTGATCTTTCAACTTTTACAAGACATAGCCGAGATTTAAAGTTCACAACTCTGCTGAATCCAAAGGTCAGCAGTTGTAACAGAAATCTTGTGTTCACGGGTTGTTAAAGTGTTTGTAATTCCCTCCTGGTCAATGTATCATGTATGTCTGAAGTTCCAAAAATATTCCAATTAGGTTGCTGTTTCTTCTGAAGTGCCTTAAATATTTGAATTTGTAACCAAATTTGGTTGTTGTTTTTTGTAATGCTCAGAACATGCTGTTATGTTGTCCTGGCTAATGCAGAATTTTATTTAATTGCAAAGCTTGTGGAAATCTGAGCCAATGAACCACATTGTTTTAGGAAACAGGAATAATCAATATATATAAATGGAAGTATCGAATAGAGCAAAAACCTTCATGGAAAGGGAAGTCCATGGAGACCATGGAAATAAACCAAGATTTCTATCGCGGGCACGTTAAGCTGGGAGTCAATCTTATTGAACTTAGTGGGATATGCTTCTGAATATACATCCATAGGTCTGGGCTCAACATCTTGGAGACCTGACAGGAATGAACTCATGAAGCACTCCATGATGGTGAGAGAGTTGGTAAACAGAAAGTGTGTTTAATTCCAAACTGTATGAACTCCAGATATAACCAAGTTGGGTTAGGGTGTTCCATCAAGATTCTGGATCACACATTAGAGCTTATGCTACATCCAAGTTGCTAGATTCTCTGTATTTATTATTATGCATTTTCCCAAAGATCCATAAGATCAAAAGTGTTTATTTCTGAACAATACTACCCAATAAAAATAAGACACTTATTCTATTGTGGACTTTGAAATCATGATGGAATGCCTTGTGGAAGCATCTAATGTAAGAAAGCTGTGGTACACAAGTCACATCCTCTGAACTGAACTGATGGACTCCAATATGCAACTAGGCTGTGGTTCCTTGAGATGTGCCAAAGGGTTTGTGTGTGCAAAGGGGGATTTACATTTGTTTATATGCCTTGAACAGCAGGTACTCTCATCACACCACATCACAAACTGTTCTGGAATCTCCAGTCTCCAATTCCAAAAGCAATTTTTGCCTTGTAGTAAGGGGTCTGCATGACAAGCAATCTACGCTCAAGGCATCCTTGGGTTTACAGATCTAATTGTGCTGTCCAACTGAAAGCATTTTAAGCAACCTAGTTTAGGATGTTCATTGCCAACTCATATTGTGAGTTCCAGTGACACAGCAGCAGTGTCAGGTGAACAGAATCAATGGCTATGTTTGCTAGGGATAGGTGAATCTGTGAATTTCAAGTTATCTCGGGTTTTAATTTTTTAATTATTAAGTTCAGTTTTCCACATTTCCATATGAGTATGCAAAATAATTTTTTTAATGCCCATGAAAATTTAGCAGCAAACTTACCCTAATATGCACATTTTTGCATGCAATTTTGCCTAACATATGCATTTTTGCAACATAATTTTCCTAATGCATTTTTGCATGTAATTTTTGCATGTAATATGTGCATTTTATACACATTTTGCTCTGGTATATGCATTTCTGTACACTTTAATGGGCTGAAGTAATGTATCGCAAAATTTTGAGAAGTGAAAATTTTGAAGGGTGGAGGTGTCTGCCACCTGAGAAGCACTCTTGTTCTGCAAGTTGTTCACTTTGTGTGTGTTTTTAAACAAGTCTGCATTAAACAGCCATTCACTAAAACCAATGGCCCTGCCTCTAGCCACAAAGCATTTATACCTTAAGAAGGCCGGAACAATAACTGCAGTGTCTGTTACATATTGCAAAACAAGGTCCTTATACAATGGTGGCATAGCCTTCAACACTAGTGATGTGGCTTCAGCTGTAGCATTACAGAGTCAGATGTGATAGTGGAAACCTCAAATTATGCTGCTCACACAAATGTCCTTTTGTCCTGTTGGGACATCATCTCACCACTGTTATTCCCATGGGATACAGAGAGTGTTCTCCTATCTGAGTGCAAAAAGTATACATATGAGGCTATAATTCTTCCAGCATGGATAACTATTTAAAGTTGTAACTTTCTTCTGACTTTGAAAATGTCTGTTGGGTTGTGTGTGTGTGTGTGTTTTAAAGAGTTCCTAGTGAGGGGAAGTGCCGTCAGAGAGAGAGAAACAAAGAGAGAGAACAATCTCACAGTGAGTCTGGATAAATGTTACAGTTATCTCACAAATGCTGTATTATTTCCAAGCATTCCAAAATAATATAATTGTTCTACTGGTGAACTACAGATTTTTCTCAGTATGACACAGAACACTCAAATGTCAGGTCCTGACTCATGGTGTTTGGAAGGCATAAACAAAAAACTACCAATATGTTATTCACAAGTGACAACATTAAATTATATATTAGTGAGAGAGACTGGATGGAGGGATGATCTGTTTGGTATACCAGCAATTGAGAAAAAGTCTCCAGCTGGGATCAGGCCTAGGAAAGACTCTTTCTGGATAGCCACTGTCTGTCAGTACAGGCCAGCCTTCCTCAATCTGGTGTGCTAGATGCTGTCAAACTCACGTCTTTCATCATCCCTGATTGTTGGCTTTGTTGGCTGGAGCTGATGGAGGCTGTAGTCTCTTGAAGGGTACTAGGTTAGAGAAGCCCTGTATAGGCAATATTGGTCTAGATGAGCAATTGGTCTGGCTCACATAAGGCAGCTCTATTAAGTCCTTCTAGAGCTGCCAGGTAGCAATCTAGAGATTCATAGGATGCCCTTAAAATTACTTGTGGAGAATGAAATGAGGAATATGTAGTTCATCTTGCCTTTGAACTTCTTCCTCTTCACCAGCAGCTGTAGCAAAAGGCTTCACATGTGCCCCACAGAAGGAAGGGCAATGGGGAGAACCTGGAGATGAACAGATGTAAGAAGCCAAAGCTCAGGCAACTCCCACTTCATCTGGCATAAGGCGGGTTTTTGGTGTATGGCATGGGAACCCTAAATTCAGCTGTGTTATCTTTGATTTACATCAGTGAAAAAAGATGCACATCACTATGATACACTTCAATATGTTCCTCTTCAGCTAACCAATTGTTATATCGTAGGTGAGCAAAAGATGCACTGGTGGCTTTTCACTTGAACAAATTCGTCTTTTCATTCAAGAAATTATAAAAAAAGAAAGAAGAAATGAAATCCCAACCAGTTGCACTACCCAGTTTCCCTGTAAAACACCTCAAGATGGATCCTTCCCCTCCAGCTGACAGAGCAGCTTCCTGGCAGTTCTGTTGTTGAGTGAATTAACAAAATGACTCCAAACTATACTAATGGTTAACAGCTTTTTAATTTTATTAGCAACACCAAGATAAGTTATTGAAGCATTGTTTTTAGTATTGTTTTACATTCCATTCAGAAATGACCTAACTTGGAACTCCATATACATTTAAAGATAAAGTGTGACACTTATTCAGAAAGCAACAATTATTAAAACTTACATGCCTTCATTACCAGGAAACCTTAATATATTTTCTAATTACTTCCAACAATACTCTATTTCAAAGCACATGATAACCCAGCAGAAGTTTACACATTTCACTTCAATCACAGGTTTTTTTACACTGTGGCTGTCAAGAGTGTTGTTCATTGAATTTCACTGTCATTTCTTGGTTAATATTGAAGAAGAGGAAAACTGGTACAACATATTAAACTGGAAGCATTTCTCAAAAGAATATGAAAAAAGATAACTACAGTAATTCTTCCCCTCCTAAAGTATTACAAAATTTGAAACTATTTAAAACTCAAGTAGAAATGACAATTAAGTAATCTTTTTAAAAGGAAGTTTCCACTTCGAAGGCAGTCCATTCTCTAGACTCATATGCCTACATAACAAAACATATTACAAAGCCTTTGATTTTTGTATTGCTGCGATAAACAGATTATAGTGAACACACATATCGATTCCTACACTTTGACAAATATATAGAAATTCCTCTTTGCTTTAAAGAGTTAACAGAGCAACAGGTAATTACATTTACCCCCAGTGATATAATTATCTAGGAACATGAGCATAAAAGCAGCAGATTCAGAAATTCAACAAGATTACACATTTTTTTTTACAATAATAAAAGAATATCCAAAATACTGATATGTGAAAGACAAAAATTGTTCTTATTTGTGTATATCTTTCTTTTTTAAGGTGCAAAATTATGACTAAAAACAACAGCACAGGACTGGTTCATGGCTGCAGTTCTACACTCTCTTATGTGCAAGTCCTACTGATGTCAATGGGAATTCTACACAAGTAACTGTGCCAGATTACAGTCTACCCATTTATGCTATGGTAGTTTTGTACACTAAGTGAGACTGAAACCATGGTTTGAGTACATGGCAAATACTTGTAGGTATATCAGAGGACAGCAGAGTAGACCAAAGTCCAGGCTGTAGGTTTCTGAATTTTAAATACACTTGAATTATAATTGCCAGGTGTCCTTCATTTTGAAGACACTTGAAGATAGAACGTGGAACGTATTAAGAAACCAACAAGGAACATGCCAGCCATGTCACATTCCAAAACCATAAAAATAAGAAAAGTGTCAGGGTGCACCTTGCACCTATCTTGCCTGATTTAACTTTCTCTTTCCTACCTATCTTTAAACATCATGGTATTTATTTAAATTAAACCCAGTCACTATGGTTCATTTTCTTAATTTGCTGAAGATGTTGGACACAATGCCACACAGCCAGATACAATTCAGCCCAGTGAAATCTAAGTAAGTGTTGGACATGCCCAAGAGGCGAGTAGAATCAGAAGGATTTCTAGAACTGGCAGAACCAGCAGGTGCCAGGGATAGAAAGAGCCAGAATTACTTCTTTGTGATCTATGGCCTAACGGAAGAGCTCTGTCACTTGCACACAAGTTCATGCCTCCTGCTTAATTAATCTGGAATAATTATTATCCATGTTTGTGTACTTATAATCACTAAAACGAAAAGGAAAGAGTAAGCTCACCATGGAAAGTGTGAGGAGAATCAGCTTTTCGTTGCTCTTCAGCACCCTGATTCTAAATGGCAAGAGGGTGGTGAAAGTTCAAGGGAACCTAATCTGCATTAAGTGATTCAGAATATGCATCCTTAGAATCTGCAATACAACGGCTTGCTTTTCCAGTCACCCTTCCACAGCTTCAGTTCAGAGTTGGAAAAAACAAAACAGAACTAGAAATAACAAACAATGTATATATATTGTCTTGGTCTCTGTTTTTCTACAAATTTGGAGACTAATTTTATTGTAATTCTAGATAGCCAAATGACATATTGAGCATAAGTTCCCCAAGTCAAAGCCTCCACACTTAATAATGCAAGTGGTCCCAGGGGTGAGGCTTAGAAGAGGCTGGGCCCTTAGCTTCTGCTTAGGAAGTCACTGTTGATTCCGACAGTAGCTTTTTGAGCCAAAAATGTGCAGCAAAAGGAAAGTAACATAAACAAGGCTAAATGTCAACAGTGTTTGCAGACTTACTGACACCATCCATTTGTTTGTACTGAAATGACTAGCGAACCATTTGGCAAATACAATGCTAGGCACAGACCAGCCCTTTTATCCAGGAGTGCAAACTTCATTGGGCTGCTGGCATTCGACTTAATTAAAAAAGGAAGAAAGCCATATGAGTTTGGTTGGATATTGCCACGCAAATAGCAATGCATTATCCACAACAGCAGCTGAAGCCCAAAGACTCAGGGCCAGGTTCTGATCCCAGTTAACACAGACAAACAGGAGGAGTAACTTCATTAGGGACAAAAGACCTTCTACCACAGTAATGGCAGAAAAGAAAATGGCATGATCTGAATGTCTCCTCAGATCCCAGAGAGTTCTGCAAATGAAAGGGTGCTATTTAGGAAAGGTGGAGAAGGGTGTGTGAGAGAGGTTTCAGAGCATGCTTATTTGTTACTCAGGGGAATCTTTCATCTAGGCAGTGTACTTAATACTGCATACCAAGATTGACTATTCTATGATACAATTAAATGTTCCTGCATGGTAGGTATGCACGCAGAAGGTAGAGATTCTTTTGCTAAAAAAAAGTGGGGGAGTGGGGCTTGTCCTGCATTGATAATGCTACAGCTGTTGCAGTTTCAAGAAAGAAAGAAAGAAAGAAAGAAAGAAAGAAAGAAAGAAAGAAAGAAAGAAAGAAGAATCATGACAAATGATTCTATAATACACAGGCTTTTTACAATTTAACCCTGATCCCTGAATTTATCCATAAGAGAGACTTCTTGGGTTTTGCTAAATTTTGCCCTCTCCCAACTGAAACATACACAAACACTGAAATGTAAATGACGCTCCTGCTGAACAATCCTTTGCTAATTCCTGTGGTGGTTTACATTTAAAGTGGAAAATACACCTTTCATGCCCTTGCACACAAGGTCAGTTTTTTGGAACCTTGGGATTCAGTGAAATGACATTTAACAGAAATTTAGCAATATGAAGAAGCGATGCAAATAGACAAATCAACCAAACATATTGCTTCAGCTAGACTTTGACCAAATACAAAAGAAAGATGATATTTTGGAAAGATGAGTGAAAGAGAATTGAGTGATATGGGTAGACCATGATACTACTTAATTACCTTGTTTGTGCAGAATAGTCTCAGGAAGAACCACAATGGCTCTCAAATGGTTCAACCCATGATGAGCCAGTCATGTGCATTTTTTGCATAATATTCCACTTTTCGTGCACTGCTGAATACCCCACAATTTGATTGTAAATAACATGCCAAAAGCAAATCCTTCATATGATGCAGGATTCACATGGAGTCAACACAGGGGAGGGTTTGTGTGTATGAGAGAGACACACAGACAGACAGAGTGACTATTGAAGACCATGCCCAGAAGATAATGAGATTAGGCCCATGAAAAGAGACTATTTAGACTGAGACATGTCCTCAATTCTCCTGAAACTATCATAGTTCTGCATGCAAATTCATACCCTTAATTGAAGTGGTAGCAGTTAAGTGATTATTGCTTGATAATGCTTCCTTTCAGTTAAATGCACTTTGTTCATGTGATAAAGAAGTCCTGTCCAGGAGAGTTGAGCTGTGATATCCGTCCAAACAAGCAAGCTGTCATAATCACTGCTGTTATCACAAGATAAGCATAGCCTTGTGAATTTGCCCTGAGATTTGAAGGCACTACCATAAAACAGACTATTATACAATCTGTTAGTGGTGGAAGATGTGTTCACAAAGACACCTCATTCCATTCAACACGGTACCAAGTTGTTTCTAAGAGCCAAAATAGGGTTTCAAGAACAGAAAAAACTCTACATGGAACAAAGTAGATCAGAGATTTTAGCAAAAGGGGAAAAACCAGCAAATTCTGAATATTATAATTCATAGATCTAATTCATACCTTTCTCATGGGGCAGCTCAACAAGTACAGACCCTGGGGTTGCTCTAATAAGATCCGTGTTATTACAACATTGTGCATATTCAGCAGCAACACAACAGTCCCCTATTTAAAATAACATATTAAAGTGCAATCCTATACAGGCCTACTCAGAAGTAAGTACCACAGGTAAATGCGTATATGATTGCAGCCAGATATGTCAGAGAAGGTCAGAGATAATAGTGACATGGACTGCTTTTATAGCCTCATTTTATTTCTAACAGCGGTTAAAGGGAGATTAAATATAACTGCCAACCACAAAGAAGGCTTCTGGTAAAGATATAATGCTGGACACGAAGCAACATTCCATATTTGTGTAGTCCTCATTTCTTCAGGACCTTTGCAAGGTGCTTTATAAGCATTTGTTAATTTAGCTGCATAACATCTAATTAAGGCTGGTTGATACCAACATACTGGTATGGGCAAGAAAGATCAAAACCTGATATTAAAGTAGCATACCACAACTATGACAGGATCACCAAGCAAAAATGTCTAAATATGGACCATGATGTGAGTGACTGGAAGTTAAGATCAAGTCACATGACAAAAAGGAAACAGTACAAAACTTATCCAATAGAAAATGTTATGGGTATCATGTGGACGAGCCACCTCCCACCTAATTCCACATTACATTCATGGGGACTGTGTCGAGAAGGATGTTCTAAGCAGCAGAATGGTGTTTCATTATATCACATTAATACACTTATATTAATGGGAAGCATCTCAGTGGTCCTCACCATAAATGTTGTCTTGAGTGGAGAGGAAAAAAACACTGAACAAAGTTTCAGTATTAAACTGATTAGGAGTGAAATCCCATGTTTACAAGGGAGTAAGAACCACTAAATTCAATGGGACTTACTTTTGAGTAAACAGAAGGTAGTGGTATGAAGTACTAATTAAAAAGCAGGAGACATTCCTTCCCTAAAGCTACAGGGTATATGTATATCTCAGTATTATACCTTGATGTTTCTCTCTCTGTCTCTCCACACACACACACACACACACACACACCTTTTAAAAAGCACTAAATTGTCCACTGGTTAGCTGATCAAAGGTCCCTTAAACTCAGTTTTGCAACAATGAAAACAGTGAGGGACAAGATGGTCATCATGGTGGCTGACAGAGTGATCTAACCCTCAGCTCACCATAAAGTTTCAATTTTGCCCTATATTGCTCTTACATAAAGGCTCTAGAGACATAAAACTGGATTGCTTCAGTGATTTAACAGTTATATATATCTAAGTGAAAATCTGGTCCATATTGCTAGGTTAAGCAAATCAAACATGTTTGTTTGTTTTGTGTGTGTGTAGCCAAGTCTGGATCAATTACTTTTTTACAAAGTAACATACTATTTGCAATAGCCAGTTTGCTGAAACACACAAGAAAAATATGCCGTCATTCATGATCTTTATCCTAGAACATTCCTCATGTCCGTTATACAAGTGAATGCATGGGGATATTTTGGTCTCCAGATGCATACCCATTAAACATGGCACCAAAGCAGCAGAGTTAATGATTGTCTTGGTCTACAAACTACTGTTTTCTGAGCAAGGATTGGGGAAGCTTTGACTGGGATGACAGAGCCTATTTCAAGTGGGGAGAGCAGATGTTGAGATCAATATGGGTAGAACATTCCTGCTGACTGTCTCACCATCAGAGCAAGTGAATCAGTCACATTTTAAAACTCATAATGGCAATGGGATAATGCAAAACGTCAGGAGGTATTATTTTTTTAAAAACCTATAAATGACAAATGTCTCCAGTTAGTTGTTATCTAAACTAAACTAAAGAATGACCATCATTAGGTGCACAGTCTGTATCCATCTATTTGTGCAATGTCAGGCACACTCATACATTTAAGCAGAAGCAAAACTAATCTGGGTTACTTCATCATTACACAATGAAGAGAAGCACTATGCATACCCACCATGTACTCCATAATATGCAATAGAAATTCACATTCTTTTCACCGTATGTACATTACCACTATGTGTGGCAGAGAGACTGGACCCATTCCACTTCTTGCAGCATATAGATAGAGGGGCAAAATAAATATGTACCCCTCCCATGTATTACAGGAACATGATGGGTACACACAGTATATTTGCTAAACTATAACACGTGAAGAGGTCCCAAGTGCCCCATTGTGATGATAGGTGGACCTGGGTTAGCCAAAGGACAACACAGTTGGGATTGCAATGCTATTTCACTAGCTCAAAGCAGCCAAGAACCTGCTTGAATTGGGCTGAAAAAGAAGGGGACAGTAACACTGTTTGGGTTAAGAGATGCTAGCATATTTCCATTAAAACGCCGTTCAGCAAGTAGCTTTCAAGCAAAGCTAGTCTAAAGCTCTCTAAGTTCAACCCTCCAAGTGAAGAAACAACAATCATTCCACTAAGTTCAGCCTTACACCCAACCCATCTCCCAGGATGCCTACATTATGCATGATAACTCAAGTGGTCAACTGGTAACATGATTTGTTACTACTAGTTGAACAGTCATCCATTATGACTGCTCTCTACAGCCATTCACTGAGGAAACATGACTTACGAGCAACAAATGCAACCAATCACAAGGGATGCATCTTGGAATGCGTTGACTATGCCACCAATTCACTTCTTTCAGAGCAGGCCAACGGGCTCACATTTGCTCTGATAGCAGCTCACAAAAATTCCTTAGTCTGAGGAGCAGCAGAAAACTCAGTAGCAATGATCTGTGTTTCATATACATTAATTTATTTTCAGTCTCTGGGATCACAAACTGGCAGAACTCTTAAGAATACTGAAGAATACTCCTGCAAGGCTACTACAACTTCATAGTCTGCAGCTATGAAGACTTCTGTGGAAATGGCTAGTAAAGATATCAGTCCAAAGTTAAAATAAAATAAAATCTGGAGGTGTGGGAAAGAGGATTTGAACTGCAATTCCACATATAAAAACAATCAAACTTATTGCAGGTCAACCTCGTAGCTCTGATGCTCTATCTCAGTTAAAAGGCACAGCTTGTGAAACTTTCGTGCTCTCAGCAACTCATGAAATTAATTTTGAATCATTAGAAGGATGGGAAATTAAAAAAATAAAACAGATTTGTTTTCAAAAGTGATGACGATGACAATGATAATGTGGTTTATAATAAGTGAATATAAGACTTAAATAGAAAGTAAGATTGTGAAACTTTGATCACAATCTCACACTGGGAAACTTTAAATTTTAGATTTTTTGGACAGCCTCCTTTTCATAATCACGAGGCTGAACAGCTATTAAAAGGAGGGAATGTGGGACTTTCAATTTGCATAACATTAACAGCTGTCAATATTTTTCAAACTGTCAGAAATCCCATAGTTCTTTCTTTTTTTGACAACTTGGAAAACATTCTTTGCACCGCATAGTTATGGGTACTGAGCTCAGAATGGCACACTTCTCCATTCAAAGCCACCCTGCAGCCATATCTGCATATTAAAAGTTCAAGGCATGCGTGTAACCTTCCTAATGGACTGCAACTCCACTTATTTGAGATCCAGTATCTTGAATTTGCTGGACAATTTTAAATGTCCAGCAGCCGGACATTTGTTTAGATCTGCAACAGTCCTTGTATGTGGATTTGTGAATGCCCTTGGTTTGCCAGATATATAGCAATATGAATGCTGCAGTCTTCTCCATCCCACTCCACTCCAACACCTGGGCTTTAGACCACCCCATACCTACACCTAGAATAGTAGAAAATAAGGTGGAGCCTCTATACGCATGGTCTCCCAACAACTACTTCAATTCATTGTTTTTTACTTCCGCCCAAGAGACCTCTGTCTTAGTGTAATAAGCTCCAATTTAGTAACTCTGTGATTCCACATTTTAAAAATAAACAGCCCAGCATATTTCTGAGCCAAGCAGCGTGGGTGGCCTTGATTTGCAAAAGGCAAAGTTTAGAGGTATGGCATTGCAACCCACCCCCACCCCCCACCCAGCTTGCTGAATGCTATTTCTAAACTGCTTACTGTGTATGTTACCTCTCTGGGTTAATAAGCTGAACTTAGGCTGTGTGCTTTTATGCCTCTGCACGCCACTCTTCCTGAGCACTTTGAACTACAGAATTGTAGAGTTGGACGGGGTCCCTAGAGTCATCTAGTCCAACCCCCTGCAACGCACTTACATCAGCCTGCAATGGAGGTGTTCTACCTCGGTTTGTGACAACATGCCAGCCCAGCAATGGTATACCCCCATTCTGAAGATTTCAAAGCTGGTGCAGAAAGTCCTAGGAACACTCCATGCATTGCAACCTCTTAAGGGCACGTCCAAAAAAGGAAAGTGTGACTATGACAAGCCCATGTTTGCAAATGTGCACATTGTACAGCTGGAATTGTAGGATCAGGGTGCCAGTACCATCTAGTGGGGCAGGATGTGCAGCTAGGTTTTACATTTCTTTGCTATTTCTCATCACCACTGCAGTATATAAATTCATTTTTTTAAAAAATGGTCTGCTTGGGATTTTTGTTGCAGCTCTTTCTGTGCTTTAAAACTACAGAGATCATATTAAAAGATGAATTTGTACAGACCCTTTCTGTTCATTAAAGGTTTTGTTTGTTTTGTTTTTTGTTTTGTTTAAATCTATTTGCACCGAAAGCTGCATAAACCTCTGGGTTTTCCTACACACTAGAAGTTTTGGTATTTGAGGCTTGCATGGTTGTGGAGCATATAGAAAAGGGAAAGGACCCAGTTTCTCTCTCAATCTTTACATGAGGAATGTTGGTGTCACTATGTGGTGGTAATAATATGACACAGACTTCCTAAGCACCCCACTTTGGACAAGTAATAAAAATAGACTTTGCTGAAACCATCAAGGCAGTAAGCAAGTTCAAACTCTTTACATTCTAGATAACCTAATGATTAGATAAGTTGACCTAGACAATGTAACCAGCCAGTTGGTGACTCCAAAAATAATTGTGCATAGGGATAAAGTGATTATATGCACCTGCTCAAGGACAACAGCATGTTTGTTTGTTTTTCACACAACTGTCTTATTAATTAGGTAATTGATGTTTGTGTTGTTTACCATAAGGAAATTGTGTAAGGGAATTGAAACAGTAAATAGCCTAGCTTTTGAAAATAATAAAATATTAGGATTGAACCCAGCTAAGTTCTACAAAGAGTAGATCCACTGAAATTAATGAGCAGGGCTAAAGCAGGTCCACTAATCTCAGCAGGTCAACTCTGAGTTTTACTAACATTGGATATAATCCTCACTGTCTGATTAATAAATTTTGGGATTTCTCTATAAAAATATAACTACGAATTGGAATAACCCACCCAGATTTTTTTAATTTATATTTCATTGAGCATATTCAATATGTCCTTATTCAACATAAGGAAATAATTTTTTTGGAAAGCAAACTAGGCTTAGGCTTGGCAAAGCATTTAGTGTTTTTACTTTTTTTTTCTCAGTTCAAATGCTGAAAAGTTGCAAGTTACCATGTCAGTTTAAAAAAATAAAATAAACCCAGATTGATCAAAATGAAGCAGCAGATGTTCTGGTCACATATCATAAATACAAATGTCTTATATAACTACTTATCTAATTAAAAACTACACAATGTATTTTTTTTAATGGCCTGGACCACGTATAAAGGCCACGTACTGCTGCATGAAGCACCACTAATTTCAATGGAGGTCCATGCTTTGTAACAAAGTAGAATTTTGTCCCAAGGTTTTAAAACATCATCTTAAAGCCAAATTTACTAACAAGCACAGTTTGACATACTCAGTAATTTTGTGGGTTGTTGTTTTTCTCTGAAATGGTCTGAAATAAGGATTCTAAAACTTACCACACAAGTCAGGTCTCTTGATACATCCACTACTTCCTGTGCTACTTGCAAGTCCATTAAAGGCTGCTAAGCCATCAGAGCTGTAGGCTCTTAGGACCGACAACATGTTGACTTGCTTCTCCAGGACCTGTGGGCTCTGAGCTGGTTCAGGCTTCATGGCACCTGGTGTAGCTTCATGGGAGGCAAGGAGATTCTGACTGTGCCACTGCTTTTCGGAAGGTGGCAATGGCGGCATGAGTCCCTTTGAGGCACCAGAGCCTTGTACGTTGTCCCCTCTATCGGCACCATCTTTGCTCAGATTGGACAATGGTTTGTTCGTAAGATCAGGTTCTGTTTCAATGTCCTCATCATCAATGGTTTCTTCCTTGGAGGACTCCATGTCTTCAGAGGAAGCTATGTCTGACAGGTCGTCAGTAGCACTTTTATTTACAGAGTCAGAAAGCAGCATGCTTGGGTCATCTTCACTTTGTGTTTTTATGTCAGGTTTGTTACCGGTGCAAGCATTTTGTGCTCCGACAACTCCGGAATAAACGCCAAATTGCTTGTAGAAGTCTGCTGCAAAATTATAAAAAGTGGAATCCATGTGACCAGGCCAAGGGGTGTTCCTCTGTTCTCCTGGAGAGTCCTTGGATCCTTGGTTCATTCTTTCAGAAGCCGGGTCTATCTGGCCAATCAAATTGGAAGTAGCTACATCTTTGTTGGACTGTATGGAAGTCAGCAGCAAGCTAGCTTTATTTGCTGAAGCAATGGCCTCCCTGGGTGGGTCTTTACCATTTCTAGTTGATCCTAAAACACTGTCTTTACGCTTTGCCTTGCCTAAATGATTGGCTTGGAGATGAAGAGCCATTAATTCCATCGATGATGTCGTGAATGAACAAAACAAGCAGCCATGCCAAGCAATATTGTCTTGGACTGTAACGGATGAACCTGGAAGACTGGCTGCATCTGGTCTCACAGAGAGGTCAAGAGGCTCATACTGTGATTTTTCTGTTTTTCTCTGCTTATTAGATGATTTCTCCTCACCACTCTCTAAAGCCAGAGGCTTTGTGGAAATGCAATCAGACAGGACTTTATCCTTCATTTCTTTTTCTTTCTTCAAGGAACTGAGGACAAAGTTGTCCATAAAAGCTTGCAACGACCCTTGGAAGTTCACTCCATTTCCAACCATACTATGGTAAGCTCTGCCCAGCTCAGAAAAGCGTGTCCCTTTGGAAGATATGTCAGACCCCTTGATGCTGTCTGAAGAAACCTCTGAAGACATGCCAGTTGAATGACCTGGATGATCTCCTGAGGAAAGCATTCCTGGTGACCATTGTTGAGATCCCATGCTACTCCGGAAATCTATTCCAGGAAGACCCTTGAAGGCTCCTCTCAGTACTTCAGGTCTAATGAACATTGATCCTTTATTTGAAGTCTCTTCCTTATGTTCTTGACTTTGAGACTGTCCAGAAAGTGGTCCTGCACCATTCTGCCGTTCCCGGTGATGTCGTTCCAAGTGGTATTTGAGTGAAGCAGATTGTGTGCCAGCGTAATCACAGTGGGGACACTTGTAAGGTTTCTCACCTGCAATTATCAAAAGACAAATAGGTATATTAGCTGTATTAAAATGAATTATTAGGGAGGGGATCAACATCTATCCTTCTACAATAATGATGGTTCCAAAAACCCACTAATTATTTTTCTAATTCCAGTTCTTTCCCCTGTAAAATGATAAAAAAACTTATTTGAATCACTTTCTATCTACTCAAGACTTACACAGCATAAACACACAAGTTATATTTTCCTTAACTTAATATGCTAAAAGTGCTTCAGAATTAAAAGATATGATTATTAAAACAAAGCAAAACTATTCCACCACAGTGATCATTAAAAGTACAAGCTGGGGGGGGGCACAAAATATGTAACAAATGGATGACTACAATGTTTTTCTGTAAACAATAGCACTAAAATTTGTTTAAATTATACATATGGAAACAATTTTTAACCCTAAAAATTTTATGGCACTGTTACGCAAGACTGAAATGAATGATTTAAGTCTTGCTCTGCAGTAAATCATGGATATAATTAGCAAATGGCATTCTGCTCAAGTAATTTATCATTATTTGGAGGGCACCATTCCAGAAGGATTCAAAGATCTGCAGACCTGCTGCATTGTTTCCAAATAAAGAACTATAAATACAGTTTCTTCTATAAAATATTAATACCGTTACAGTGCATTACAATCGTATTGAGTAAGAACATATAGTTAAGATAAAAGGTAGTCAATAAAAATTAGAGAGAGAACGGGCAATAAAAGGTAGAAAATATATTTAGTTTCTATGTTTGAAATTAACATTACTGTTTTTTTGCAGTGCTTTAAATTTGCACTAATGGTACCTCTAATGCTCCAGTAGTAAAATGTGTAATTTACCTCTAATAAGCACTTTTCAACAGAGTAAGGATTGGCTTAAACAGTGTTCTAAAACATATAAGATGATCTTCATGAATTAAATATATATATTTCTAATTCAGTGCTATACTTGTACGGCTCTTTCTGATTTAGAAGAACTCTGGGTTGCAAAGCACATATGTGAAATATTTACAGAAATTCACACATATACACCCGGAAGGAAAAATATGTCTAGATAAATGTGAATTTAAATGTATACTAGCACTTGTTAGCAATCAAGGGTTCCCTTGCAGACCTGAATGCTGGAATAGTCATCGAAACAGACAGGAGTCTGACAGTTCTAGAAGCTCCTTTTAATAGCACTCTGTCAATAACAGCAATTATTTCTCTAAGCGACCTCAACAACAAGGAACTATTTTTTTCTCTACTGTTTTCTTTCACTGAAATGATCTAAATGCCAAACCAGCCATCTGTGAACTGTGCCCTGAAAAATGTTGCATTGTTTGTACATCTCTCCTCCTCCCCACCAAAAGACAAACAAATTAGAAATTGCACTTGCATCCTAGTGTTGTTGTTGTTTTTTTTTAAAAAAAGCTATATATTCTAAACTATTTTAAATTTGGTTCAGAAATTTCAGGCTTCCAAGTATTTAGGCCCCATCCGCACCATACATTTTTAAAACAATATCATACCACTTTAAATAACGATGGCCTCCTTCAGGGAATACTGGGAGCTGTAGTTGGTTAAGGGTGCCAAGAGCTGTCAGAAACCTATGCCTCTTATGAAGCTACAATTTCCAGTTCCCTGAAAAGAGGCACTGGTTGCTATACCATACTGATGATCTGTTTCAGGCCCTGCCCTTCTGAGAATTTTTGAAATGATCATCCCAATTTGCCACCCACTAATGGAGGTAATGAACTAGGGCAGCCACTTCATTTCAGCTCAAGTGAGAACACGTGAGAAAGAGAGTATATCCTTACTCAGTCTATTAACCATTGTGGAAGGATGCATTCTTAATTGCTTGCACAGGCCTTGGCAAAATACAAACATTTTCAGCAGGTGTTTAAAAGTTGGCCCAGAAACAGCTGCTGAATCTCTGTGGGTAGAATGTTCCCCAGGACTGGGCCAATGACACTAAAGCAGTGCCATTGCTGCCATCATCCCTAACCATGGGTCCTGCTAGCTAGAGATGATGGGAGTTGTAGTCCAACAACCGCTGGGGATCCAAGTCTGAGAAACACTATACCAGGCATAGACAAACTTGGCCCTCCAGATGTTTTGGGACTACAACTCCCATCATCCCTAGCTAACAGGACCAGTGGTCAGGGATGATGGGAATTGTAGTTCAAAACATATGGAGGGCCGAGTTTGTCTATGCCTGCACTACACTACAGGCTCAGTTTCTTGTGGTTGTTAAACGACAACAAAGACAACACAATGCTTCAGCAGATGATACTGATCAGCCTTGGTTGTAAAGGTTGAGGCAGTCCCTGAGGCACCCTGGGTCCAAGATGTTCAGGCCTTTGTAGAGTAATACAAACAAAATCCAAAAGTTGGATACAATCCAGGTAAAGCACTACTTCCTGGTCATCATGGCCACCTATGGCTTAGTGTGCTGAGGGAGGCCATGTGAGTGTCACCCTCCCCCTAAGAACCTGACCTGAGGAATCCCCCTGGACCAAGATGCTCTCCACATCTTTTCCGCTTTCTCTTCACCCATCCTGTTCCTTGCAGCTGTGGACTGATCATATCACCAGGCCTAAGACCACCATTTCCCAGTTGATTGGTCCACATAGGCAGGACTTAGGAGCCACCACGTGGAGAGTACAAGCGGTGGATCAAATCCCTGATTCGTTCTGAGGCAACTGGTGGTTGCACTGGAATGGAGGGAGATGGCGGGGAACCAAACTGCTTGCCAGTGTAATCTGCAGCAGTGGCAGCCATAGGGTGGCACAACTGGTGCACCGGGGGGGGGCATGTTGCAGGGGACACCAAAGCAATGCTGTACAATGGAGTGTGAGATGTGGAGGGCACCCAATTTTAGTGTTGCACAGGGCGCCGCTGAAATTTAAGAGCCCAAAGTCTGCCACTGTCTGCAGGGGCAGGATCTCCAGCTAAGTCGGTTGGGGCTCAGCCTACTGGTTGCCATTGCTTGTGGCCTTGCAGCAGGCTGTTTGCTCTTCTTCCATCTCACCTTGACTGACTGGCTATAGGAAAGCTTTTCCATCTGCCTTGTCCCCACCCCACTGCCTGGGACCTTTATAAGGGGAAGATGCTGCCTAAGTATTCTTAATTTTCTTAACATTCTTGTAGGGAATTTTCTTTGCCTTTGGGGCTGGAACCCAGATGCGTTTGGCTTTTAATACAGTTGAAATGTTTTTAATTTGTATCAGTTGTATTGTTAGTATATATCTGCTTATTCTTGTGAGCCGCCTTTTTGGCTGAAAGGCAGCTTATAAATAAACAGTAACAGAATAGATGTGCATCTCACCCAGCTGCCACTGCAGCAGGTGGGAAATGAATAACTTTCTCCTCAAACAGTTTTCTAGCATTTTTTCCATCTAATTTATATTTAAAAACTACCTGCCACCATAGATAGATATCCCAAATTTTCAGTGGCCAAGCCAGTCCTAAGTAACAACAGATACAGACACTATTTTTCTTAGTGGAATAGGTTATTTAATCAGCCCTCAAGGATTTCTGTATACCATGCTATTGGGAAAGGTATTGAACACGTGACCGATGTATTTCCAGTGGCAAATGTGATAGAATCATGTTTAATAGAATCAATAAAGTCTTCAGTAACATACTAGTGTCTTTACAAACTATTTCTAAACATTGCAGACTAAAGGATATCCTTGTTAAGAATTATCACACCTGAATGACAGCATAAATAATATTACAAAGCCACTGGGTCCAATCCAGTCAAAGTGAAACACTTTTAAATTCCATTGTCTCCATTGATTATTATGAATAATGCATACTGCAAAACATAAAGGAGGTGAGATTGCAAGACCAGCCACTTCGCTTTGGGTACTTTCACATTCAATGAGATCAGCCCAGGTCCAGCGCAGTAGCTCTCTGGACCAGTTTTGCGCAGTATGAAACTGGTAAAAATGATACTAATACAGAAGATGCAAGGGGCAAAAAATAACCTGCTCTCTAGTGGAGCCTCATTTTCATATTTATTTGCTGCTTCGACACATCGTGAAACCAGATCCACCATCTGTCTGTCTCCCCAAAATTAATCCAATTGGAGAGCAATTTTCTGGCAGGTCTAAAGTAAGGTTACCAGATTTTTTTCCAATGAATCTGGGGACATTTGTCAACTTCAATGGATTTTGTATGGGGGCTGATTTGTAAATCTGGGGGCTGTCCCCAAGAAACGGGGACGTCTGGTAACCTTAGTCTAAAGGAGAAGCAGCAGCTCAGATTTGAAATATAGGACAGAATCAAGCCTTTGGTCCATCTCACTGAGTATTGTCTACACTGACTGGCTGGAGCTCTCTAGAGTTTGAAGGCAGGCATCTTTCAAGTGCTACCTGGAGATGCAAGAGATTTAACCTGCAGCCTTCTGCATGCAAAGCATCTAGGAGTGGCATTCAGCAGCAGCAGCAAGAATGGTTGGCTTTTAAATTTTTATGTACATATATTGAAATAAACAGTGAAGAGTCTCTCTGTGAGCATTTTGTAATAAAAATACCAAACCGATTTTTAAATCAATGCAGCAGTTATTGATAACCCATTTTATCAATGGCACAGTGAATATTTTAGAAAAGAGCTGCAGTACGGTTTAATTAGTTCATTATTATGCCTCTTCCTACTCAGTAATTTCTTTTATCATTCTAATCACTCACTTCACACTTTTGAAACCAAATGGAATATCAAAGGTTCTGTGGGATTATTTTTGGATCATGCACATGTTCCCCACATAGTTCATCTGTTTTTCAGAAATACCAGTCGCATTCTGAATCTCTTTACTCCCTTCCTATCGTGACTGGGAAAGATGCAAAGCAAAGACAAAGGAAAGGTATACGATTATCCCATACTCTTGTATTCTGGGTTTTATATTGCCTTCTGTTCTATTGCACAACAGACAGAAGAATGTTTTAATTTTTGCAAAGCTATATAATTGAATTTAAATCCTATCTTGGATATTTATTTAGTCTTTCTACAGGTCTTTACATAGTTAATACTGGGAGAAATAAATATGGATGCTCCTTAGCTCTGAAGCTTCAGTACATTAATATAAACTGTACACCAATTCCCCCAAAGCATATATATGTTGCAAACCTGAAGACTTTTTACACAGCTGCTTATTGCTAAACAGTGTCTTGTCCAGAAGGGGACAATCTGTGTCTCTAATTGCTGTCAGTGAAGCTGAGATTCATTATGTGACTTTCCCATTAAAATGTGAGCATTAATTTGTATAATGAAATATCACCCACTGCAGTGTTCATTAGCCATGCCCTACTGTATACGCCACATTGTTAGCTACCTAGAAACTGTAGTTAATTTCACTAATGGATATTTCCCTACTTAGTGTTTGGTAGGAAATTTATACTGTAACATTACCTCTTAAACTTTTAAGGAAATTTAAATTCAATCAATTATTTTCAACAAAAGTTTGGGATGTCATTAAGTCAGGAAAAGGCAAGCGGTACAATGTTAAGGATTGAGTTATCTGGAGAAATATAGAGAAATAAAAGAAAGCCCCTTTTAGCTCAACTTTGAAATGTAAGAAGAAAAGATTTTCAATGACGAATTTCTCTCTTCTTTTGGAGCATAATGCTATTTCCCCCTCAAATATTCCTGCCTCCACATGCTTTCTGAAAAGGGTAAGTTTAAGTGTGTGTGTGTGTGTGAGTATGCAATCTGCATTTATTTAATACAGAAGTGGGTGACTCTTGGGCCCATGGGCTGGGTGGGCCTGAAACTGGCTCTCATCTGGCCCTTCAGATCTCCTCCTGCCATCAGCTGCTCAACAGTGTAAATGGTGTGAGAATGAAACGTCTTCCTCTGCTAAAAGCAGTGGTGCAAGAAGAATACATCTCAGCAGAGAGGAAAATTGGTGGTCATTGCACACATACAAAAAGCCCCCTTTGCATTTTGCAATTACAGACATGCAGTTTTAGAGGTGCAGTTGCACTGTAAAGCTTGAATAGCTTGAAGTTCAGTTGTGAATTGATATTATTGGCATTCTTCTGCTGAGGTTCCCAAGTTCCTTTTTGCCTTTTGCAGTCAGGATAGTTCTTTTTGTTTTCGTTAAGGCTTTCCAATACACTTGCAACAAACTTTGTAAAAGACAAAGTCTATGGAGAAAATGCAAGGTGAAATTAAGCAGAGAATTAAATATATGTCTGTTTCCATGCAAAATAGATTTGTGTCCCCCTCTCTCTATGTGATTGTCTGTGTATATTAAGAGCATGGCTTGTATGTAAGTCTAGTCCTGGCCAGTAGTGGAAGACAGCCCCCAGCAGCTTTCTACTAAGTAATGTTGCCCTTGGCCTGAAAAAGGGCACCTGATTTAACATAACTTAATTTATAATGTATCCCATAGTTTCCTTTTAGTTTAATGTTGCATAGCCCATTAACTTCAAAGAAGCAGGGAGGAATTACAGGAAACAGCAGCAATATGGTGGTCAGGAGGATAGCAGGAGAAAAACCCAAAGGGAAAGAGTTGTATCACCAAAGGTCAGCTGCCCAGTACTACATCCGCAGGTGGGAATAGATGAGGGCAGGTGGGTATTTTAAGGCTTTCTGGGGCTACCACAGTGGCAGGTGAAAAATAAGACTGCATAGAAATGTCACACAGAGGGAACGCTGTGATGAAAAGAGCTCCTAGCAGGCAAGCATGAAGGGCTCACCCAGTATCACTGCTTAAAAGAACTACTACACTGTTGTTTTGAAGGCACTTTGTCCTCAGCAGAAGAGGGACACCTCTACAGTGGTAAGAGCCATGGATTAAGGCACAAACGAGCAGGCTGAGTTATCTAAATGCAGAAGTTCTTCTATAGGGTTTATGGAGGACCTGGGCTTTCTGCTGCTGACCAGTGTTGAATATTTCAGCCTTACCTATGAATTTGGGAAAAGGATGGAGTCATTCAAGCCATGGGCCTGCAAACACTCAGGTATTCTTGGGAAACTGACTAGTGCCAAATTGCTTTCTAACCATCAGGTGCTGAGAAATCCAAAAATAACAGCTGAGTTAATGCAGTGTCCAAACACAGCAAAATGTTGGTTTTAATCACTCCAGACTTTTAATGAAGGTAAAGCACTGCAAGAAAATTGAGGAACTCTTACCCAGAATAACTAAACTAACCGATATGGCATTTGTTTAAGAATTGGTACCAGTTCTATCAAAGAACATAAGAAGTTGTTTTTAAAAATTCTAATAACCCTTGTAATTGGTGATATTACATTGTTTATCATGGAAATTTATAACATGCAAGACTTGCATTCCATTTCAACATATTCTTGTTATTATTTTATAATACTTTGTTCTTTACTTAATGGAAATTGATCTTTATCTATTTTAATATTGTTGTGCTTTTAAAATACTTTGCAAATGTTGTTTGCATAGATTGTATAATGCCTCTGTGAATTCATTGTCTTATTTTTAATAGCAGGTTTTCTTCCCAGGATAATTTTCTTAGTAAGTTTTAGGGCATTATTTTTATAGATAATAAAACATATTTATTTCCCATAAATTGAAAGGGACAGGTTCTGAAATAACAACCAGTGGTGTGTATTAAACAAAAAAGTGATCACCTAATTGCAATTAAGAGTATAGATATATGCAAAGAATAAATAAATGTAGGGTTCCCCCCTCCAACCCACCGCCCCCAGTAACACTTGTTTTAGACCTAAGTATTAAAGTATTATCAAATATTTATATATTGTATTAACTGAGTTTTAAGTGAATCTTTGGATTACTTTTTCAGGTAATTAATTGCTTGATGGATATTCATGATTTTCCATTAGCACAAGTACAGAGAGAACATGGCCCTTCTAAAATTAATTACTCTTAAAAGTTCAATTGATTTTAATTGAAGGGACTTACAGTACAATCCTGTAAGACTTGGGCATAGGCCTTACGGAGTTCAGTAACACTTCCATTGACCTCTTGGTATGCAAATGCAACATGATGTTGTAGCTGACCACAAAACAAAGGCATTCTGAATTTTTAAAGTCTCTAAGAAAACTTGCTCAGATATCACACCAGGTTTATGGCTCTGAAACTTTCACCTTCCATGGATTTCCATACATACACACATCAAATGCAGGAGTTTCTTTAGGGAGGAATGAGAAAGACAAATATATGTCCATAAAGAAGTTCATAAGATCCCTGCTGGATCAGGCCAAAGTTCCATATCTGGCCAAAGGTCCAACATCCTCTTTCACACATTGCCCAACAAGATAACTCTAGAAGTTTGCAAGCAGGGCACCTAGATGTTCTAGTTAGCTTAAGAGCTAATAGTTCATAGACCCATCCACCATGAATTTGCCTAATCACTGTCAAAGGCTAAATAAGCGGTCATTGCCCCTTTTGTGGAAGTAATTTCCATCCATGAATCTTGGATTAAACATTTATTCTGTCCTTTCTGATTAAGATTTATAGTTTAACAGCTTGCAAGCCTTCAGCATCACTGGCTGCTCTGCATCAACTGCCAATCAATTTCACGTTCTGACCTCAGACATCTATATCACGTCAAATAACTCATACACCTAAACATATATTTCACACATGTATTTTTCAACTATACTAGTGTATCTCCAATAAATGCTTTGGGATTTATTTTGCATTATATGTTTCAGCTCATCGCCATACTGCCTACAAATTTGTTACATTGTTAGAGAAGCTACAGAGGTGGGCAGTACTTTGAGCATTTAAATAAATGATTGCTGACTTTCTTGCTATGCAAGCTTTTCCAAAGTATCAACATGGAGGCCTTATTTAATTGTTATGATACTCACAGCATGGGAGCTGCTCCAGTCATGGTTTCCTACATGAAAAACCCCCATGTGGTTAGACCTGCTTACTTCCTATGCAGTTGCCACCCCTTTTTGTGCTGATGTGACAGTACTGTAGGAAGTAACTGTGTCACTGTGTGGTGCAATGAACCACTGGAAAAAAGAAATCCTGTCTCAGTTTCTACCAATAGCTTATTCTCAGCATCCTGAGACAGGAGAAGGAGAGAAAGTTTCCAGGGACAGGTTTTTAGGGATAATTCAAAGTGATTATTTTGATCTTTAAAACCCTATAACGCTCAGGACTGCAATACCTCAAGGACAGATTTTTGTCCATCTGGAGTGGCCTGGACCCTGTAGTCCTCAACAGAGGTACTTCCCCATGTATCCAGACTGAGATGCGGAGGGTGGCTACACATTTTCAATGGTTCCCCCACCATGCAGTCTGTGGAATGGCCTTTCCATGCCTAGCACCATGCTTATTAGTCTTTCAGCACCAAGCTAAGGCTGATTTGCTTAATCAGGTCTTTGGTAATTAAGTTGCCTCCTACGGTAGTGATTGTCTTCTAGTGGAGTGGGTAGGACTTGTCCTTATCAATAGGTTACTAGAGGAGAGTTCTGTGTATTTTTTATGGTTCATTTTGTTACATACTATATATTTTTCTGGTTTTAAATTGCTTTTATTTGTTGCATTTTAACTTAACAAACGGCTTTGAGAATTTCTCCTTGTATAAAGTCACTGACAAATGTAATAAATAATAATCTTCTTGGCAGTTTGTTAAGTGTTTCCTTGTGTTGGGTGCTTATTAACTAATAACACCAGAGTGCTATGGAACTGGGATATGCTGCTGTAATTCTGACACCCATAAAGTTAGGGCTGAGTCAGCCCTGAAATCATTATATTAAAAGCACTTCTTTTTTACCTAGAAAACAGGTGCCCTAATATGGTTGTGGGCGACTGCACATCATACCCAGACAAGGAACTCTGAAAATTGTGGAAAACATGGCAAAGTGCAGCAGACTACTTTTCTTTGGGAATAGGCAACCATCAGTTTTGAATGCCTTGGAGCTATTCCTTGGTGATTTTTCTTGCCTTGAGTATTTTTGCCTTACGCATTTAATGCCTTGAACATGTGTGTTCTCAAATGTAAACATTTTTGCTATTATTGCACACTGCTCTGTATATTTTCCAAACAGAATAGCAGTATAGAAGTTTTATAAATAAATTAAATATGGTTTGTGTGTTTATTAAGAAAGTCCAAACTAGGCACTCTTTTATTCATGGTAAACACTTTGTATAGCATTTCTAGAGCTGAGACAAAACCACCTTTTTAATTTCATTTTTGCTTTCGTTAATGTTGCAGTAATATGTTACAAAAAATTGCCCATTTCCCATCCAAGTCTTTGACACTAGAAGGAAGTGTGTGAAAAGCTGGCTTGGAGACTCCAGGGAACTGTGCAGTCTCTGAGCTAATTCGCTAGGAGCTTCCCTGAGCTGTGCCCTGTGGGATAGCTCGTGGCTACAGAGTTTCCTGGAGCAAAAACTATTTTGTAAAAAACAGCCTTTGGGCACCTTTGCACAAGTCTGTGCTCTGATTAGGGCCCAGGAAATGAACAAAGAAACACATTTGATATTCTTAACTGTTCAACACAAGACTATCCTTTTCTGAGCACGGGAAGCCCAGGGTGAAAATCTAAACTCCTGAAGATTTGGCTCAGCACTCTTTAAAAAATGCAGAGTGCTTCACACCTTTATATTGACAATCCTAACAATTCAAAGGTAGATCCATACTGTCACTCCCAGAATGCCAGGGGTGTTGGTGACATTCTGGGTTCCTGCTTGTGCTGAATACATGGCAGGTGAGAACTGAACTGGGGATTTCTCGGTTCACAGTTCAGTTTCATAGCAACCACACATCAATACAACACCATATGTGCATTAGTTTCTCCCCTATAAAACATCCGCTATGCTACAGGGAGATCTCACCTGTATGTATCCTCAAGTGAACTTTTAAGTGGTGCGATGTCCTGAAAGTTTTCCCACAGTAAGGGCAGTCTTTCATAGCAGACCCAAGGCTCCTGTCTCTCAGCAAAGCTGGTTGCTGGACTCCGGCAGATCTCCCAGCTTCGTCGCCGATATCTGAAATATAGAGAGTGTTCTCACATCATTTCAGCACATGTCAAGGAGTTGTTCTCACTCAAACTGCTAACACAACACAAAGCTAAACATGTCAATACTACACCTGTCTGTTTCATTCTTTAAATCTGACAGAATGCTGACAATTCATGTATTTTCTTGTTATTCTCTTAAATTATTTCATCTTCCCCATCGTCGTTTTAAGCAGCATATGGTACCTTTATACTGAACTGAATTAGACAAGAAAAGAAACAGCTGTGTCAGCAGCTGGTTTGATTTCTTCTTTTGCTTCATTCCTATTAAGTACTTTCTCATCCCAAAAAAAGTTTTGTTTTTTAAAGATTTTTTTTTTGCTGCATTGAATTTGGTTCATTGTTAATCAATATGCAAAGATATACAGAACAAAATAGAAGTCCCTGTTGAAAGTTTTCAGGGCAGAGAAGACTATTATAATTATTACTACTACTAATGATAATAGATAGAATGTCAAGGAGATGGAGGAATTCTACATTCCTAATTCATTAAAAAGGATTGTTTTTTTTTTAAAAAAAAAAGAGAGAGAGAGAGAGAGTAAGCACAAGCGTAAATCTCTCACGGTGAAATCAAGGAGACTTAAAGGTACTCAAGAAATAATTGCACCCAATGTTTGTTCTAATTGTTTGAAATTACATTTGCGGCTGCCCACAAACCATAACAAGTTATAGCTCTCTATGAGAATGCTGTCACTATTATATCACACAGGTGGGGGTAGATGAATCCTGGGTTGCGAGTGTGAGAATTTTGTCCAGTCCAAAACAGTTGATTTCCCAATATTTTATTTATTTATTTATTTATTTATTTATTGCATTTAAATGCCACCTTTTTCTCCAAGGAGCTAAAGGTGGTGTACATGGCTCCACCAATCTCATTTAATCCCCCAAACAACCCTGTGAAGTAGGTTAGGCTGAGAAGCAGTGACTGGCCCAAGGTCATTCAATGAGTTTCATGGCCAAGTAGGGGTTTGAACCCAGGTCTCCCAGGTCCTGGTCCAACATGAACATAAGACTTCAGGAAATTAAATGATCAAGGCCTGAAACTGGCTGAGCCTGGAAGGAGCATGAAAAGGAAACCAAAAGCAGGTAATACCGCAGACTATTGAATACAACTTAGTGGCCAAGCCACTTGCATGCAAAAGTCCTTGGCTGAACCACCATGATCTCCATGGTAGGGTTGGTAAAGATTCTGGCCTCAAAACTTGGAAGCTGGCTGCTAGTCAGTGTATGCCAGTGGTGGCTAGCCTTTGGTGCCCCAGATGTTGCTGGACTACAACTCCCATCATTCCTGACCATTGGCTGAGCTAAGGGGAGTTGGCATCCAACAACGTCAGGACAACCACAGGTTACTCATCCATAGAGTAGACAGTATGGAGCTGGTTGGATCAATGATCCAGCTCACCTTCTATGACGGGAGTTGTCTTCATAATCCCAGAGAATGTCCATGGTAATTTACCTGGATACTTAAGCCTGAATAAAAACCTCACTGCAGGGCAATGGGAAGATTCCGAATGGATTTTCCCTAGGCCTCCAGAGATAGATACCCCACACAGGGTTGGGGGCACTTTCCCTCTAGTTCTTTCCACTGAATTTTCAGCTGTGTCTGAATTAATTCATCTCATTCTGAAAATGGGAAAGGAGAACGCTAAGAAGTGTCTTTTCTTCTGAAAGCGCTGGTGTGCTGGTGGTGATTTCTCACATCTGTGTTCAGAAGTAATCAAGAGGAATATGTGACAGTCCCTGAAGAAGAGAAGAGGGTGATAGCAGCATGCTTTGGCTGCAGGTGGGGTTTTTTATATTTTAGCTGTGGGTATGCAAAGTTTTCTTTTGTGTTTGTTTTCAGCTAAGACTGTGAAGGCTTTCTATTGCATCATTTTTCATTGGCAATGTTAGCAATAGGAAATTCATCAAATAGCCTAGAAGAGAGCGGAGTGACCCTATTACCCAGGAAAAGGTGGGATGAGGGAGATTTTATTTGAGGTGGGTTGAAGAATAGAACAGTTAGACATTATGTGCCTTTTCACTCTTCTGGGTTTTGTTTTCTGAAAGGTTCCTTGTAGGCTTAACCAGTTTGTCCACAGGTCTGTTCCTGAATTCCAGGTTGAGTCAAAATAGATTATCTATGATTTAATCATAGGTGAGGAGGCCAACTTGCATTTCATCCCTGAGACCTGGGTCAAGAAAGCTTGGAGGAGTTAGTCTCCCAGCTCTGCCTTTCTGGGTCCTCAGTACAGCACCAGGAGAAGAATGGTTGCTGTAATTATTTGCATTCTTTTTGAAATCCTTATGAAAATTCATCAGCATTTTAGTGAGAATCTCTCCTAATATATACACATATCTGCAAAGCAACTTCCCCTCAAATAAAACATTTGTGTGTGCTGTTTGCACTAATTTGTGCATTAATATGCATACTTGACCCTAGTCCATGCATTTTTGCACAAATCACTTTGTTGGAGAACTGCATTGCAAAATTCAGAGAAGTGCAGGTTTTGAAGGACAGCTGTATTGCATTTCACATATTGTATCAGAAAGTGCGAATTAGGTGGGCTCCCCATTAAATGTGAACTGAATCCCTAACTGGAGATGTATTTAGAGTGACACCAAACGACAGGAATGAGTCAAGGCATGAAGGGGGGTGGGGGTGGGGAGTAGAACCTCTGCCTTGAACCAGAGAGAGAGAGAATTAGTAACAAGAAATACAGCAAAGGGATACTTATGTGGACTTAATGGATAGGTTTCTTAAATAACAAATGAAAATGAAAACAAATGCCTTTCCAGTTATGTCATGTGATTAAAACACCTACTGAAGGAATCACAGATAGTCATGAACTTTTGCTGAACAAGAATAAGTTTAGGTTTGTTTTTTAAGATAAAGTGAACAAGTTAATAAAATAAATATATGGCTGATTAGGATTCTCTGAGTGTTCTGCTTGAAATGCTAGCCAGTTATAACACAAAGTATATGTTAGAAAGCTAGCAACAGACATTTTTAATTATTCACAGGATTTAAGAGTAACATAATGCAGAATCTATGTGGTCTTTCAAGCAGACATGGAGAGAGGCTATTTTATATTTCTCAATTCCTCAAGGACTTCTAATTGTCACAGTATTTACACAGTATTGCATATGGAATTCAAGAGAGAAAATTACACTGAGATGCAAAACTGGGATATAGGAAGCATATATGTGGTGCAAAACTATGCCTGTGTGAAGGCAATTTTATATATATATTGACTGTGATAAACAGAGTGCAAAAAAGGCGGACAGCCCATATCAACAGATAGCTAAAGCTAACAAGCCACTCATGATGAATTTACAGAATAAAAGTACTAGTTATGTTTTGCTAGATGTCATTCTTAATGACAGCTTGTTAGACATTTCTCTTTTATCTTTCTATCTAGGGTATGTGTGGCCCAATAAAAAAAAGAATAAATTTGTAAGATAAACAGCTCGCTTTGCAGATTTAAGAGACTAATTTTCACTTTACACAAAACTGATTTCCCCCCCCTCCCCTCTTCTTCTTCTTCTTTTGGTGAAGCTAGAAGGCTGTGGAGTTTAAAACTAATCCCTCCGAAAAAGCAAACTGAAAACAACAAGGCAGCGCAACGTGTGGGTGGTCTGAAGAGTTGTCCTTTAGATTTAAGTAGACATACAGTAGATAGCTCCTCCAGTGGGGCCATACCTATAAGGACTTTTTTTCCCCACAGAGAGCACATTCATGAGGTTTTAAAGCTGTGTTGAGGGCTTTCTTTTGGCCTGTCTCTCTGACTCTCTTTCACATAAATACACCACCTTCTCTAAATTGCTGGAAGTTGCAGCTACCTGAATGAATAGCTCTACGTGGTCAATGAATACTACAGGTTTGAAACTTTTCATCATTCTCTTTCCACAGAACTCAGTACTTTCACTCCCAATATTCAATTTATTTATGATATGCTTCATTTATTGTTTATGACTACTTTTGTAATTATGTAAATCATTTCATGTTGTAAGCTGCTTTGAGCATGGTTCTAAGTACAGAAAGGTGGCATACAAATCAGATGGTAATGATGTTGATGATGATGTTGATGATTTGTGTTGCAATTCTAAACACAGCTACAAGGAAGTAAGCCCCCATTGAACAAAGCGGGACATATTTCTGAATAAGCAGGTATAGGATTGCACTCTTATTTAAGTAATTCAGGCAGCAATTTTAAATACCCTTACTAACACAGTGCGAGCTATTCCAAGAAAATATCCATGTATCAGCACAGGGGTGTTTAAAGCCTGTGTAAAATATGTTTAAAATATGAACAGGCAATAATACAAACAGAAACATACAAAGCAACTATTATTAGACTAGCAACTGAGGCGTCTCAAGGCCTTTCCATTCCTTCCAGGCACTGGCAGAGGAACAGGCATGCGGGGGGAGCGCACCGCCCTGGCAGTGCGATCCTGGCGGGGTGCAATCGTGGCTGCCCCCAGCCTGCACTGGGCACCATGTGCCCCGTGGGCGGCGCGCCACACCCCTATGGGTAGAGCACCAAGCCCCTGGGATGCACGCCAGCCCGGCCCCGCCTGCTCTCCGTCCCCCAGTGCCAGAGCATGAAGCTCCGCCACTGCTTCCAGGAGCTTCCTTGAATGTATCAAAAGAACTTACTGCAGCATCAGTGCAGGACAGGGATATTTGAAATGTTCATTTGATCTTCTAAACCTCAACTCTTTGATATGTTAAATCATTATTTCATAGTTTTGTCATATAGGGTAGACCGGCATGATCTGCAAGCAACGAAACTGAATAGAGACAACTGTCTTGATAACACTTCCCCCCCCCCCCAATTATTATTTTTTGCAAGTCCATTCACCACACAGAACTGGTGAGCCATATTTGGCTTGGTTGATCACCAGTTGGGCAGGCCTGATGTAATGGGCACTAGAGAAAAGACTATATTGATTAGTTTGTTAAACACTCCCTGCCCTCAAACAAGGTAAGGAATAAAGGGGAAGAGCCGCACAGTCAAAATGTAAATCAAGCACACAAAAGCAAACAAATGAAATTCTTCAGTGGTCTTGCAACTATAGTCATAACACAGGAAGCAAACAGAATTGAGCAGATGTCCCAAGATTAGATTGTACTATACTTGAACTGAATTCATAATTATACTAAATTGGGCCCCTAATGTGGTATTGTGTGGGGATGTCCCTGCATTGAGGTAGAAGACTCTCATTATGCTTCTTCGGCATTTCCCACAGTTCAAGATATTTTGGTTGTTCCCTCATCACAAGACTCAGTGACAGATCTGGATTACAGGCAGCTGGGGCAATATAAGGAGCCAAGTGGGCATTATAAGGAACAGGCTGTAGGATAGTAGGAGTACATTAAGCTCTATGGGAGTATGATTGCAACAACTTAGAATGTTCATGTACCAACAGCTTAGGAATGTTCATGCACAAACATACACAGTAGAAAAACCATGTTTGTGGGTCAAAGACATGTGGGATTTGAAATTTTGAGGACCCTCAAGGGATAATTGATAGAAGTTGGCACTGAGTGTGGAATATCCAAGTTCATTTCCTTCTACAATGCTTTTGAGATCAAAATTATAATGAAATGTTTTTCCAAAAGTCGTTTCCAGGTAGAAATGAAGAATTATATAGCCTTTTCAACTTTAGAAATATTGATTAGGCTCTTCGGCAAGTTGCAGGTAGTGATGAAAGAGGAAGTATGAGTGACTCGTTCACTCTTTTCCTTCTTTTGACTTGCAAAGAATGAGCCATACACAAACCTTGTGGGCATAAAGCAAAAGTGCTTCACACCAAATAATGGATTCATAAGAAGTGAAGGTTCTTCCTCATTAGCCACTTTCAGTAACATGCGAAAGAGATAAAGTTATTATGAAATGTCAGATCTTGAAAAATCTAAGAAGTCATAATTTTGTTATTTTCACTATTATATTTGGTGGTACATAAACATTATTCACAAAATTATGAAAGATACATGTTCTAAGGGATAGACACTGGGTGAGATCCAACACAATTTTCTGCAAGATGCTTGAATCCTGACATTGCTTCATAAGCAGGAATGCATGAATGGTCAGCAGTTGTGCTGGGGATTGTGCGACATCTTTTGCAAACAAAAGATACTTGTTGGATTCAGGAATCCTGCTGCACTAAGAATGGGATTCCTGTTGGCAGAATGGCTGTTGCACAAATAGGCTGCCACAACTGGATATTGCAATTATTTATACCCCGCCCATCTGGCCAGGTTTCCCCAGCCACTCTGGGTAAGATTAAAATACATTAAAACATCAGTCATTAAAAACTTCCCTAAACATGGCTGACTTCAGATGTCTTCTAAATGTCAGATAGTTTTTTATTTCTTTGACATCTGATGGGAGGGCGTTCCACAGGGTGGGCGCTACTACCAAGAAGAGTACTACCGAGAATGCCTGGTTCCCTGTAACCTCACTCTTTGCAGTGAGGGAACTGCCAGAAGGCCCTGGGCGCTGGACCTCAGTGTCCGGACTGAACAATGGGGGTGGAGATGCTCCTTCTGGTATAGTAGGCCGAGGCCATTTATGGTTTTAAAGGTCAGCACCAACACTTTGAATTGTGCTCAGAAACGTACTGGGAGCCAATGTAGGTCTTTCAGGACCAGTGTGGAAAGTACAAAATAGATTACGTACAAATTAACAGTTTATAATACAGTGAGGTCATTCTGCCCCCCCCCCTATGTATTTTAAGTAGTGTTTTTTATGTTGCTGTAAACATCAGAGAAGGAGCAGACATGTCTTCACCTGATGTGCATTGCCTGGGCCTACAACCCCCCAAAACCCCTACTCAATGAAGCTGTCATCTGGGCATGCACAATGGATGTCTCAAACATGCACACCTTACATTTTCAGATTGTATGGAAGCTGGTTTTAGGGGAAACACATCATGCAGCAGTATTTCTCAAGAAACTTCTCTATCTATGGATTGTGGCTAACCTCATGTGTACATGGCTTCAAACACACCAGTGTTGGGAACACACTGGAGCAAGAGTGAATGAGAACGTGTACACAGCCTTTGTTATAATGATAATACACAGCCTTGAAAAATCATATAACACTGGTTGGATGTATTGAACAGCAAAAAAAAAAAAATTGCTTTTAGCTGCTGTTTGAAATCGAAAAATGTTTCATTGCCTCCATTTTTTAAAGTCAGAGTTACTCATAACTAATGCTTTTGGTACTTAACAAGCGACCTTATATTAAATATTCTGAAAAAGACACAAGCATTTTGGGCCTTTTAACAACTTGCTGCCTTTGTTATTTTATCAAAGGATTTAGGGTGCTTTTTTAAAGTGACCATGTATGGTCATGCTACACTGTTAAGCATTAATATGGATCGGCAAAGAATTTGTTGAAACAAAGAGCTATTTTAGAGTCGATTTGGAACAGAGCCCTGCCAATGAGGAGAAAATAGCTCTGTCCTGTTTGTGTAATTAGAAATGAAGATTATACGAAAATGCTCTTTTGGTAAGTGAAAAATATAGACTTCAGATTTTCCTGTTAGTCACTTGAATGGCACAGGCAAACAAAAGATCCAGACTGCATTGCTTTTCAGAGAAGTGCATTCTGAGTGAGTGTGTCAGATATACTAGCTTTGAAAACACATCAGATTTAAGGAAGGGGAAGTATGGGACTTTCTATATAGAAAAACCACTCATGGAAGCCCGGAGCAGCAGCAGCAACATAGAAGCCTCAAATAATCATAGTCAATACTCTCAGGCTGCAAGTGAGCTAAGAGTTTCCTCATGCATGAGGAAAAGGAAGTTGGAAACATTCTAAACAATTTATCAGTAACTGGGAAAGCAAGACTTGCTGAATGAAGGATGCAGTTATGTATTTACTGGTATAGCAAATACTCAACGAGGCAGGGTTTTTCATACTCCATGCCTCTTAATTCACTGCACTGCTGGCCTTTATGCATAAAGGTCCTACTCTAACGGAACAGGCCTTGCAAATATATTTCCAAGCTGATGCCAACCTTATCTACCAGGTAGAACTCAATATGAAAAAGTCTCCTATCCACACACAGACACCAATACATTTTTGTTTAATGAAAGCAGCTTAAGGCAAAAGAACTGTAACTCAGCAGAGTCCTATTCAAAAGTTCTCATCCACAAACTAGTGTGTGCATGGGGAAGTGGGACCACATCTCATGGCTCTGCCTGATGCCATGCCCTTTGTTGTTGGGAGCTTCTGTGTACACCCACAGGCTTCCACATGATCTGGAATAGTGTGGAAATGATATACACACAACTATTGGGAATAGCACACTAAATCATCCACACAAATGTGTGGAGGAAAGCAGCTGAAAAGGCCTAAAAAGTCTTTTTCATGATTCTCCTGGGTAATTTGCTAGATCTGAAGCACTTCTTTGCAAATTTCAGGTGCTGTACTATGTCTTAGTCCAGGCATAGGCAAACTTGGCCCTCCAGAGGTTTTGGGACTACAACTCCCATCATCCCTGGCCACTGGTCCTGTTAGCAAGGGATGATGGGAGTTGTAGTCCCAAAACATCTGGAGGGCCGAGTTTGTCTATGCCTGTCTTAGTCAAAAGACTGAGAATTGGAAAGTAACCTGAATGGCCCAGAATAGTATCAATTGTATGAGATTTGCAAGAGATATCCTCTTGTGTTGAACACACACAAGGAGTGGGGTGGCTAAAAAGACCTGATGCATCAATTTGATCTGGTAGTAAGGTAGCTTAAACAGTACCAACAGCTACTTACTATGTCTACAGCAACATTTTGGGCTTGGATCTTCTAGTCGGATCCTATGAGCCATTGTGCAACTGACAGAATTGAGGTTAAATGAGTAAAAGTGGGCAACATGTATTATAAATTGCAATCTGTTGGCTTGTTTCATGGTCAAGTTGCCAAGCAGTTTCAGATGACTTTTCAAAATTTAGTCTCCCCAAAGTCTGGAATACACAATTGACCCTTAACGTAACTTGCAGGTGATGGCCTTTGTCCCTTTGACTGAACTGTAAACACTGGATTCTGCTGCACAGTGATCTGAAAGTATCACCATGCGAAAAATGTAAGCTGGCTTCCCTTGAAGTTGTGCTCCTGTTCATCATGGAAGGGTTTGTGCAGGATAGAGGGTGAGGAGGATGTAAAGGCAAATGATAACCCATGCCCCTCCCAATTTCTTTTAAGTATGTGAAAATCCAAACATTATTATAATTCAGAAACCAGATGCCACCCCTCCTCTCCCATTCTCCAATTCATTTTGCTTTAAGGTGTGCGGCAAAGTGCAAAAAATCATTTGTAACTTTTTTATTCAAAAAAGAAAAACAAAGCTTTGCTGTGTATACACCATACATTTAAAGCACATTTCAGCTCCTAAAGAGCACTGGGAACTGAGCTCTTTAAGTGGTAAAGAGCTACAATTCCCAGCACCTTTAAGAAGCTACAGTTCCCAGGATTAATATTTGGGAGGGGTGTCTTGAAATGTGTGTAAATGCATGGTGTTGGCGCAACCATGGTCCCTTAAGGAACAAACCGTGTTCTGAAAATTGTGCCTGCTGAAACGAAAATTATTGTTCCTAGCCCTGCTGAAATTGCTGTATTCTTTTTAAAGCAAACAAACAAAAGCCTCCTTAAACACCTTACAATACTATCCATTTAACAGTTTGGCAGAAGGAAAGTCCCTCATGAACACTGGCCTGTGTCTTTCTCTTTAACCAGCTGAGTGATCGGAGCTTTTAATATAGCTGTTCCAATTATTGTAAAAGTCATCTAGTACCTTATAACCACAAATATTGACAGTTTATTGCACAACACATCCATGACATTTGAAGGTCACATCATACATAATACATACTCTTTTATAAAAGTGTCTAGAACAAAGAGATACATGATCAGCAATTACATTGTACTAGTTTTTGGTAGTGGTTTAATTGTATTTAAAGAAAGAAATATATGCACTGTACAAAAAGCATGAAGTCTTATTAATTAACACAAGGCAACCATTTTGTATAAATAATTTCAATCAACAATACTTTGCTTAACAAGACATAAATGGAAGTAAGGAAAGTAAAAGAAAAACAAACTTGTCCTACCCTCTAACCACTCATTGATAGGCTTAACTCTACATGGTGGGAAAGAGCCTCAAGTAAGGTCTAATTGATTCCTCCCCCCCCCCCCCGATATATTTCAAGGAAACCAGAGTACTGGTCTTGAGACAAAGTGGGAGAAAGTACAGGCTATTACATGCCCGGGCCATTTCTGAGTACTTAAACAACTTGGGTCATAGACTCATGGCACAAATTTGCATAAAATTTGCATTTGATACTGTATTTTTCCATGTATTAGACAAGGTTTTTTGACTCAAAAATCGTGTCAAAAAACTGGGGTCATCCAATACATGGATAGTGGCATGGGGGGGAGCGGCACACCCGCCAGCCAGCCGGTTGGTGGGAGCACAATTTTCCCCATGCCGCTGTGCGAAGGAAACGATCTAGGGAGTGTTTCCTGCCCACAGCTTCATGGAGGGAGAAGCTCAACAACTTTGGGCCATCTCCCCTCATTTTCTTAAAATTGAGTCCCCCAAAATGGGGCGGTCTTATACATGGGGACATCTTATAGGCAGAAAAATACGGTAATTTGCAGATTTGAAATTTGGGCTGACTTCAGAGGGAAACAGGCTAACAAATTCTGGCTCTTGCTTTCAGGACTTTCTCTGAACTATGAGGTGCCAATAGAGTTTTCTGGATTGTGCCCTGTGTCACATCTGCAATCTGTTGCAACAACTGCTGCTGTTGCGCGCGCGCACACACACACACACACACACCTACCTTTGTCCAAGAACTAATATGACTTATCTCTCTTTCTGGGACTCACTGGCACTTCGTTTTGCAATGTACCAACTGCTCTGAAAGCAAAGTCTGTATAAAATTAATCTGAGAAAAAGGGGGAAGGGTATGGAGACCCTGCACCTAACACAAAAGACCCCTGGGCCACCCTTACCTGCCTAGAGATGGTGAATATGTCCATTTTGATTTCTCATCATTCCAATATTAAGTTCCGTTCTCCACATTTGCACAACAGTTTGAGGTTTGTTTTTTAAAGTTCTCATGAAAATTCATCAGAACTTTCGTACGAATTCCTCCTCCTATGCTGATGATGATATGCAATTTTGACTCGCACACCCATTTTTGCAAAGCAGTTTCCCACCAATATAATCCATTTGTATATGTTTTTTTCACTTGGAAATTCACACTTTAGTCTATGCATTTTCATACACATTACTTGGGTGAAGAACTGCACTGCAAAATTAAGAGAAGCACAACTGTTAAATGATGGCTGTGTTCCGGTTCCTGTATTGTTTCTGAAAGTACAAATTAGGCAGGGTCTGCCTTTAAATGGGGACAGAATCAAATGTCTCTTATATTGCTACCCTGCCTCATGTTCCTAGAACGTGTCCTCACCCCACATTCCAAATTTCCATATAGTTCCCAAGATCCATGGCACTCAGAGCTGATTAAAACTTTGAAACCCTGACTTACGCATTCAGAGTGGCTTTCAAATATTATGTCCTTTGCACTACCATGCAGAAGCACTTTTCAGCAGCCTTCAAATGGGGGCTGTAATATTTAAAAATCAGTTTCTACAAATTGACAGTAGCATTTTAAAAAGATGTCAGGGGTTGACACAAGCAAATTCTGATGACACAAACAAATTCTGATGAAAGCACCATGTTTGGTTGTTTCTGCTTTCCTATCAGAGAATGATTCTAGCCACAAAAACTTGTTATATAATGATGATGATATCCATCACTTCATTATTATGCATTTCCAGGATATCCCAAAATAAAGAGCAGGTTAGAAATGCAGGAATCTTGTTCTTGAGTCCTAGTAAGACAGCTATGTTTCCTAATGTACAAGTCTTGTAGATAATTTAAATATAGGGATCTTGGGATCCCTGGTGAATTTCTTAACTTTCTTTATGGAACTTTGGATGATGTTCAACTACATTTTACTGAAAGTAGATGCATTGGAATGAATGTCCCTAACTAAGTAATGTTTATTAATTTTAACGGGTGTACTCTCAGTAAAACATAGTTGAATGGCGCCCTTTGTTACCAATCAATAGGGAGAATGGATGCAGTTTTTTAAACGGAAGTTTTATAGAAGTCAAAGTTATTATTCAAGATATTGAGTCAGATAAAAAGGCATATGACCGTAATTAATTCTGACTCAATTTAGCTTTCTTGGAAAGTGTGACTGAATAGCTATCACCTTTCTGAGGATGTCCATTTATAATCACCGAACAGAGGATTTGGCTGCTGCTGCAACAGTGCTTTGGAATTTAAGTCTGGTTGTCAATAAACTCATGCAGCTTCCTGACAAGTGGCAAGTGAACTTCAAGCCTCCTAATTAACCCCCTATGCTCATTTATTCGGGAAGAAAAAATAAAATAAAGGGTTACAATTTTGTCTGCTGCAACCAAAGTTCTTCTGGAAAGAAACTTTCTAATTTCCATGAGAGTCAGCTTGGTTTCTTGCCAGGCTCCCTTCTCCAAATTTCAGATTCACTTGGGATGGTTTTGATCAACAGGTTGAATGTGAAGAAGCAGCTTGATTATTGCCTAGATAAGGCTAGTCCTTCCCGTACTTCATCCAGATTGTTTATTTCATTTGGAGAAAATTCCAGTGGGGGGATCTCTCTCAGTGCAGAAGCTGTCCAAACGGATCATCTTTTGTACTCTGAAGTGTTATTTGAAAGCAGGTGTTTGGGTACCAGATGGCTTTAAAGCCCATACCACTAGGGTTATAGCAGCTTCTGCAGCTTATCTGTGACATATTCACATCACTGTCATTTGCAGAGTGGCTACCATGGAGCTTCATAAATACTACTTCTTATTTTTCACCCAGCATTGTTCTCTTGATGCCAAGGCTAGATCAGATACCAAATTTGGAAGAGTTGCCTTACAGAAGTCCCTCTTTAATTAAGTCCTTGATGTCCTACTACCGGGATGCATGTCTGCTGCTGATTAATCTCAAAAACAAAAACAAAAGGGAGATTCACAAGGGAGAGAAATATGCCATTCACATCAAGTACCATAACAACATACGAGGATTCTGCGAACAAATAGCCGGTTCTAACCTTGGGCCCTATCTGCACTATACATTTAAAGCAGTGTCATGTCACTTTAAACAGTCATGCCTTTCCCTAAAGAATCCTGGTTACTGTAGCTTGTTGAGGATGATGAAAGTTGTTAGAAGACCCCTATTATCCTCACATAGCTACAGTTACCAGAGTGGCTTAGCAATCAATCCTTCTTTCCAGGGAACTCTGGGAATTGTAGCTATGTGCAGGAAATAGTTCATCCAACTATCCCCCAGACCCCAAAGTCTCATTTCTGGTTAATTACCATTTGGATTTAGCCCTTTTGCCACCAACTGAGCAATGTCACATACAGGATGGTCAGACTTGCAGAAGAACAATTACTTAAAATAAGTCCTGATGCACCTCCCACTTTAAGAAGCTACAGCGAATTTGTAAGTGCATACAGGATGATACAGTATGAATAGTATTGATAGGAATAACACATCTTCATCAAGATATGATATGACTGAGTCAAAATAGCTGCCACAAATTTTCCACTCTATTTGCAGTAGGTGAATTTAAGAGAAATTCTCCAATACTTGGGGCGAGGAAGAAAATTCCCAGAAAATCGTCTTCTGAGGAAATTTCTCCTTGGCTATACTGTTAGTTTACAACAAAGAGTGAAAGAAACAATGGGCTAAAAGAGGAGGGCTGGAATCCATGTTTCTTACAACAATATTAAAATGTATTAGATGGATCCACAACTGCACCCACAATTTGACCATATTCACAGATAGTAAAATTGGGGAGGATGCTGCTGAATATTCTCAGCAGTTATTCTGCACCTCAAAGGGAGCTTGGAAAAAAAGAAAATTATAAGAAAACCTAACTTTTTAGCTACATTTTGGCCTAGTTCTAATATGGGTGGCAGCTTTGATGCTTGACTTGATTCCACTCTCTTGGAGCATTTTCACTGGAATTAAATAGACTTAACAAGAGCTAGAGGAAGATCATTCATGAGAGGCTAAACAACATAATTTGACTAGAAATTTGAATTTTGCAAGAATTCAGCCGTCTCTGTTGGCAGGAACAAATGAATTAGATTCACACTGGAGTATTTTATTTTATTTTTATTTTTTTGCTAATTTGGGCACATAGGTATGAAGATGAAGAAATAAGTGGCCTCAATAGCATTGGGATTTATATCCCACCCCCCACCCCAAGTAGATCTACACCATTTTATGAGCAACAAATGAAAACATAAAACATGCTATTTTCAAAGTATCACAAGGACTGCTTTGCAGATACAGTCAATTTCCTGCAGCAATTATAGGAGTGAATTTTAAATCTAATAATGTATGCTGATGTTTGTCAGTCAGCCTAATTGCATATACTTCTAGTGTATCCAGCCACTAAAACAGTAGCTTTTATCTCAGCCTGCGCACATGCACACACACTCAGGCGCACACACACCAGTATATATTTATTGACAGATACACACAGGTACGAAGGACTGGGTTCTGCATCCATCTTGCTGGCTCAGCCAAGCACCTTGGTGTATAGCAGAGGGCATGTGTTTCTCTTTCCATGGAACCTTATTCTACATCCACCCTTGACAGAACTGGCAATCGGAAGGCAAAAGCCAACTCTGACTACCAAGGGAAACAAGCGGATGAGCAAGAAAGAAATTCAATTTATTGGTGAACCTACCTAGTTCACACTTTCTGGAACAATACAAGAAATTTGCACTCATTGAATTTCACAAGATAATTTTCCAGCCAAGTAAAGTGTACAAAAACGCATGTACTAGGGTAAAATATGTATAATGATGCATGTATTAGTAAAAAATAATATAGAAAAAATGCATTACATTTCTGGAAATAGCTCTGCAAAAAATGTGTATATAAGGCAAAATTCATTTTTAAAGAAATGTGTATTTTAGAAAAAATGCACTAAAATCCTGATGAATTTTCATAAAGTTTTCTTTAAAAAAAATCTAAACTGATGTGGAAATGTGGAGAACCAAAATTAGGATTGGAAAAATGTGATCTGGAGGGAAACTTGGCATTGATTCAAGTGTAAAGTAGCTCAAAGTGCAGTGCCAAACCTAGGATGTGCTTTCTAGCTCCAGTTTTGAACCTACAGGCCTCTGGTATTATCTAACAGCTGCTGACGTCTGGTACCAACGTCTGGTAGCCTATAGAACTGGTGCAGCAAAGAACAGATCTTTCACTTAATATAGGACACCTTCCAGCTAAAGTTTGGGTTGTTAAGTACCTAAGAACGCAAGAATATCCTGCTTAATCAGGCCAATGGCTCATCTAGTCCAGCATGCTGCTCTCACAGTGGACAACTGGATGCCTGTAGATATCTCAGCAGTTGGATCCAAGCTCAGAAGAACGCTCCCAACTTGTGATTCCCAGAAATTGGCATTCAGGGGCATATTGCCATCCACAAAGTCTCATTGACTTTAATGAGAAAGTTGGGAAGATACTTAACATCCCTTCCACTGAAGGCAACTGGAATTAAGACTTATCATTTGAGTTTAATAGTATCCATAGTTAAATTATTCCTTCATTGATTCAAACTCTGGATTCAAATTTTAACCAGCCCTGTTATGTATTGGGGTGTCCTAAATGACCCTAAGGGACGCGGGTGGCGCTGTGGGTAAAACCTCAGTGCCTAGGACTTGCTGATCGTATGGTTGGCGGTTCGAATCCCAGCAGCGGGGTGAGCTCCCATCGTTCGGTCCCAGCTCCTGCCCACCTAGCAGTTCGAAAGCACCCCTAAGTGCAAGTAGATAAATAGGTACAGCTTTATAGCGGGAAGGTAAACGGCGTCTCCGTGTGCTGCACTGGTGCTGGCTCACCAGCTGCAGCTTCGTCACGCTGGCCACGTGACCCGGAAGTGTCTTCGGACGGCGCCGGCTCACGGCCTCTAGAGTGAGATGAGCACTCAACCCTAGAGTCGGACACAACTGGCCCGTACGGGCAGGGGTACCTTTACCTTTTTTAATGACCCTAAAGTGGTACAATTTGTAAAACATTTTTCACTAATCTGTGTCATATCATACTTAATATATTATCCTCTTCTGCTTATTGTGGAATTGATTGACTGGTGTATTTCCCTTCCTCCCAAATGAGTCCAGGGCAGTAAACAACAGGAAATTGAATAATAAAAACAATTCTGGTGCCGATTGGGAAAGGTTTCTCTTTTGAAGTCCTGGTGGAAGAGGAAGGTCTTCAGAAACTGCTAAAAAGACAACAGAGACGGTGCCTGTCTAATGTCTGTCAAGAGGTGGGAATTCCAAAGGGTTGGGGCCATCACACATGCGTGGTGTTGTTGTTCCAGTAGCAAACGTAAGGGTATACTAAGCTTTCAAGAAACACACTGGGTGGTTTTATTTATTTTTAACATTACAAGGTCAGGAAGGTCACACATTAAAGAGCAAACCAAAAGACCTCAGGTCCACAAGGACAGTCATCAAGGTCAGCTACAGGAGAGAGGAACTAAAACAAAGGTCAGGCAGGCCACGTCCAGGAAGGTTAGGAAGGCAACATATTCAGAAGGTAGCCAAAAGAAAAATCAGGACAGTAACACCTTTGGGGCAATGTGAGAAAACACAGGAGGATAAGGAAGGTATTTCCAGGATTTGTTGTGTATATAAATAATGTATAAGTAATTTGAAAATGGCAATTTACCTGACAAGATTTACTTCGCAGAATTTACCTTTTGCAAGTTATTGTTTCCTCTCTATTACTCTACAAGCTTAATAGTTCTAAACACAATACTATTGTTGTATACAGTTTCTGTGCCTCCCTGTGTTTCAGGGATAGTGTGGTGTAAAGTAATTTTGGTGTCCACCATGCTGATTAACACCGTGGCTGCCTCACATGCCATACAGTGGTAAAGGTAAAGGTACCCCTGCCCATACGGGCCAGTCTTGACAGACTCTAGGGTTGTGCGCTCATCTCACTCTAGAGGCCGGGAGCCAGCGCTGTCCGCAGACACTTCCAGGTCACGTGGCCAGCGTGACTAAGCTGCATCTGGCGAGCCAGCACCAGCGCAGCACACGGAAATGCTGTTTACCTTCCCGCTATAAAGCGGTACCTATTTATCTACTTGCACTTCAGAGTGCTTTCAAACTGCTAGTTGGGCAGGAGCTGGGACTGAAAGACGGAAGCTCACCCCGCCACAGCGATTCAAACCACCGACCATGCGATCGGCAAGTCCTAGGCGCTGAGGTTTTACCCACAGCGCCACCCACGTCCCATACAGTGGTACCTCGGGTTAAGTACTTAATTCATTCCGGAGGTCCGTTCTTAACCTGAAACTGTTCTTAACCTGAAGCACCACTTTAGCTAATGGGGCATTCTGCTGCTGCTGCACTGCCGGAGCATGATTCTGTTCTTATCCTGAAGCAAAGTTCTTAACCCGAGGTACTATTTCTGGGTTAGCAGAGTCTGTAACCTGAAGCGTATGTAACCCGAGGTACCACTGTATATATTTGCTGTATTTATTGCATCTGTCCAACAGTTCAAAAATGGATTTTTATTTCATTCAGTCAGACAGACAAGAATGGGATCATAACTGAACTATTATTTCTTCTTATAACGTTCAGCCAATGTTATCTTGAGTGTTAAGTGTTGGGAGTAAGAACTCGGCAATAACGGTTCAAAACACCGGGTGATGCTGGGTTCAGACCTCCGGGTTCAGATCTCCGGGTGATGCTGGGCCAGCCACAGTCTCTTAGGATAACCTGTCCCATACAATTCTTCTGAGGATAAAATAGGCAGGGTGAGAACCATGTACAGCATGGTTATGATAAACTCCTTGGGGAAAAAGGTGGGATCTGTTTGTCTAGCTGTCCGTCTATCCATCTGGAAAGGGAGTGTGGGCCT
>NC_139684.1:30741655-30776655 GCF_964106915.1 Podarcis gaigeae
GCCTTTCTAGCATCTTAGTTCATACGCATATGGCTGTTGCTAAATTACAAAATAAATTTTAATATGGACCACAAAACATCCAAAGAGACTGGTGTAGGAAAAATATATACAGATATGTTGTTAAATGAAGCTGTATTTTAAGAGGCGCTTACAAGTAGATACTTTGCAGAAGAAAGCAAACAGTAAAAATCAAATAGTATTAAAATATACTGTTAGATCTTGTTCCATTAGGAATTCATGAACCTGATGGCTTTTATGGTTTGTGTAGAAATGAAAACTTTGCATCATCACTTTTAATGCAGACAGACTACAGTGTACATCCAGCATTCTACCCCCATAGTAAACATAGGGCCTAATCCAAAGGAGACAAAAAAGGAAGCTGTAGTAACTTTTCTAGCAAAAGCATATCTCCCTAAGTCAACTAGAACACTCATATTCCAGTTCCATGGAATGAAACTCAGCTGTTTGATCCACACAAGATCAGCAGCCCTTACATTCTCTAGCTGCTGGATAGCTCACTTAGTAGAGCATGAGAATCTTTATCTCATGGTTGTGGGTTTGAGCCCCACATTGAGCAATTGCGGAGGGTTGGACTAGATGACCCTAGTGGTCCCTTCCAAATCTACAATTCTATGATTCTATGAGAGTTCACTGTTTATGACTGTAAGACGTAAAAATCAACTCTGAGCACCATACATTTGTCTGCTTAAAGCATTAAAAACTGAACTCAGGGCAAGGGAGTCTAGAAGATGGGTAAAATCACAAGAGGGAATTTGTATATACAACACACATCTATGGGAGACAGGACTCCCATAAACTTTGCTCCTTGCTATTTGCAAATATATATATTGAACAGCACTGTCCTCCACATGTCTACTCAGAAGTAAGCTCACTGAGCCTGGTGGGGTTTACTTCCAGGTAAGCATGCATAGGACTGCAGCCTAAATATTTGTTATTTTCCCATGACGGATAGTTTGAAAATGTAAAAATCCAGATTTCTGGGTTCTAGCTTCTGAAGAGGCACTGATCTGTGGCTCCGTTTACTCATTAAGTAACATTTTTTTTAAAGCCTTGTGATCTCTGGGTACTAGTGCTGTATGGGTGTCAAGCACTATTAAATAAAGCAGAAAGTAAAATGTCCCATAAAATAGATATTGCCCTAAATTCTGCTAAAACTTAGTGCAATAATGTAAAAAGCTGGTTATGTGCTTACATTAAACCCAGATTTAAAAGCATTAGCACATCACCAGTGTGCTCCTGTTTGGCATGTGTTTTATGCCCAATACCCTACTCTGGCACATTAACAATCTGTGTATCCATTCATCAGCAGTACATTTTGAATTGTATATTTATGGCACAGTGCACTTTTCATAGCTGAAAATTAATGAACATGCCTCTCTCATAACAAACAAGCACCTGTGCTGCATAGTTAGTAATCGGAAACAGATTTATTTTTATTAGTGTATATGTGGGCAAAGATTTCTCCCTTTAAAAAAAATGGTATGCTCATTGCTTGATTATAAGGGCAGACTTTGCCAATGGATATCTTTGTTGTAGAAATTCCTGCTTATAATTTCTGCCTGTAATATTTTCATTTGAGATTTAATGATAATGCCTTCATATAGGACATAATCATTCCTTTGCTAAGCCTACTTGTCTTGACAAATCAAGTCCTGAGCTGCTGCCAACCACCGTTGAAGTGAAATGAAAATCTGCAAGTAATGAGGAAGAACAGCAAATTTAACCATTTCTATGGAACTAGGTTTCTTTAAAATAAAATTAAAAAGCTTACAGTTTATAGCCTGTCTTTTATGTGTAACCTGCAATATGGTAACTGCTTTTTAAAAATGGAAGCTGGAGCAGTTTTAAGCAACTTTGGGGCACAGTTCCTGGTCTGATTCCAGTGATTTTCAGTATGCCATCACTAGCACTCTATTTCCTGAGAGAGCTCAAGTGGTGTAGGGGTTAGAGTATCAGACTATGACCTGGAAAACCAGGGTTCAAATCCCCCCGACCATAAAGCTCCTTGGGTGACCTTGGGCCAGTCATTCACTCTCAGCCAAACCAACTGCACAGGGTTGTTGTGGGGATTAAATGGGAAGGGAGAGGACAATGTGTGCCCCCTTTAAACACACACACACACACACACACACACACACACACACACACACACCAAACTACCTGACATTGGTCTAGACTCTATCCAGAAATAGCTCATCTAATGGGATGAAGCAACCGTGGTGCTGGAAGACAGATGGGGACATCAGTGAGGTTGGCACTGTGCAGTCACACCAACAAAAGAGAGGTCCTTACCGCTGCCCTGCCCCTCCCTTTCCCAACACAATGATGCCACCACTGGGTGGCTATGGCTGAAGTTCCAAGCTGTTTCTTGGCCCATCTAGCTCATTGTGGTCCACACTAAGTGGCAGTGGCTTTCCAGACACTCAGATGGGGGACATTCCTAGCCACACCTGGAAATGCTGGGGACTGAACATGAATAGCTCTAAACCAGGACGCTGAACCAACTTAGCTTATTACAGAATCAGACCAGAATCCTGGAAAATTCTGACATTATCTTTTTTTCCAAGGAAGATGCCAAGGAAGATTTTTGCTTCACCTATATCCCTGGGCAGCAGCTGCTGTTCCACCAGGGGAAAAGAGACAGTCTTTCTCTCCTGCCTGTCCCTGCCTTCTTCTGCTATAGTCAATAGAACTCCAGGGTTGCTGGAAAAGAAGATCTTGCCATTAATTCACATCTAAATTCAGTAGTGGATTTAAAAGTAGAGGAGGACTCCTATGACTGCATCCTAGCAACTCAATTCCTTTTACCTGTACAATACAAAAAAGAAGGAGGCCAGGACTTACATAAACAACCTGCCAAGTAGAACAGCCTCCACGCGGTTTCATTTCATTCATTCATTTATATTGTAAAAGGTATACAGTGCTTGATGGTCAAAGAGAACTCAAAGTGGTTTACACAGAATCATAGAACTGCAGAGTTGGAACAGACCCTGAAGGTCATTTAGTCCATTTAGTCCATTGAATGAATTGAATGAATTGAATGAATCTCAACTAGATCACACATGACAGATGACCATCCAAACTCTGCTTTAAAACTTTCAAGGAAGGAGAATCTACCACCTCTGCACATGTTGGAACTCAGACTTCTTCCTCCCTATTGGTGGGGACCAGGTGTAAGAGAGATGACCTCATTGTTGCTTCTTCTACCTTCTGGGAAATGACAGTCAGTGAGGCAACTGAGGAATTTGTTGGACCTTATATTCTTGTGAGAGCTTGAGTTCCAACAGATATTGGTTGAAGTTTCCCATAACTATTATATCTTTACTTTTTGAATGTTTGGAGGTCTATAGCAGACACCCACAATAAGGTCACTGTTCTTACTTATTTGTGTTTATCATATTTAAATACCACATTTAAAGTTTTGCACCAGAATACTGAACTCTTATAACGCCTGCTAAACCTTAAAAGACCTTAAAACTGAAACCAGATAAAATAGAATAAAATACCTCTCTCCTCCCCTGCATTAAAAAGAATCAACTCCCAAAAGCCTGGAGGAATTAAAGAAAGGATCTGCTGGGAGAGACTGTTGCACAAAACAGTATCCACAGCAGAGAAAACCCAGTTGCTAGAAGGCAGGACAGAACCTGTACCTGGGATTCTTTAGCAGGTCTTAAAATTCAAAGGGATTCAGAAAAGAGAAAGATTTAATGGAAATAAACGGGACCAGAGCCTTTAGATCTTAAAGGTGAAGATCAGAACCCAAGAATAAACTGACTGGCAAGTAAGTTATTTTAAAATATAACTGGCTTTCACACCTCTTTGAAAACAGCAAGGTCTTATGCAATCACAGCAAACATCAGTGCCCTCATAGGTATCCAACAAGGCTTAGGTTGAAAGACTTACTGAGGAAAGTGTAGCAAATATAAAATGAATGAAACAATTAATTCCAAATCACTTTCTCCCTGAGCTTCCTATGGGTTTGCCAACCACTAAACACACTGAAGACTCATCTTAATGGTACGTAAATTTAAAAAACCCTGGGTTTTTAAAAAAATGATTTAAATGCTTTATTTTTGTAACCACTTTGAGCTTTCCTTGTGGTCAAGTGGTATATACATATACCAGATGTGGTTGGGCTCCAGCTCCCATCTGCCCTAGCCAGAATGGCCAGTGTGAGTGCTGGAGTCCAATAACTTTTGGAGTGCTCCACTTTGGCTACCCCTTTCTTTTGAGATTTAGGTGTTTCTCATTTAAACTGTGGATTTCAAAAGAGCAAATTCAGCATGCATTATTTCCCCAGTATGGTGTAATGGGACACGGGTGGCGCTGTGGGTTAAACACAGAGCCTAGGACTTGCCAATCAGAAGGTTGGCAGCTTGAATCCCCGCGACAGGGTGACCTCCCGTTGCTCGGTCCCTGCTCCTGCCAACCTAGCATTTCGAAAGCACGTCAAAGTGCAAGTAGATAAATAGGTATCGCTCCGGCGGGAAGGTAAACGGTGTTTCCGTGCGCTGCTCTGGTTTGCCAGAAGCAGCTTAGTCATGCTGGCCACATGACCCGGAAGTTGTACGCTGGCTCCCTTGGCCAATAAAGCGAGATGAGCGCCGCAACCCCATAGTTGGTCCCTTTACCTTTACCTATGGTGTAGTAGTTAGTGTGTTGGACTAAACCCTGGAAGGCCATATGATTATGAAGTTCACTGTGGGACCCTGGGCCAGTCACCATCTCTCCACCTAACCTACCTCAAAAGGTTGTTGTGGCAAGGATAAAATGGAGGAGGGAGAACATCACCTTTTGAAAGTTCTGTAAGAGTTTCTTGTTTGGGATGCTGGGCTAAGCTGCAATTGCATTGCTGTAGCCTACTCTGCATTGCAATGGATGTTTTATTTAACAGCTACTATGTGGGTTGGCTTTGAAAGGACTGTTATCCCAACTGAATCCTTCTCTATGGGGCAAGATAAAAAATTTAAATCAGTGTAGCAATTAGGAGAACCTTAACTAACAGGAACTCATCTTGTCACTTGTGTGGGTTTGTAAGAAAATGTAAATGTCTTATAAAGGTCACTGATAGAAACGCAGCATTATCATTGCAGGAATCAACCACTTGCCATTTCAAGGCAACTGAACTATTTTCATTTAAAATAAAAAATCCACCACTGCACACTATCACAGGAATCAGATGTTCTGCATGTCACGGGCTCAAAAGTATTTAAGGAGGACAGAGGAAAGGGCTGCTGATTACAGCTCATGGAATTAAGGGCAAGGTGGGAAAAGAACACTTGGTGCTAGTAGGTCTGACTCTCTCGCTACATGTTTTTGGTTTTGCTATGAAAATTGCTTTATTAGAGTGGTCCTTGCATTCTGGTGCTGCTTTATACTACTGTATTAAGCTCCTGATAGTTTTGAATGTCATCTGGCTTTCAAGTTACATTTTCATCTTGTTTTGTATTATACTGGCTTTATGCAAACTGCCTTGCATATTATTTTTTTTGTTTGCAAAAAACAGGGTACTAACTAATTAAAGGTGTATCCACACTTCCTCTTGTCCCACTGTTTTTCCTCAGGAAAAACTGCTCTTCAGCACTCAGTCGGAGCAAATGGCAATTTAGGTTTTCCTCAGACTGCCATTTGTTCTGATCTATCATTAAAGAGTGTGTTTTCCCTTGGAAAGGAGCAGGGCAAGGGGGAAACGGCTCAGACCTGTGCTTTCTAGGTACAGCACAAGTGAAAATGTGGACAGACCCTAAGACGACAATGTACTCTTCTCTGGGAGGGTAGCAGAAGGATCCTTGGATAGAATGGAAGCACCCAAGCAAGGCATGATGGGGAAAGATGGGGAATCAGAAAAGGGTGGAAGTAAAGCTACCCAAACTTGTCCTGGCTGTAATTATTTGACAGAACTAAGGATATGGTGGATGGTCTGGCACAAATTCTGCACACACACACTCCACTATAAATGGTTAGAAAGGTAAACTAGGAGTGGATAGAATAAATCCCCATTCATTCAGTCATGAAATTCACTGGGTGAAGATGGGCCGGTCATGCTTTCTCTCTCAGCCTAACCTATCTCCCGGGGTCCTTGCAAGGGTAAAATGGAGCAAGGAAAGATCCATGAGTGCTGCCTGGAGTTTGATGTGTGGAAATGATAAGGACCCCAATGACAAAACTGCTTGGGCAACCCACAAAGAAGCCCTTGGTTGTTAGTTTTCTTCTTCTGAGGGCCTGAGGCAGCTGAGGTTAGGATGCAACATGCTTCAGGGCAGCTGATTCAGACCGCTGAGATATAAAAGACTTTTGGGGTCTCAAAGGCTGCCGCCTCTTGCTGCTGCACCCAAGTTGAGTTCTGGAGCATCTGCCAGAATTTTTAGATCCAACTTTAAAGCTTTCATTTGCACGGTCATAGTCACTTTATCTGTGTAGTGCTTTCTCGTACCGATTACATTCAAAACATGGTCCAGTAGACAGATGGTTGGACTTGGCCCTGGAGTCCTCATTTGAAACCTTGTCCAACTGAGAAACTCCTGTCTCTTGTGTTCAGTTCTCCATCTCAATACAAGGAGCAACAGTCGTCTACCTAAACTGTCAAATTAATTAATGAATAAAATGTAATTGTTAAAATAATGTGTGCACGCACATATGTGAGCAGGTGTATGTGTGTGTTAAGGTTGCTATTCAAATATATCCAAACCTTAAGTATATTTTAAGATGGTGAATACCTATTTGAACTGTATTTCATACCTATTTCAGCTGTAGGGGTAGAACATAGCCACCCTGGCTTGTAGCTGCTGATAGTCTTAACCTGGACAGTACCAGAGTGTGGTCTCTAGGCAACTGGGATCTAGAGGCATATGAAGTCATCACCTTGCTGAAGCTAAGCAGGTCTGGGTCTGCATGGGAATCCTCCTAGGAACCCTGTGTTCACTGCCTTGAATTCCTTGGTAAGAGAAAGGTAAGATTTAAATGTAAGAAAATAAAACAGGATCACACAACCAGTCAGCTTTTTGCTTGTTGAAGATCTTCTTTATCTGGGTCAATTCTCTTGATTGTTCCTTGCAAATAATTTATGTGGCTGTTGTTCTCCATTCAAATATAAAAACCCTCTCTGGATCCTGGGTGTGATTCGTTTGTGGGGCAAGAAACAGCTGAATGTTCAGGAAGCTCTCTGCAATGGCTTTGTGTCGCAGATCAACTACAGTTATGCTGGATTTAGAAAGCAGTCAGAAATCTGGTTTATTGTGCTTCCTTGGTGAAAACTAAATACATATTGACAAAAGAAACTTGACAGCAGCAGCCAAACAACAACAACAAAAATAAATCTATAACGATGGCCGGAAAGCATCCGCTCATTTCTGTTAATGTCTTCCATTCTAACATAAGAACATAAGAGGAGCCTTCTGGATCATCTAAGTCCAGCATCCTGTTCGCACGGTGGCCAACTAGACTAGCTATGGGTACCAGAGCTCTCTCCTTTCTTGTGGGTTCCAGCAGTTGGTATTCAGGAGCATTACTGCCTCCAACCGTGGAGGCAGATCAAAGCTATCATGGCAAATAGCCATGGATATCCTTATCCTCCTCCATGAATTTGCACAATTCTCTTTCAAAGCCATCCACATTGGTGGCTATCACTGCATCCTGTGGGAGTGGAGTTCCATAGTTTAACTATGCACTGTGCGAAGAAGTGGTTTATTTTATCTATTCTGAATCTTCCAATACACTGAATTCTATCAAGAAAAGCTTTTCTCTATCCACTTTCTCCAAGCGATGCACAATGTTATACAGTCATACCTCATGTTATGTCCGCTTCATGTTACGTTCTTTCAGGTTACGTCCTGCGGTGATCCAGAAGTACTGGAAAGGGTTACTTCTGCGTTTCGCTGCTCGCACATGCGCAGAAGCGCAAAAATGACACCACACGCATGCGCAGAAGCAAAGACATGCCGTTGCGGGTAGTGCTGTTTTCATGTTGTGAACGGGTCTCCAGAACGGATCCTGTTCGCAACCAGAGGTACCACTGTATATACTTCTGTGATCTGCATCCTCTTGCCTACCTTTTCTCAAACTTAAGAAATCACTTAAATGCTATAACCTTTCCTCAGAGGGAGTGTGAGACTTTGTGACTCTATAGGGCTAATGCCTCATATAGGACTCCTCACCCACACCTCCTGTTTTCAGGAAGGAAATAGGACCACATAAACTAGTTCATATAAACTGTGACTCAGCACTCAGGCTCTACTCTCCGTTGAGTAAAAGGGCTAGCTTTTTGCTGTGTCACAGGTTTGTGCTGCCAAGTGGGTGCTGGGGCAGAGGAAACCAACTGCAGTTCCCAGTGAGGCCAATGCAATAATACTCATACATACATCACCATTAGCAGCTGTGCACCAATGTTAGAAGCTGGGAGGGTAGTCTTGGAAAATAGAGGAACTTTTTCCCTTTCCTTTTCTAATTAATATAGTTCATGAATACTGAGCCAGTTCCAAATTAAGCTCACTGGTAATGTAAAAAACAAACCCAAAATACCCACTGTAATATGGTACAAGTGCAAAGTATTGTTTACCCTGCCTCTTCAGCAGTCAGAGAGTGAGACACTCTGCCTTGCCTTTGGCTACCTAGTAGCAATACATAGGATGTATACTAGGCTTGAGGGTATTGAGTACTTCACACTTCATTGCTCATGTATTTTTATTTATTTATGTCCTAAATTTATATCCTGTCCTTCCCCGCAAAGGAACGCAGAGAGGCAAGAGCACAAGCAATAAAACAATTAAAACACCTAAAAACAATTCCAGTGTGGGTGCAGACTAGGAAAGAGCTTTACTTAAAAGGCTTGTTGGAAAAGTAAGGTCTTTAGTAGTTGTCGAAAGGACCACAGAGAGGGTGCCTGTCTAATATTTAAAGGGAGGGAATTCCAAATGGAGGTGCCGCAACAGAAAGAGCTGGTGTGGCTTGGTGATTAGAGTGTCAGGCTTGGACCTGGAAGGCCAGGGTTCAAAACTCCACTCAGCTATGAAGCTTACTAAAGGACCTTGGGCCAGTCATTGCTTCTCAGCCTAACTTACCTCACAGAGTTTTTGTGATAAAGGAGGAGAACTGTGTAGGTCACCTTGAGCTCCTTGGAGGAAAGGTAGGATACACATGTAAGGTAAAGGTAAAGGGACCCCTGACCATTAGGTCCAGTCATGACCGACTCTGGGATTGCAACGCTCATCTCGCTTTATTGGCTGAGGGAGCCGGCATACAGCTTCTGGGTCATGTGGCCAGCTTGACTAAGCCACTTCTGGAAAACCAGAGCAGCGCACAGAAACACCATTTACCTTCCTGCCTGAGTGGTACCTATTTATCTACTTGTACTTTGATGTGCTTTCGAACTGCTAGGTTGGCAGGAGCAGGGACTGAGCAACAGGAGCTCATCCTGTCGTGGGGATTCGAACTGCCGACCTTCTGAACGGCAAGTCCTAGGCTCTGTGGTTTAACCCATAGCGCCACCCGTGTCCCGGGATACACATGTAAATAATGGTAAATAAATAAATGTGCAGAATAGACCCCTTGATAAGATGGCATCTGCAGAAAGCCCTCACCTGAAGAACAGCCATCAATTGGGTATAGAAGGGGTAACATGATATTGATCATTCTAGTACCCTAATGGGCTCAATAATGAGTCATTTATTGTAAAGCATTTTGTATGGTTCATTTTGTAAATCATAATGTGCTGATAGCAAACTTAAATGAACTGAGTGGCAAGACAGAAAAAGAACAACCATCAGCTTCTACGTCTTAGAACTAGAGAGTGAATAAGGGACAGTTGGCAATCTGTATGTGTTTGTGAGCGTGAGAAAGAGAGGGAGAGAGAGAAGGGCAGAAGCCTTAATGTCATTTACACACACATCATTATCCAAATGTTAATGGAAGACAAAGGGTCTAAGATAAGAAAGAATTAGGATCAGTGAGTTACTTTAGATGAAAAGATACTGAAAAGACATGACCTTGTATTGGATAACTTGGACTTTCAGTTAATTAAAAGATGCATGGATTGTAGACTGGGCAGCATAAATAAAAACAAACAAAGCTAGCCATATGGCATTGGCATCCTGATCAGTTAATGCTGTTGTAGCAATCCCACATAAATCGTCCACAAGAGAAATACTTAGATCTCAGTGTGAAAGTTTTTTGCACAGTTCTCAAAAATGCTCCAACAGTGCAATCCAAAACAAGATCCACCAGGATGAGAGAGTTTGTATTTGGTGGATCTTGGGCTTTTCTGGCTGAGTCAGGGCATAGTTGGGGCTACATCAGCGTAAGTCACTCACCTTGGCTGAGCTGGAGATTCTCTGGCAGGTCACTCTGGATGAAAAAGCCAGAGACCATCTTAGCTGTGAGTCCTGGAAGACCTGCTCCCATATCCTTTAGGCTCTTTCCCACCTGGCCTGGGAGGGGGGGACATTGACTGATTCCAATTAGAAAAGCTGAGGCTGCTGCGCAGACTCTCAAGCTAGGGTGTTGTTTAGGGGTCGTTGTGGGGTTTTTTTTGGGGGGTTGGTGCTGTTATTGAGATATATAGATATATGAGAACTTATGGTTTATGCGAAAATTGCTCAGTTTGGTTGTGTATTTTTGATGTTTTATTAATTGTTTGTGACTACTTTTGTTATGTTATAATTTGTTTTTGTTTTGCATGTTGTAAGCCGCCTGAAGCATGGTTGGAAATATGGAAAGGCAGCATACAAATAAAATTATGTTTGCACACCATCTGGCTCAGTCAAGGGATCAGGTGGCAGAACTTAAGTAATTGTAATTTGCATCAGCTTAAGTCCCCTCCCCCCAAAAGGGGGCATGGTAGAACAAGACCAGGAAGAACACCTATTCCAATCCTTCCAGCTTGATCACATGACCTGGCAACCTCTAAGAACTTAGCCAGAGTCCTCCAATATCTGCCTGAACTGAGTTTGGAAAAGGAGTCACTTCCGCTGGCATAATTTACACAGACATTGTTTATGCTGGCTTTCTATAGTTAGGAATACACTGTGGATCAGAGGCTGATTATGGTTAAGAGCAGTGGTTCCCAAAGTGGGTGGTAGCTCCTCCTGGGGGTTGGTGGGATCACCTAAGAAGAGCACTAAGAGGCTAGGAGGCTGCAAGGGGCGCTGGCAGTGTCAATGACGAAGAGGTTTTGAAAAGCTGGTTTCACTGGATCAAGTTCATTAGTTTTGTTGAATTAATTAAACTAAACAGTTTTAACTGGATTTTGAATAATTGTGCAATTAATTGTCATGATTTTATTACCTTCCTTAGCACGTCTTGAAAACCACTACACTGGTAACCCGGGTTACGGACGCTTCAGGTTACAGATGCTTCAGGTTACAGACTCCGCTAACCTGGATGTAGTACCTTGGGTTAAGAACTTTGCTTCAGGATGAGAACAGAAATTGCATGGTGGCGGTGCAGCGACAGCAGGAGGCCCCATTAGCTAAAGTGGTACCTCAAGTTAAGGACAGTTTCAGGTTAAGAATGGACCTCCAGAATGAATTAAGTTCTTAACCCGAGGTACCACTGTATTCTAAATAATGCTTTTTATAGGGTAGTGATGGGGGTCACTGGAGATGAGTTTATGGAATCAAGGGGATAGTGGCCCGAAAAAAATGTGGGAACCACTGGTCTAGAATATGAGACACTTTCCTTGTTTTTGTGTGGAGCTGGGGCAACTGCATCTTGTGGAGGCCATTAATGATGGGACTCAAAATTCCGATATTCCTCTTCCTCATAACCACAGTCTCCACAACTCACTGTAGACTGTTTCTCTTCATGGAAGCTTCCAAAGCTCTTCTCTTGACACCGTAATTCTGTGGGTCAACCTTTTGGCTGGCCTGCCTTAAGACAGTCAAGTGGGATAAACAATTGTTTCTCCCTTCAACTCTAAGGTTCCACATAATCTGTAAGCCCTCTCCTATTCCATATGCCTGGGAAATGTTCTACCCAGAACTTTAGCTACAGTAATTGTCAGCTGGGGCAGGGACACACAGAAAAACACTCTTCCTAAACTTTAGTTCACAGGCTCTACAACTCTGTTGTTTCCAAGGACCACAGCTGAGTGGTAGAGCATCTGCTTTGCATGCAGAAGGTGCCAGGTTCAAGCTATCTACAGGTGGGTCTGGCCTGAAACTCTGGAGACCCATTGCTAGTTGGTGTAGACAATACTGACCTGGTGGACCAAGGGTCTGGCTAACTCAATATATCGCAACTTCCTGTGCTCCAAAGGCTTGGGAGCTTCCCTACAGTGTTCCCTGGAGCCTTGAGGGCATTTGCACAACTCTGAGTTTTGATTTTGTCCAGGTTGAATGAAAAAATGATGGAATTTTGAGGGACAGTTGAAAACATAATGAGATGGGCAAGAACTCTACTTAAAAAGAGAAAGGAAAAGAAGAGCTTTTATTTTTGAATGCTCGCCAAAAATAAAGCTTGTAAAAATTCTGAATTGAGCAGAGTGGAGGTGCACCTGTCTCTAGGAAAAGCACAGAAGATGCAAAGTGCAAAATACAGATAGTTTTAACACAGAAAAACAAAGGATTTTAAGCATCTGAGTGGGAGGGGGAGCCCTGAGAGTGACTCCAACCTGCTTTAATGGAGTATAGCTTGCTACATTCCTCTGCACCATGCAAACTATGAGTAAAATTGTTTATTTCTCATGGACATCGTCCAAAAAAAAAATTGTTCAACTGCATTTGGGTTACTGTGCTCTCCAAATGGAAAGGTATGTCTTTTCAAGTATTTAAACAGGCTTTATGTATTCTACAACAAAGGTTTCTGAACAGGCATTAAAATGTCAGCAAAAGTTGCCAAATACATTCTTACAATGCTGCCACTGACTGTTTTCGGAAAAGGAGATTTAGCTACTCACATGTTCATTAAAACACACACACACAGACACAGAGAGAGAGACAGACTCAGAAATGGATGAAAAATTCTTCAGGGACTTAAAAACAGATTCTATGTTGACTGCTTAAAAGTGTATTCCAAATGAAAGAGGCATTTTTTTAAAAAATACCCACCCAGTAAGGATTGCACAAAATAAGATATTTAAGGAAATCAACGTAGGAACTTTAAAAGAAAAGAAAAACACACATTGCCAATTCCAAATGCTCGAGGCAGTTATTTTGCCTGCTATTCTAATGGAATATGCTGATTTTTGGAAGGGCCCAGTGCTTTTTTTACATTCTGATGCCAGCATTATTGCTCTGGAATAGGTGTGGTTGCCTTTGAAATGTAAGCTCACTGCTTCTGTAGTCAGTGAACCATTGCTGATAGGGCTGACTAGTCAGAAGCAAAACTGGCTAGTTATAAAACTACTATAGTATACCCTTTATCTCATACACATTTAAAGGATTTACCTATCTATCCCACAGCAGACCTACTCATTGAGTAGGAGCCAACAGCATATGATTGTGTTAATTAATCTGCTATTGTGAGTAAAGGAACAGCTGCAGTGGTCTCGTGGATACGTTGTCAAAGGAAAACAATGTAATGTTAAGCTTCTGACTGCATATTCTGTTACAAAGCAGGTTGATGATAAGTTAAATTCATAAATCACAGATTTTTTTTATAATAATAATAAATAACATCTGACCTTTAAGGGAAAGGTTTTAGCATTCTTAATTTCTGCTTGAAATACGTTCTGAAATACAATACTTAAGCTTCAACCCAATTCTTTGTTTGGAAAACAAACATTCCCCAGAAATTATAGGAAATGGTAGTAGCGACAGACATGACCTCTCACTCTTTTGAGATACACGCCATTGTCGATTTAACAAAGATCAGAACCCAAAATATCAAGTTAAAAGAAAATCTTGTTGGCTCCTTTCCAGGGGCCCCCTCTAATAAAAGCACAATTTTGAATACTATACAGCAATGCAGAATAAAAGGAACATTCATTATATGAAAAACACTCTCTATTTACATAGGATTTGATCTTTCCTGCCATGGAAAAGGTGCGGAATATACTTCCCCCTCCTCTCCTCAGAGTAGAGTAATATAATCCTGTAATTCAGATGTAAAGTAAAACAAATCAAATCTCTCTCCAAGCCCTTTGGTCACTGCATTGAACTTCCCAGAGGTGCCCATAGAAGGGGCTGACCCCCCAAAAAGAAACAGAATTAAACCTTGAAGGTTTTATTTTGTTTTGTTTTAAGATAAACACTTCTCCAGACCAATCATATGCTGCTCTGAACTGCAATGGCAGCTAAGCACAGGATAAGGTATCAGGATTCCAGTCTTGTCTGGTATAGGAAGCCAACTTGGTCCATCTCTCGGGGCAACAGCAGTCCAAGGCATTGCTATGTTCTCTGCTCTTAGAAAGCACCTACATGATGCAGCACTGACATGCAAATGGAGTTTGTTTTCCAAAGCAGGATGGACGAGAGAAAAGGGTGAAGAGGAAGGTGGAAGTGGTAAAGGCTCTGCCACACCTACAGCATCTTCAAAATAGCTCAATCTTTCAAGCACCATTCCCAGCACAATATTAGAAGTTCTGCTGGTGGTGTTTTCTCTACTCAAAAACTGTTACCAATGAGTTTCTCATGCGTGTAACACAAAAGCTCCAAACTGGGTGGGATGAAGTTTTAGCACTCATACTTCCTTTGGGATGATCTAGTGGACTACATGTACAGCCACCCCTGACTGTTGGCCATGACTTGGGCTGGTGGGAATTTGGAGTCAAACAATATCTGCAAGGCACCATGTTCACTACCATCACCTAGTAGGCGAGTGTTGCTCAGCCCTGACACAGACTGCCACAATCTTTGTCCACCAAGTTGAATACAGTACCATAATCATGTACTGTGGGTTCGCAAGAAATCAGCAAAAATAAAATACCCTGGTGGGTTGACATACATGTCTGATTTGTTACCAGCTTAGTCAGTCACAAGTTAGATAGGAAGCTGCCTTATACTGAGCTAGAGCCATGGATCCATCTAGCCAGTATTGTCTACACTGACTTGCAGCAGCTCAGGAGGGTTTCAAATAGGGTTCTCTCCCAGCTCTACCTGGAGATGTCGGATTGAACCTGAGATCTTCTGCATGCAAAGCACTGTTTTACCACTGATCTAAGGCTCTTATTCAGACATACTGTATCAGAACGGCTAGGCATAAGGTCGGGGAGGTGGTATGTTTTCACCTACAGGGTTCATGTGTAATAGATAGTATTTTTTTCTGTAGGCATCTAATCACTATTAGAGAATATTTTGATCTGGATTGTGCAGACTGGTAGAAGGTGCTACCTTGTGTCAAGGTGTTGAAAAATTACCTTTTGATTCATCATTAGGTCTATGATTCTAACAATAAATTGTCACATATGGTGAGGCAGTTTTAATTCAAATACCTTCTTCCATCTCCTGCGACAACCCTAATCTGATGAGAATTATATGTAGATGCCTACATATATACTGTCTGAAATAACACATACAATATACACCAAGGCAAGAACGTTGAATTGCCAATAGCTTGTGTAAGGTCATTAGAATAACACTTTGTGTCTTTAATCAAGCTCTGAGAATTCATGAGCATCATTAGTCACTGGGCTGATGACTTCATTGAGGTTGATTGGGTTGGGCCTTCATTATTACTCTGTATTATGTTTCATTTTCCAAATCAAAACCCTAAAACAAAATAATTTCTTGATCTTTTAAAAACCTTGATTAAAACACTGTTGTGGGCTGAAACTAAATCCTTAGCATTATCCATTTGACAAAATATGCCATATATATATATGGAAATGGCTGCTTTCATTAGAATTATGGTTTCTTTCAGGCCAAGAGAAAGAGTGAGGAGTTGAGAGAGAGAAGTATATGTGTTAGGTTTTCTACAATGGAAATCTAATAAAATGTTTCACATTATACAAGAGTTATGCTAATGAAAAGAAAACTAAAATAAGCCCTAGAAATCAGTGCAGAAATGATGTTTAATACTATGATGCAGAATTTTTTCAAACTCTCTAGACATCTACCCACCCACAGGCAGACCCAGCTGACAAGTCCATGAAGTAGCTGAGACTCTTTTGTAGCTTTACCTTGCAGTTAATTCTCAGATGGTCTGTAGCTTGAGCTTGGCCAACATTTGGGTGAGAAATCACTTGGGAGCACACACACACTCTTTCTTTTGGGGGAGAGTTGGGATAAAAATGTATCATATAAACACATTTGTTCCAACAGAGCAAAAGCAAAGAACTTCAGGAGTCAGTAATGCTCATACGACACAACCGTTTGGAGGGAGATGTGCACTGTTGTCCTTGCCCACCACTACCCAAAACAGGGGTAGATCCACAGTATACATTTAAAACACATTCAATGTGATGTGCCTTAAAAGCACATGATTCCCCCCAAAGAACCCTGGGGACTGTTAAGGGGGCTGGGAATTGTAGCCCTGTGACAAGGATACTGTAGTTTCCAGGATTTTGTCGGTGAAGCCATGTGCTTTAAATGTATGCTGTGGATCTGCCCACTGCATGCAATATGCCCAACACGACCATAAGCATACAGACAAATGGCGCTGCCTTTTACCAGTTATAGTATTTGGCAGCATATTGAAAGAGCCAAATTCTGTGGCCTGAGTAAATAATTACAATTAAGCAAAGCTATACTTTATTTTGCTGCTGTAACCTAGGTTCAAAGCACTTAAGGAAAGATGAGAAGAAGCTATTTTAGAAATATACGGAAGTCCTCCTGCCTATCCACGCAGTCATGAGAGCTAGAAACTGAGGTTTGTGGTTGTCTAGGAATGCAGGGATTGTAATTTTGAGTATTATTTTTTTTAATTTTTTAAAGAAAACACCTTATAGTCCTGTTGCTGAGAAGCTTGCCTGCATATTCAAACTTTACACTATTATCTACAGAGCAGCTAGCAGATTCTACAGTGAGCGGCAGCAGGCTCGCTGGCACTCTCTCTAGGTTCTTGAATTAATAGCTGTGAAAGAGTGTTGGGACCTTCCCAAGTCGTGGTTTCTGCACAGCAGAGCAACACTGAACCAGTGTTTCCAATTTAACACCCTGACATCCTGGGGGCACATTTATTACGAGGGGAAAAAACCATAACACATGTCCAAATATTCATGATTTCTGGCCTTTAGCTTGTTTGTGACCCCCACCAACAGGCGTGATGAATAATTCCATCTGGTTCTGCTTTCTTAGCGGGCCTCTTCATGCAAACTGTCTTTTTTTTTCCTCCCAAGATACTAAAATACCCCTTCATGTTTACCAAGATTTCAGTTTTTAGCCAGTGCTTGCCCAGCTTCACCTGAGGAATCAGTTTTCAGTGGAGGCAGTACTTAGCTGTATGCTGTGTCTGTCTTTCCTGTCCACCTATCTTGCTGAAAAGTAGTTGTTCCTCACCCTTTAGATCACCTTTTAGATCCCTGTGGAACAAAAGCCTATGGGACAAGACTCTATAAGGGTACAAGGGGAAATGGAACAGAATCTACCCATCCTACAGATTGTTACTGTAATATAGCATTAGGTCCAGTCGTGGACGACTCTGGGGTTGTTGCGCTCATTACTCGCATTACTGGCGAAGGAAGCTGGCATACAGCTTACGGGTCATGTGGCCAGCATGACTAAGTAGCTTCTGGAGAACTAGAGCAGCACACAGAAATGCTGTTTACCTTCCAACCAGAGTGGTACCTATTTATCTACTTGCACTTTGACGTGCTGTCGAACTGCTAGGTTGGCAACAGGAGCTCATCCCGTCGCAGGGATTCGAACCGCCGACCTTCTGATCGGCAAGCCCTAGGCTCTGTGGTTTAACCCACAGCGCCACCCGCGTCCCAGTATTAGTATAGCCACCTTCAAATATCTGCAGGGCTTTCACATGGAAGATGGAGCAAGCTTGTTTTCTGCTGCTCTGGGAGATTCTGACTAAACATCAGGAAGACCTTTCTGGCAGTAGGAGCTGTTTGACAATGGAATGAACTCCCTCAGAAGGTAATGGACTCTCCTTTGTTCAACATTTTTAAATGGAAGTTGGATCGCCATCTGTCAGGGATCCTTTAGTGGTGATTCATGTACTACAGATGGTTGGACTAGATGATTCTAGTCAATTTGATGATGATGATAATTTATTACCTGCCCTTCACCATGAGGTCCCAGGGTGGATCATAACAATGTAAAAAAATGATATTAAAAACAGTTTTAAACAAATCACTATCACATCTAGAGTGGGTTCTAAAAATATGCATTTCACATGTCAAAAGCTGTGTCTTTAGCATATGATGGAAGCCATACAATGAAGGTGTCAGATGCACCTCTGTGTGGAAGGAATTCCACATCCCTTTCCCAGGTACCCCATGCTGTCCTTAGCACTATTGGTTCATTCAGATATTTGGGGGTAGTCATTCATAATAATAATAATAATAATTTATTATTTGTACCCCGCCCATCTGGCTGGGTTTCCCCAGCCATTCAGGGCATTAAGAGCACTAGTGTGAGTACCTTGGATATTTATTCCCCTGGAGTCTCCAGTAGCTTGACTACCCTCCTTCCTCTTACTACTGGGTCTAAAGTGAATGGTGATAACAGCACTGCCAGAGCATTATTATATTCATGGGAGCACTGGGGCCATTTCCCTTCCCTTTATTGCCCTAGGAGAAGGGGCCACAGCCAAGCGATGAGATCTAAAGTGCATGCAATCACCACCCAGGGAGTCCCATGTCTCTTTCTTTGCTTATTTCTTTCATTTTCTTTTGAATCCCTTCACCCAGCAATTCACCCTTCCGTAAGTGAGAAGGCAAAGCTCTTTAAAATGTGTCTGGTAATAACTGGTTGTACCATTTCTATGTCACTGTCTCCACACTGGAGCAGATATGATGTCTCCCTGCCCCCTCTCTGCATCGCATGGTTATACACACACCAAACAGCAGTTTCATAGCTAGAACAGAAAGCCCAATGCCAGTCCTTAATTTCAGTTGGAATTTGCAGGGATAAAGGTGGATTGCCCCATTACCCCAACATTTTCTTCTTCTGTTTGAGAGCAGGTCTATTACCGAGATTCGGCACTTTGAGCTGTGACAAGTCTGTAGACATTGCTCATACACTTTCAGTTTCTAAACACAACTATGTGATTCACAGACCACCTTCTCGAGCCAAGCCCTTAGCAGCAAATATGGAAATCAATCACAGGATAGCTTAATTCTTCTCCAAGTGTAACTCTTTGGAAACATTCCCTTCCTTAAGAGCTTGCTCACTACCATGGAGCATATAATCGATTAATCCCACACTAGGTGTGGCTTTTGCCAGCAGGCAAGTGACTAAAACCCTGTCTAGAAAAAATGGAGAAAGAGTTATCAATCAACCTGACAAGACACCTCAGTTAAAGGAAAGAATATTTACTGAGAGCCTGCAAATGCTGCCAATACTGGGAGAGAGAAAAACACAGGAGAAAATAATTTAAGATGAATTAAAACAACCCTACCACAAACATAAATTCCCAGATAAATGCAAACCTAGGAAAAAGTAAGATAATATATCATTTTAAAGATTGAACCAAAGGTTCTTAACTGAACCTTTTTGGCTTAAAGGGGAGAAGATAGGAGAGAGGGAAGGTTTGCATAGAGGTTTTGATATATCTTTAAAAAACAAAAAACCACACATTTCCTCACATTTTGCCCCTTTTAACCATCCTGACAGTGATGGCAGCTGTGCTGCACACACCCCAATACTAGATGCACGTTTTTTCTCTCTTCATAAGACTTCAGGAAGCCCTTTCTATACTCTCATTTGGTTTTGGATGTTATCATGACACAAGATATAATTGTCTATAGGACAACCTACATAATATCAAAATCAGATTGGCTCCTCTGCTGTGCCCACGCAACACCAGCCTCCTCACCACCTTGCCCCTCTTCCTCTCAGTTACCAGCAGTGACCTCCAAAGTGGGAAGCCATTTGAGCAACACCTCCTCACCCCACTCTGCCCCACTGGTGACTTCTGTATCGTATCATATACCATTGTGTTCTAGGAACAGATGAATTTGTCAATTTCAGTTTCTGCTGCTCCAGAGTGTAGAACTCAAACTAATGTATTCAAATTGCAAGAAAAGAGATTATGACTAAACATTAGGAAGAATTTTCTGAAGGAGGGAACAGTGGAAGGAACTCCCTCAGAAAGTGGTGGACTCCCCTTTGTTGGAGGTTTCTAAGTGAAGGTTGAATGGCCATCTGCCAGTAATTCTTTAGCTGCGATTCCAGGGAGTTGGGATAGACAACCTTGGAGTTCCCTCCAGCTCATGATTTTATGAGACATGAGGCAACCTTGCTGAAGTTAAGCAAATATGGAGCTCAGTGCATGGATGGGAGACTGCCTGGGAACCCCATGTGCACTGCCTTGAGTTCCACGACAGAGGAAAGCTAGAATATAAATGTAGCAAATAAAGTCTCTCCCTGAGTCAATGCATGCTTAGTTAGGAAAGATTATTCTTTGTCAACTTCCCTATTAATCCCAATGAGAAATACCAAGCATTTCATATCCTGCTATGATTTCACTGAAGAGAAGAAAACGGTGTGTGTTCTTAGAAAAAATGGTTCTCGACTGTGGCCCCATGACATTCTTCTCACTAAAGGAAAATAGCAAAATTTAGAATGCAAACAAGACCCCAAAGGGGAGAGTCTTCAATAACAGAACTTGGGAGCTGCTACTGAATACAGAACAATGGTGGCATGATGTCTTCACAAAGACTCAGGGCCAAGCTCCATGTTAGCCTGTCAGGAACAGTGAGCCAATTCCCTGTAGCATCCCTGTACATCCCACTGAGTTGCATCATGCCATCTGTCATGTGGAAACCCCCAGTGACATGGAAAGTTTCCACTCCAGCTCCAAACATTCCTGGAGGTATCCATCTGGTGCTGAACTGCTGTATATCATCATTAGTCTTTACACAACAAGTGATATGGACCTGTTACAATCAGAGCATCGAGACTCCCCACCAGGAAATGGATTGCCACATAACATGTAGGACTGTAGGTCAGCCCTGAGACTCTGTACACTGGAAGAAAGTTCTACTGATTTTAACAGAGTATTTCATATACAGAAAGATCTGCATGGCTTAAATCAAGCCATCAAAATTCCACGCATCGATCCTAGCTGCCAATGAGCTTGTGTTGCAATAAGTACTGTTTCAAATAAGGCAGGCATCCTTATGTCTTGTGCTGAAGCTATTACCATATGGATGCTGTGTCTAATGAGGCCTATTTTGGATGACCGCTCTGGCCTTTAGTTTTCTTATTGTACAGCGGAGTAGTAGTTTACAGCTATTGTGTTGCAGGCCACAAATAAACTCTCCAAAAGTCCAGCTGCAGGCTCAATTTACAAGTGGTACGGCCCAATAAGGATGACGTTTTCTCATCAGCCGATCTAAAATTAAGGGGAGGGGGTGCATGAGTCCCTTGACATATGCACCTATAAAAGCAAAGAGGGTTGCATTTGATTGCAACAGCTGAGACTTAATTTTTGAAAGGGAAGAAGAAGAAGAAGAATGGAATGACACAGCCAAGGTTTTGAAGAACACTCGTAATTTATGGTAAAGAATGCCAGGGTTTGTGAAAGTTAGCAATGACATAACATAATTTGCATTATTGCATCATCACAACAGTGGCTCTCTAACTTTTTGAAGTCACAAAAGTCTTCACTTTAAACAAAACTTTGGCAGTAAAATCATTTTTTAAAAGGGAGATAGGGAGTTGATTATAAGGAAAGCAAGCAAGGAAAAGCCAGCCAGGGTAGCAACTTTTAATAACCAGTGAAAGCTCAGTGAAAGGTGCTTAGAAGATAACCAAAGATGCCCATGAAACCCATCTAACCAAGTAGTGGGCCAGAGCTGAGAAGTCATCATTGCTTGCCCGGCTTCCCAACACGGTGTGTCACTGCTGGTTACTGTGAGGGTGGAGGGGAGCTGAGAGGGTGTGTTTGGCTCTCCTGCTGCACCTGGACTGCTCCAAGCTCCCCGCTGCCTCATCCTTCTTGGTAACCAACAGCGACAACCTCCTGCCTGCCCTGCCCCACCAGCCACTACTGGATTAATCCATGTAAAGGAAAGAAGGGGAAAGGATTCCCAGGACAATTATTTGAGCAGTGCATTTAAACTCCATGGCTGCAGCTCAGCTGAAATTATGTATCATGCAAGCTTCTCTGCCATTACAAGTTTTTACTTTGAGGAAACTCTCAAACTACTTTACATAACTACAGGGTTCCCAGAACACAGTTTGAGAAAGGCTGAATTAAAGAACTCTGTTCCAGCTTCATCCACGCATGCTGGTGCATCTCGAGCATGTGAGCCATTGCACTGTATAAACTCACAAGATTAGTGGAATGTCTGTAGCTTAATGCTGAGATTCCTGAAGGTGGATTCACATAAGCTGACATCATCATAAACGTATTGTGGATGGTACAAGTGTATGTCTAAATTATTAAGAACTTATTCTTAAGGCTAAAGGACATCTAATTGTCCATGAGATCATGATTTGCACAGTTGTTTGGTGTGAAGAGTGAGGTATCAAATGCTGGTAACAAATAAACAATAAAATAAATATATCCACCACAAGGCGACTACAAAAACTTTTGGGATCTCATTCATCTGTTATTAGATTGACCCACCATGGCAACATGTATAATGAAGAATCATGTGGATTTCCTGAATCATAACATGGCTACTCCCCAGTCCAATATTGCCCCCCCTCAATTCCTCCAGTGTTAAAAATGCTGAACTGAGATACATCACTTAGGCAGCTCACATGGTTCCTTTCTATTGATATTATTGGCACAACCTAAGACCAGACCAGACCAAGTATACATAAAACTGGACCTCTGCTACTTGCCTGTCTGTGGTTGAGTTCCACAGGTAGTAGCTTACTGGTTTCTCTACCATATATCCAGTTACAGAATATCTCTACCCACCCCAGGAAACTGGGGCCACATCCACATTATACATTTAAAGCACTGTGATGCCACTTTAGCAGTCATGCTGGCACGGTTACAATATTATTGTGTAACTGGAACAATGGGGATGCAGCAGTCACAAGAACATTCCCATAAAGTAAGCACCAGGCCTTCCATCCTGCCTGCCTTCATTCCAGATTTTTAGGACTGGATGGGAAAGTGATTAGTCCTGCGCTGTAGAGGAAAGTCTACCATCATATAAAGAATTGAGAGTAGCTGCACCTGAAGTTATAATTACTTTCCTAAACAGACTTGTCCTCTTCTCTTGCACAGGTGTTGTTCTTTCCCTTCCTATGTCCCCTCCCAAAGCACAAAGTTAACATTGGCCGCGCTGACCAATCCTGCAAATTTCTAACTTACCATGGCAAATAAACTTTGTGGCATATGGTAAGATTAGAGAGATTTTTTTCCCCTCTCAGCTCTCTCCTCTCTCCCCCCCTTCCTTCTTTTTCTAAACAGCTGGGCGAGTAACTACAAGGAAAAGACAGTTAGCAGCTGCACGCTGTTGTCATTACTTTGATGCTGTTTAAAGGAACCTAAACCTTCCACAGGTATGCACCTGAGATTAGAGGCAAAGAATGTTCCTCTCTAAATATGAGAGAAAACAGCTATGGGAACTATAATTATGTTTTACAGGTGTCATCAGAACAATGCTTCCAATTTTTACCCACAATAAGCGCATTCTTGTGCTATTTTGTGACCGAATTTTTCAAAAGCCTTCTGGGGCAAAATATATTATTGTATGAAGGAATCCGTACGAAATAAGCATGAAAACGAGTTTTGTCACTGAGTTCCCAATTTCATTCTTTCTCATATTCTGTTTGTCAATGGATTTCTGTGATCATCTAGAAGGACATGCAAATAATGTGCAAATGTGCAAGGGGAGGAGTTGTAGCTCTGCAGCAGAGCATTTGCCTTGAAGGTAGAAGGTCGCAAGTTCAATTCCTGCTATCTCCAGGCGCGACTCAGAAGTGTCCCTTTTCTGAAACCCTGGAGAGCCACAGCCTTTCCATATAGACTAGGGTTTTCCAAACTTGTGTCTCCAGCTGCTTTTGGACTACATCTCCCATCATCCCTAGGTAGCAGTACTGGTGGTCAGGAATGATGGGAATTGTAGTCCAAAAACAGTTGGAGACACAAGTTTGGGAAATCCTGGTATAGACAATGCTGAGCATGATGGACCAATAGGCCCATCAGTGTAAAGCAGCATCCTATGTTCCTATAGTTTGTCATGCTTGCTAACTCTCTTCAGTTATACTCTCAGTCCTGTTCTGAGAGCCTGTGACAATGTCCAAGTTTCCTCAGTCATGGTTAAAGCAAATGAAGGTAAATACATGCTTAGCCACCAAGAACAAACATTCTGTAAAAAGGAAGAGGAGGGTCTAGTTCCTAAGCATGTCTAAACCTACAGGAAACTTTGTGAGGGAAAGTGGGATAAAAATATATATTATCAATATGTGTGCTGATAGTAAATTAGTCTTGGGATCTATCTAAAAAGCTTGTGTCAGCTTAACCATCACAGCATCCCCTAAGGGTCCTGTAAAGACAGACACCTCTAGCTCAATGATGGGGAATCGACAGCCTTCCATATGTTGCTGGGCTCCAACTGCTATCAGCTTAAACCAATGTGACTAATAGTCAGGGATTGTGGGGTCTGTAGTCTAGCAAAATCTGGAAGGCCACAGACTCTCCATCCCTGCTCTAGAGCAACTTCCAAGTTACGCTGTAGAGATGCAATGAGTGGTAACAAGTAGCAGTTGGTGTGGTGGGGGCAAATAAGCTATTCCACTGCTGCTGAACAAGGGCCTTGTGGCTGGTCATCAGAAGATGTGCACCAACGTGTCACCAGTATGTTGATGATACCCAGCTCAATTTCTCCATAACATCTGAGTTAGGAAAGACTGTGCACGTTCTAAACTGATGTCTGGGTGAAATCATGGACTGTGGTGGTGGTGGTGGTGGTAAATAATGTGGAACTACCACCATTATTGGATAATGATTAATAGATAATGGTTGTTTCCTTCAGCTGCAACTAAAAATAACATTCAAATTTATATTAATATTGCATCACAAGGAGAGTTTATTGATCCCTCAATAAGAAATGTATGGGGTTTCCCTAAATATACTGTGGCAATCTGATGAGACTCCCCCTTCTACCAAAGATCCTGCACTGCACTTACTGAAGCTTCAAAGATACCAAATGCTATAAAATAATTTGTTTTTACATCTGCTTTGTTAAAAAAAATTAAAATCAAAGTTTTCCCATATTTATTCTCACTGCAGTAATTGTCATCTTTTGTTTGGATTCTCTCCTATGGACCTTTCACTGAACAGAGTCAGCAACAATGAAAACATAAGGTTTTGAAACTCTGCCTTCTGCAAATGCCAAAATTTATTCTACAATTTAAGTAAGCCCCTCTGCTACTTAACGTCTGTTATTTTCTTTGGCCAAAGAATCCTTTCAAATTCTGACTTGAGCTGTGAAAACCCAGCTGATGAACAAGTTTGATTACTTTATTTATTTTTTATTTTTAAACTTGCTATAGTTGAAAGGTTCCACAGACTTGGCAAGCCTAGTTCCATATATGTGGAGCGGGGGGGGGGGATGTATGTGTATGGAAAAAATAGAGGCAGGCTGAGAATTGTTGGAAATAAAACACTGAGGCTGCAAGACACAGCATTTAAAAAAATGCTAAATCAGTTGGAAGCACTCCAGTAGAAGCTGTACGTACCTAATACCAGTCATCATTTGAACAAGGGACGGGCCATGTCAAGGGTGAAAATTACGTGGGAGCCACAATAAGGCATCGTCAATAGAAGAGGACCCACTCACCCACCCTCTAATTGCACAGCGTGAGTGTACAGCATGCTTGGCCACTTGCTGCTTAATACAGCTGGCAGGGACACCGCAAATGATGCCCTCCCTTAAGTGTGAATAATTACACACTGCTGCACTCCTTTCTGCTCTTAGTCTGGTCAATCATGGCTTCTTTTACCAAAATTTACTTAATCAAGAGAAACGGACACAATTTTTTTTAATGCTTCTGTACTGGGGGGGTGGGGGGAATGAGCCAGGACAAAATTAATAGAAGTTGGCTTTGAGATTATACACACACACACACACACACACACACACGGAAAGGGTTTTCTTTTCCCTATTGTGGAATATGCTTAGGTAACAACATAGCATAAAAATAACTCTTTACAGAATACTGGATTACTGCAGAGCTGGATTCAAATGGGTAGAAATATATTTCTCTCTCACGCCTCTATATTTTTTTGCCAATATACTAGTCCTAAACATTCACCTTGGTGGTGGAATGATGAAACTTATCACCTGACACACAGACACCCCATATCTAATTCAGGAGTGGGGAATCTATGGTCCTCTGGTTGTTGTCGGACTCCAACTCCCATCAGTCGCAACCAGCATAGCCAACATTCCAGGGTTCATGAGAGTTGGACTCCATGACTTTTGGAGCGTCAAAGATTCTCCACCCCTACGGTAATTGAACAGTTCCTGACATGGACATGAAATGAGCAGTAAGTGCTTAGAGGGGCTCTTTAACTACACAATGGAGCCCTAGTAAACATAGGGAACTGCTAGATTAGGGTGCAAAACTAAGAATTCCAAGGGGGAGAACAAGAATAGTAGCTTCTTAAGAAGCAGATACAGCATCTGAAGGGAATTCCGACATCTGGACAAACTTGGGGATTCAAGTGCACACCAACACTTTTGTGCCATGCCAATCCCATTAAAACATCTCCTAGTACAGTATGGGACAGAACTAACTTGCCAGATGGAAGTGCAGCTATGAAGGCCTCAAGGAACAGTGTTTTCCATGCACTGCGTTTACCAAATGGTTGGCTGGAGGGCACTCAGAAAGGTTATCTCCCTTTTGATACCAGCACCATAATTTGTTACGGAAAGCATGATATATACTGTACAATAAATGGAATTTTCATCTTGTAGACTGAGGATTCTGGCGATGAGGCTTTCTGCTAAGGGTACCCACCATTAACAGCAATAACTATAGGTTGGTGGAGGTTCTAGGTAGACCCTAAGCAACCTAAAAGGTAAGGTAAAGGGACCCCTGACCATTAGGCCCAGTCGTGGCCAACTCTGGGGTTGCGGCGCTCATCTCGCTTTATTGGCCGAGGGAGCCGGCGTACAGCTTCCGGGTCATGCGGCCAGCAAGACTAAGCCGCTACTGGTGAACCAGAGCAGCGCACAGAACACCGTTTACATTCCTGCCAGAGTGGTACCTATTTATCTACTTGCACTTTGACGTACTTACGAACTGCTAGGTTGGCAGGAACAGGGACCGAGCAATGGGAGCTCACCCCATCGCGGGGATTCGAACCGCCGACCTTCTGATCAGCAAGTCCTAGGCTCCATGGTTCAACCCACAGCGCCACCTGCGTCAGCTAAATGACCATATACTTCAAAATACTTTGACTACAACACAGAGACATATTGACTTTCATCAATTCAGTTTCAAGCCTTACCTCTTATAGGTACTTTCTTGTCCATTGTGCAGATATGTATTTGTTTGTTTAGTAGATACTACTACAGGTATATGCATTTTTGTTGTTTTCCCTTAACATAAAATAAATAAGTTGAAGTGCCACTGATAATAACATAAAAAGCATGTTGTATAGACTGATGTAGATGAGTTGGACTGCTGCAGCAGCCAAGAAGATGAGCTAACAAGTCCCTGATTCAAATCTCACACCAGCTCCACATTTATGAGGTGTCCTTAGGCACATCACTGCTTCTGAAGCCTTAGCCTCCACCCTATCTGTGATATGGGCATAAAAAACACGGTTCGCCTTACAGGGCTCTTGTAAGCATTGTCGTGATGATATACGTGAAGCTGTTTTTCAACACCTGAAAAGCATTATATAAATGCTAAGTATTTGTTATTATAATTTGAAAAGATGCCTTCAAGTAGCTGTTTAGCATGCTGTTTAACATCTATATGAAACCACTGGGTGAAGTCATCTGGAGAGTTGGACTGCAGAGTCATCAGTATGCAGATGATACCCCGCTCTCTTTCATTTACATGTAATCCAGCAGTACAGTCTCCTGTCTATCAGGACTGGTGGGGCAGAACAAGTAGAAACTGAACTCAGACAAAATGTTAAGTGCTGTTGAGGGTGGACCACCTGTGGCTGGGTGTGTAGCCTGTTTGGATGGTGTCACACTCCTTCCAAAGATCAAGGTTATATCTTGGACAGCTCCTTCTCTTCTTTTGTATGTGCAGGCAGCATCAGTGGCTAGGGATGGTGCTTTTTCTCCAGCTTCAGCTGGTACACCACGGCAACACTCCTCAACAAAGGTAGAGCTCATCAATGCCACTCATGTTCTAGTTAGGACTACTGCAAAATGTTGTCCTTAGAAAGCGATTGGGAATTTCGTGCTAGTGGGGAAATGCTGCTACCATGCTGGGCCAAGACATACGATGTTCATTTTGAACTATCTACACTGGTTAAAATTTTGTTTCCAGACTCAATTCAATGCAACGGCTTTAACCTTTAAACCCCTAAACCAGGGATGGGGAGCCTCAGGCCCACAGCTCAAATACGGCCCTCCACGCCTCTCTGTTTGGCCCTCAGGATTCTTTCCAAGGCCAGAAAACCCACTGCTCCTGCTTTGTGCTTCCTCAAGTGTTTTTTCATGGCTGTAATGTGTCCTTAAACTGTGATCATGCCTCTTTCTTGCCTAGGGGGGTGGGGGGTGAGGGGTGTAGAAACCTCTGGATTGGAATGTAGCCTTACTCACGTCCGTTCATCTACTTTTTGCCTCTGCCCCTGCCCACTACTGGCAAGTGGCCCCAGAAGGATGTTTCTAAGGGGATGCAGCCCTTAGGATGAAAAAATATCCACACCCATGTTGTAAACAGTTTGGGAACTAGGCACCTTAAGGGCTCGTTCTTCCATATTTTCCTCCCCACACATTCCATTAAGAATCTGAGACTTTCTTTGGCTTCTGCAACCAAACAGGATATGGTGGGTGGCCACCAGGAACAGGACCTTCTCCCCAGTGGCCCCCACTTTGTGGAATGTCCTCCCAAGGGAAGTTATTAGGGACCTGATGCTTCATTCTTTCATGGCTGTTGCAGAAGACTTTTAGTAGGAGGTTTTCTTAGCTTGGTTGCTTTAGGGCTGTTCAGATTCAATATTTAGATATATTTATTGGTTCGTTTAACAGATTTATAATCCACTTTCAAAGTACATGTCAAAGCGTAAGCAATAAAATATATATTAAGCCATCTAAAATGTCTTAGCAGTACTAAAAAGCCAGCACAAACATAACCATGACTCACTATGGCTTGAGCATACAAAATCCAAGCCATAACATCATTCTACAGCTTGGTGTATTGTCTGTCACTGAAGGCCACAAGAAAAAGGAGGGATTTAAGGCCAGTTTGAAACTATTGAGGGATGGGGCATGACTGATCTCCCATGGGACTGAATTTCACAACTGTGGGGACAATGCTTAAAAGGCTCTGTTCTGTGTGCTTTGACAGTCTGATTATCTTAACAGGTGGGCACATGCCAGATTTCAAATTTAAACCTAAACCAAAAATGATGAGCCTTAGGCATGGGGATCAACAGGGTCTATGAAGCAGATCTTAATGTTTGGAGGCATGTTGATATGAATGTGTAAAAACCTTTAAGTGTCCTAGTCTTCAGGGGGAGCAATGGAATTACCTACTGAGGCTCTAAGAGGCAAGGGGTTGGTAGTGGGGGGGCCCTGGAGGTATAAATGCCTATCAGACTTTGGAAAACTGGTATCACTGGATCAAGTTCATCAATGTTGCTGAATTAATTAACTAGATAGTTTGAATTGGATCTTGAATAAATGTGCAATTTATTCTTACTGCTTTGAATTTTTTAGTGTTGTTATCTTCCTTAGTAGACTGTGCAAACCACTATTCTATTTAATGCTCTTTATAGAGTAGGGGGCACTGGGGATGAATTTATGGAGCAAAGGGGGCAGTGACCCAAACATGTTTGAGAACCACTGGTTTAGGGTATTGAATATCACCACAGGAACTTTAAAACAGGTTCAGAAGCGCCCTGGCAACCAATACAGCTGGTAGGTGTAAAATGTTTTGACTGCTTGACACCAACCACGTAACACACCTTATGCCAGCTGAAGTTCCCGAAAAGTCTTCAAATGTAGCCCCACATAGGGCACATTGCAATAATCCAACCCAGGAACTTCTGTATATGAATAACTGAGGCCTTTGCTCCGGATGGGCTCACAGTTGACATACCTCTTGGCGACCACTTTCACCACTTGAACATCCCCAGTTAGTGTCAATTCCAGCTGCACTCCAAAGTTGTGAATCTGGTCTTTCACAAGGAGTAAAACCCCATCTGAAACTGCTGATCTCAAACCAGAGTAGTAAGTTTCCCCAAGCACAGCACCTGTCTGGTATGGATTAAGATTTAGCTTCACGTGCACAAGCTTCATGTATTGAAGCATCTACCTGGGCCAAGCAAATGCACAAGTAGAGCCAGTGTGCAGTAGTGGTTAGAATGTTGGAATAGAGAGCTTTGGAAATGGGTTTGAGTGCCCATTCAGCCATGTAGCTCACTGGGTGTGACCTTGAGCCAGTCATTGCCTCTCAGACTAAGCTACCTCACAGGGTTGTTGTGGGGATTACAGTATATGAGGAGCAGGGTCCATGTACACCACCTGGAGCTTTTAGAGAAAAAGGTGGAATATAAATACAATGTATAAATATCAAATATCTTTAATACGGTCAATGACCAGAAAGCAATTTATAAAAATATGACATTATAAATAGTATTGTGCTACAAATAACAATGGAAATATGGCCAATTCACAGAATCGGTGCTTATATTTATGACCAGGTTTCGTCTTTTAAGGTTTTAAGAATTAAATTCAAATGTCACTACTGTTTATTATCGTTCCTTCGATGTTTATTTGTATAAATAAAAAAGGCAGTGCTGATTGTCTCCCACAAACTGATAATGCTTCAGCCCAAACCTCTGGACCACTTCTACCAGTGGTTTCTGAAAGACCAAGAGGTAGAGTACAATTCATTTTTAAAATAGTGTATGTGTTTTTATATACTGTATTTTTTTTAACCATTAGTTATTTCATGTCTACTTGTAGGAAAAGGTGGGGTACATATTTTTAAATAAGTAAATCCAGCCAACAAACAACACAATCTTTTGGGTCCTTTCAACCAAATCATGTTGTGATGCTGAGAAAGAAACAAAGACTGTACCTTTCCTGACTTTGAAAAACACACACCCTCCGACTGCAGTACTAAGCACGAACATATTAGAGTGTTATTTTTATAATGCATTCTACAGTAGGTATCTGATTCACAGTTCCTAAATATAGAAATATCATATGGTGACACTGAAATATTTTCGGTGATGTCCTTAAATAACTAGTAATGAAAATTTAAATAGGAATCTTCTTATACTTGTATTTCCTGTCTATTAGTAGCACGGCTAGGCTGTTTTTTAGTAATTACACTGATGTTCACAAAATTATTCCCAGTGCAACCCAAATTGAATCTAGAGAAGGCAGTAGTCTGGGTAGCCCATGAATCCCATAGTGTGGTCTAGTAGCAGTGAAGGTTGGTCCACTACTTCTACTGGGACACAACCCTCCCAAGGAGAACTTAAAAACAAAAAAAAACCTAATTCCCTCTAAATCTCAAAAGCCTCACACTTCCCCCCCCCCCCGTCCCACACATATTTTGTAATTCTAGCTGAACTCAGAGAAGCTCTGCAAACCTTTCTGTCAATCTGCTGCTCTCTGGCCACACAGCATCCCAGTCACTGCCCCTCGTTTAACTGTAAGTCCAGGTCTGATTCATCACTAGGTGCAGCATGGTTTGTACTTTTCCATGAATTATGCTCTGCTCTCAGTCATGTGCAATTCTGGAAACCTCTGAGTTACAGAGTAATGTGGAAAGTGTTAATCACATGCAAAGTTTGCATGTCATCACAACACCTCCCTGGGCCAGAAATGTGGCACAAAATGTCTTCCAAAAATTAGAATCCTCCAGTCTATGATTTATATGTTCTGAAAAATGCCCACATGAATAGACACTTCATGAGCAGGGATCTGTAGTCCTAATGAAAGAAAAGCCCCTAGCTGAGCTGGTAGTGGGGTAGAGGAAGGCCTTTGCTAATGAGGTTATAACATTGGACCACATGGCAGCTACTAGCTACAAATTATTTCTGATGTAGACAACTCCCTGGAAACATACGGAACAAAAATTCAGTATATGAATTTGTCATTTACAGTCCTTTGGCACATCAGTGGTAGTTCTGGCCTTAGGTATCAGCTTAGGTATCAAATACCTCCTCCCTTCTCTGTGTCCCACAAAAAACCATAAATGCCAGCTCCAAGTCTCCACTAGAGCAAGGCTGAGAACCTGTGACCCTCTAGATCAGTGTTTCCCAACCTTGTGCCTCCAGATGTTTTTGGCCTACAACTCCCATCATCCCTGACCACTGGTCTTGCTAGCTAGGGATGATGGGAGTTGTAGGCCAAAAACATCTGGAGGCACAAGGTTGGGAAACACTGCTCTAGATATTCCACAGCAGCTAGTGTGATCACAGGTCAGAAATGAGAGGAGTCATAACCCAATATATGGAAGGCTGGAGGGTCTAAGCCAGAGGTTCTCAAACTGGGCAGTACCATCCCCTACTGGGGCAGAGGGATTACCCAGGGAGCACAAAGAGGCAATGGGGCAGCAGGGAAGCAAAGAAGCACTGCAGGTACAAATGACTATCAGACTGAAAATCTGGTTTCACTGTATCAAGTTGAGTTTTAATTGGATTTCAGATAACTGTGCAATTAATTGTTACTGTTTTGAATTTTATTGCCCAGATATCTTCGTCAGTGGGTCATGCAAACCACTATTTTGAAAAATGCTTTTTGTAGGGTAGGGTAGTGGGGCACTGGGGGTCAGTTTATGGAACCAAGCGGGCACAGGCAAAAAGAAAGTTTGGGGACCGCTGCTCTACGGTATCATATGTATGCAATAACTTACATCATCAAGGCAGTGCACTTCTGTTGATAAGATGTGGGAGGCTAAAAACGGGGTGGCTTTTGCCCTTGTGAACTTCACAGGAGCATCTGGCTGGCCACTGTTGGAAACAGAATGCTGGTCTCAACGATCCTTTGGTCTGACCCAGCGAGGCAATTTATCCTGTTCTTATGTAATTTAGTTGAATTACGTAAGAATAAAATGCTGAACCACTGCCAGGTTATTAGTATAGGCCTGCACCCCCGGCAGCTTTGCTGTAAGTACTTTCCCAAATGTCTAGATGTACACAGCTTTAATACACACAACTCGAGCTTCTGTAAATCTCTGGCAAACACGGAGCAGCATGTACATTGTTCCATATCAGGGATTGAAAAGCTGCATATGGTGCTCAGTTATAACAGCTGAGCTTTAAAAGAAGTGTAGCTTTGCATCTCACTCAACCTGACACCAAACGAGGCCAGCATGATGATAATAATAAAATAATAATAATTTAAAGAACCATCATACAATTAATACATATCTTAATTCCAAAAATTGTTTGTCATCTCCTCAAGAGAATATTTTGCCAATCAAAGCAACCCAGGGATCACTGCTTGCTGCTTTTAAATTTTAACACTCTTAATTATTTCCTGGCATAAATTGTCTCTCTCTGGGAGAAATGAAAAAAGAAAGAAAGGAAAAGGCAAGGATTCTCCATCTCCTGGAAAGTGAGTGTTCAGTTCTAATCTGAACTGTATGTTGCAACCACATTTAATAAAGGAAGCTCTAAGGGTCTAATTTAGTTAAAATCCTTGCTATGTCTAGATTGGCCAGAGATATATGGGGCTGTGATACATGCTAATACCCGTATGGCTCATTCTCGTGCTTCCCTGTCCCATATTAATAGAAAGCAACCATTTACAACAGAACACTTGAAACTCTGTACTACAGACAGGAACGACTATGCTACGTGTTATTCTTTGCAGGATAGGGGGTTTGTTAAATTAGATTATTTTCCTGTTGCTTGCTTATTTATCTAGGAATCTTCCTAGATATCTGCAGAGCTTAGCAAAAGCTAAGCCATCTTGCAATCTCCATCTGCAACACAGACCTCAAAGCTCCAATTTTTAAAATACTTTTTAAGTTTTGTTCCTTTCCTTGCCCCCTCTTGCCCTGTGCATAACATCTAGCCTGGTTAAGATTTCTGCAGAATTTAGAAACTTGTTTTGTGAATCACTTTAGATGGTCCAAATAAAGGTGCTACCCTACTGTGGATTTTGGAATTCATTAGGATTTTGGAATTCATTAACATTGTAATGCGCCTGCGGCAGTAATCTTAAAGGGCGAAGTGAAAAGGGAACCACTAGGGTATAGCCTTTGCCAACCTGGTGCCCTCCAGATGTTTTGGACCTACAACCACTGGTTGCAATTAATGAGACTTGTAGTCTCATTAACTAGAGATCATTGGGTGTGTTCTGAACAGGGGATTTGGCACCAGGATGCAAGCCACTTCCAAGAAGTCTCGGAGAGGATCGGAGGTGCCAACGCCAGGGCCGCAAATGGCACCCACCTTTGCAAAAGGGGAGGTGAGTGCTTATTCTCATTTGAATTTGCATTAATTTGTTGAAGGCTCTTGCTTACAGAATGCAAGCTGATTTAAGTTGCTTCACAGAGTGCCTCATCACAGACATACCTTGATGCTTAAAATGAGCTTGGGGCCCTACTTCAAGTTCCAAACCATGAGGGGGATACATTGCCTCCAACAAGTAGCATGGCCTTTCTGGTTGCTGCTCCAGAGTTCTAGAATGCCCATTCCAAAGGCAGTTCATTATCACTTTGCAGAGACATTCTGGAGGCATATACGAAAAGTTGGTTCTGCTATGCTTTGGTGGGGTAGGGGGAATAGTATTTTCTTTGCTGTTTATTGCTGCTCACAATTTTGTTTGATTGGTATTGTTATGATTTTATAGCAATTTACTTTTT
>NC_139684.1:30781655-30849155 GCF_964106915.1 Podarcis gaigeae
GCCCCCAGAACACATGCCACACCCCTGCAGGAGGCGTGCCACGCCCTCGTGGGCAGCATACCATGCCCCCAGGGGCGCCAGCCACGCCCCTGCCTACTCTCCACCCCCGGTAGTGGAGCATGCAGCTTTGCCACTGCCCCCAAGCCTCTGAGGGTGGAATAACTACCAAGAGTGCCCCCTCTGCTGATTTCAGCACCCAAGAGGGTCCTGTACAGGCGGAAGAGGTCTTTCAGATATTTGGGGCCTAAGTCATTTGATCCTGCTTCTAGGACCAAATATTCCATTAGTACTTTTGTTTGGCAGAACAGGCAAAATCTGAAAGAGCTTGCTTGGTTTCATCATTCATAGTTTTGAGATCTACAAGCCAGGGCTGATGTGCTAACAGGCAGATTTCAAAAGTCCAGAAGACAAAAAACAAAATGGACCTCATGAAGAGGATTTCTCGCATTTTTGCACAGGTTGTCAAAAGCTTCCTATCTATGGCTTTCACAAGAAAGGTAGCAGCAGATTCGAAAATCGCTAAGGCGACTTGTTTTTCAGGTGATTATTCTAAAGCAAATGCTGCAAACATGCTGGCCAACCTTTGAGGAAATTGTTCGCAGTGAAGTGGCAGCAGCAAAAAGCACAAACTACTTTTTTATGCTTAGAATGTTGACAAGTTCAGCTTATGTAGAGAAGAAAATCTTTATGTTGTCCTATTGAATTTTCAATCCTCCTAAAACAATCCAAACAACTGAAACCAGCTCTCTCCTGCTTTCCTCATTTCCTACGCACACAGGATTTTCAAATGTGTTTCGCCACTAATAAATTGTAAATGAGGCTACAGTTCTAAGAGTAGTCAGTGTGTTTCATGGGTATTTAAACAACAGCATTAAGCACTATAGGAATCTGTGGAATGCAGAGGACAGATTTATGTGTCTTAAAGTGTTTCTTTACTGGTTTCTTATAAGCCAACCCCAAACCAGCACTTTCTTTCATATTAATCTGGCCTTAGAAACAGAGGATACTGGAGCATGACAAGAACAACAGAAATAAACTGGCATCTACTTAATAACTGTAACAGTGGATTGCCTTCAATACTAAAATATTTATCGAAACTAAGGGAGGGGGTGAGGCTGAAGAGAATTGCCTTCAACAGCCTGCTACCAGATCTTTAACAGTGGGCAATGTAATGCCTTAAGGTCTCTCAAACTGTCTTTCATTTTCTAGACTTAATGGCTGATTGCAGAAATCAATGTTGCCATTAGTAACAGAGTATTTGTTATGGCATGATTTCCTCTGTTGTTAGGCCTGCAGAATGATTACAATATTAGTGAGGTGCTTTTGTTATAAAGGGGCTGAAGATATAACTTTCAATTTACTATCCATTAGTTCAAGAGTCGAGAAATGAGAGATGAAGCCAGAAATCTTACCTTTCTTTTTTGCTTTGGAAAAAAAAAGAGTGCCAAGGAAGCTCAATATTGAAGATAGCTTCAATGAAATATTATTTTGCTTTCCTGTTTGGTACACAGCAGGTTGACATTAAACACAACAGAATATTTTTTTTAAAGAAGTCATTTCATCCTTACTCGTGTGTGTGTGTGTGTGTGTGTGTGTGTGTGTTTTCAGCTCATGAGTGTGCAGCCTGTGGACAGCCACAGGGCAGCAATAGGGGCACATATAACTTTTCATTCAACTCTACGTATGTCCCCAAACCGTGTGTATTCCTGGCCTCTGGCCTTAAACGTACACCACAATTAGTCACATAAATGAACCGTGTCCCGCCACTGAATATGGCCTTGTCAAAAGGCAGCAAGGGCAGGATTTCAGGAAAAGCTTAATGGAGAAGTGAATGGGAGTCAGCATGTAGCTATCTACAGGCTGAATGTCTCTACATTAAATAGATAGTATTGCATATATCCAAATTAGCATATTAATATACAAGCAAAACAACAAACATTGCGGCTTGGAAGCTGCACACATTGTATATAGCTAGAGCAATCCTACTGAACTTAACAGTGTGTGTATGATCAAGGTGCCTTGCAGGATCAGGTCAAAGGGAGCCTATTAAGTCCTGCATCTTGTTTACACAGTAGCCAACCAGATGCAGCAATAGGATGCCCACTGGCAGGATAATGGGCAACAGCACTTTCCCTACTCATCCACAACAATTGATATAACCGCCTCCAAATCTTGAGGCAGGACACAGCCATCATGACTAGTAGCCTCATCCTCAATGAGACAACAACATTTTCCAGAGCACGCAGTTTACAAACCCATTTGATCCCTTCTCAGACAAATGTTGCTAAGGGTTTATATTACCCTTTCACTTGAAAGTGGGAGCCTGTAAGGATGAGAACTTAGCAGTAATAGTGAAAAATGGAATAAAAAAAGGAAAGGATCTCTCTCATGGCTCTTCTCTGTTTTATGAAAGCAACCACCATTTTTCACCACTACCACATGTGGAAGAGCTAAGTACAGCATAAATGGAAGGTTGGGAAGTAGAATAATACAAGGACAATGCTTTGAATGAGTTGCAGGCTTTGAACATGATATCTTTTTAGCAATCTGATGGGAGGCATTGCTATCTTATTAGAATGTGCAGGCAAGGGAAAGCTTGGAAGAATTATATAAATTAGTCCAGATTGTGGGCAGGGCGGGGGGAGAAAGATTAAATTTGGCATACCTGAAGAAGAAGGTGAAGAAGGATGTGGGCTGTCTTCCTGGGCACTTCCTGTCTGAGAGAGGCCACCACCCATTCCACTTTCCTCAGTAATGTTGGAGGACCCAGGCGTTGTCGACCGGCTGACGGACTGAGACTCCTGGTCACTGCCTGACCCACGACGCTCTTCAATGCTCCCCTGAAGGATCTCTTCTTCCACCTTCCTGTCTCTCTTGTGGACTCTGGAATGAACGACGACTTGGTGGTATGTTCTGAAAACCCTGCCGCAGTCGGGGCACTCGGTTGGCTTCTCTTTCACATTGCTGTGGCTCTGCATGTTGAAATCGAGCCCTTGGTTCATGCCGTGAGACAGAAAATCTCTACTGCCTTCCAAAGGGTCTAGTTTGTTTGACAAGTCTCTCTGATTGCCCATTTTAGTGCTGTGAACCAAATCAGCAGGCATTTTCTGCTTGGAGCCATCTGCTCCTACTAACACATACTCCCGCTTCTCCTTATCAAACATAACGCCGGCGTTTGTCAAAGTGTCTTCGTGGCTTCGCTGGATCTGGTGCTCTTTAGACAGAAAGCCATGCTCCATGGCCATGCCTCTTGCCATCAGCTGCCAAGCCTGATAGCTGTTTACAGGATCCATCTCGGCTGCCTTGGCTGCAGCCTGAAGCCTTTCTATACAGCTGGATTTGAGAGGAGGCACAAGGTTAAGACAGCCCAACAAAGAATGCTTGTCCCCATCAGTGAGGCTATGGCCAATGCCAGCAATAGGGGACAGAAGCTTGCCCAGCATTTCCCTCTCTTTCATGGGCAAGTCCCCCTTGTTGTAAGTCTGATTCTGCTCACTTAGACCCGCTTTGTCAGGAGGAAGGAAGCCACTTTGCAAACAGGATAAGTACCTTGAGTACAAGTTGGCATGAGCTTCCTGTGACATGCTGCTGATGGACACAGGGACTTCTGAGTCATTGGGAGATTTGTTTTTCACAGACAGCTTGTTCAGGTGGACCTTCATGTGGTTCTTCAGGAACCAGGGCTCTTTAAAGCGCCTCCCGCAGATTTGGCAGCAGTGCTCAAATGAATCCTTGTGCTTCCTCATGTGGCCCTTAAGGAACCAGGCTTGGCTGAAGACTTGGCCACACACCTCGCACCGAAACTCATTCGCAGCCTGCTCTCCACTCCCATTGGAGCCCTGCCCCTGAGCCGATTCAGCAGTGATGTGTGCTTTCTCCACGTGGCTGATCAGCTCCTCTTCCTGCGACGCGGCAAAGTCGCACAAAGTGCACTTGTAAGGCTTGTGAAGGATCCTGATGTGCCTGTCAAGCTCCTCCCGCTTCTTAAACTTTCCTTTGCAAAAAGTGCACCTAAAACCAGCAGCGGTTGCCACCACTTCTTCCTGTACGCTGGCTGGCTTTGGAGAGGGAACAGGGTTGGAAATGTCGGGGGTGTTGTGATTAGTGGGCACAGACAGGTTGCAATTAGCCAGAGGCATAGGCTGAGAATGCGGATGTGCTTTGACGTCAGGCCGTGGTTGCAGGTGGCTGCTCTTCATCTGCTTGTCCCGCAGTATCGCCCTCTCTTCCAGCTCGTGCAAGAGCCTGTTTTCTTCTCGAACCCTCCCGCGGCCTTTGCCGAGGTTTCCGAGCTTGTGAGTGCGCAGGTGGATCTTCAAGTTTCCCTTCTGAGCCGCTCTGTGGTCGCAATAGGGACACTTGAATGGCTTCTCCCCCGTGTGGGTGCGCATGTGGAGTGACAGGATGCTGTTGAAACGGAAACGCTTCCCACATAGGGGACACGGGTATTTTCTGTTCTTCCTGGCATCGTCCTCTATATCACTCATCTGGGACATGATGCCTAAGTTTTGTCCGTTCAAGAACTGCTGCAAGTCGACCCGCCCATTCAGACTGGTATCAACCTCTCTGCTAAGCTGGTTGGCTAACAGGGCCATCTGACTGCTGATGGGCTGGTTTGCTAAGGACACGTGGCTCTTGTCTTCTATGAGCGTTGCTGTCTTTTCATCGGGGTTCTGCCTATTCTGAAGCTCTGGGAATGCATGGCTCAGCTGGGATGTGATCTGGTGGAGCTTCTGGCTCATTGAATACTGGCCATTGAGGATGGAGCTGTTGAGGTGGGCATCAGCTTCGGACACAGCTGAAGAAACGCCAAGGCACAAACTAGCTTCCTCCATCCCTGAAAAGATGAAGAAGGATTTTAGATTTAGACCTATGAAAAACTGGTTGCATTCAAAGTGCACCCAAACATATCAAAGAACTTCAATCAATGCCTCTATACATACATACCATATATATATATATATATATATATATATATATATATATATATATATGCGCAAGTGTATAGTGTACTATTGTGATTATGTTTCGGCTTAATTATACAGTGCCTTATCATCCTGCATACTTTTTGATTGCATGTATTAATTAGGATATTAAAATGAACACATCATCAGTTTGGATATCTAACTCTTAAATAAGTCAGGCTCAGCTTTCAACTTCGTTCAGCCCCTTCCCTGTGAAATGGCACCTGTTTACATTTTCCAGTCTATATAAGAGAGAAATGCTATGCATCTTGCTTGCTTCCCCTTTAAAAAAACAAAAATAGAAATCCATTTATAAAACTTTCAGTCCCATTAAGCATATTCAATAAATTCCACATTCTACAATGAGAAAGATGTTTTTATGATTTGACCAAGGGTGGGGAGGGGGGGAGATGGCATGATATTTACTGGTACACAATAAAACAAGATAATGTTTGGGGGGGGGAATAAAGTAAAGGACAAGCTTTCGAACAATAAAAAGGATTTTGCTTTAGTCAACAAAAAGTGCAGTAATATCTCATTAAGCTGATTAGTATGCGGCTTAGAAACAGTACTAGGTGCTGTAACACATGATTATAATCATAAAAATCCTTCAGTGTTTGCAAGTAAGCATTAACGAGGTATATTAAATTTTAAGGAGACTGCGACTAGCAGCTTTGCAAACCTCTGAGATTAAGATTTAACCCTTATGTTACAAAGCAATTGTTCCTCCATCATCTGAAAATGGTACCCATCTAAAGAGGCATAAATTACCTCCTTAATTTGTCACGCAGATCATTCAGATATTCATGGTTAGAAAAAAGTTGCTTGATTTTAGCTAACCGTCTTCATTTCGCAATTGGGGGAAAGAGGCGGTCTAAGGGACTCTGATTAGCTTTAAAAGAGCTCTCTTCTAGAACTCGATAAAACCCAATTAAAAGCCAGGGAAAGTGTCACAGGAAGCTTCAACAAGTTTAAGTATTTTTAATAACTTTCTCAATATACAGTAATGAGTACAAATGGTACCTACAAACTGTGTGCTGCAGAAAATTAGAACTCAAAGCTGTTTGTTAAACAGGAGCGCTCCGTGCTGGTCAGCATAATTGTCCCTAATAATAATCTTCTCTCCTTGCCATTTTCTCTCCTCCATTCAAGGAATGGGGGTGGGGGGGGATGCATCAATAAATACTCAATTTTAAAACTGTACGAACTGTTACTTCTGAGAAGCACTTAGAAATGGAACTTCTACAATCCAATGAAAACACACATTAAGATCTGCGCTCTAAATTCTTTCAGTCTTTCTGCACTATGAAAATGACAAAATTCCTTCATCATGAAAATAGGCCACTTAATCCTTCACATATTTCCAAATTTAAAACATTTTGGCTGTCCTACTTGATCCAGAGCAGGGGTTATAAAACTTTGTCAAAACAACCAGTAGTCTCTTAAGGGAAGGTACCTCTTTCTCTGCAGTGGCTCATGCAGCTTTTTGTCGTTTAACAGCCTTTAAACCTTATTTGGCACACCTGGGATCCCTTTGCGCTTTTTCTCATTGAAACACCAAATCTTGGGCCAGGAACCCAGAAGTTCCTAGTAGCCTGAGCCAGCATGGCCAAAAAGAAAGAATGATGGGAGCTGGAGTTCAATAGCATCTAGAGGGGCCACAGGTTTCCAACACCTGTCAAATATCTCTGCCCCCCACAAACCTCTTAAGCAATGTTTCCCACACAGCATTTCAAATTGCATGCTTATATTGCTGTACAGATCAGACAGAAAGCATGGGTGTCTTCCTCCAACGCCTGATTTGTTTCCTCATACCAACTTCGAATTCACCGAAGCTGTTGGTTTGGAAGGTGCAAAGGCTGCCAGAACTATATAACACACCTCAGCTTTCTGTTTTTTAACCCGATGGAAGCTGGTTTGAGGAAAAGCACATTGGACAAGAGCATTTCTCAAGAAGCTACAGGATACCTATGGGTGCAGCTTAACATCACAGACCCTTGGCTTCAAAAATCACCTGTAGGAGCATGATGGAGCCAAAGCAAGTGGAAATGTGTAAGAAGCCAAAGATGATTTATTCCCTTGCAATGGGAACGTTGTTGCATAACAGGGCTTTTGGTCTGAGACTAGTAAAGGTAAAGGTAAAGGTACCCCTGCCCATACGGGCCAGTCGTATCCGACTCTAGGGTTGTGCGCCCATCTCACTTAAGAGGCCAGGGGCCAGCGCTGTCCGCAGACACTTCCAGGTCACGTGGCCAGCATGACAAAGCTGCATGTGGTAAGCCAGCGCAGCACACAGAAACGCCGTTTACCTTCCCGCTGGTAAGCAGTCCCTATTTATCTACTTGCACCCGGGGGTGCTTTCGAACTGCTAGGTAGGCAGGCGCTGGGACCGAGCAACGGGAGTGCACCCCGCTGCGGGAATTCGAACCGCCGACCTGACGACTGGCAAGTCCTAGGCGCTGAGGTTTTACCCACAGCGCCACCCGCGTCCCTCTGAGACTAGAGCGACACTTAAAAACAACAACATTCTTGTAAGAAAGAATATTTGGATTTTTGCTAACTGGACTGTGAAACTTTTTTTTACAAGGCTGATTTGAGGTACAGGAACACTGGACTAATGCTTTGTTTTCCTGCTTTTTTAATGTCATTTACCTCTTCTGGTGGTGGACAGGGAAATATTAATACTTACATCTAATCACTGTCATGTAGAAGAAATCTCTAATGGTGAAAACCTATGCCAGGATCAGGACAACAAATCTGGAGGACACAAGGCAGCTTTTAACTTCTTTTTCTTAAACAGCAGCTCTGGATGGTGCCCAGAAAGCTATTTCTGGGACTTGGGGTGGTGGAGCTTCAAAAGCACTTTGCAATACAGCATGGACTGGGGTCTATGATTCAAATAAAACAAGGGCAAAAATCCCACTGGCTGTGCCTACACACTTGGACTTTTTTAAAAAAACAAAACAAAACAAACCCACATTGGATCCCAGCCTTAATATTCCAGAAGAATGAATGAATCATAATGCTTGCTGTGCTATATTGTGCATGTCCCGGCCTTGTTTGAAATACAACCATTTTTGCACCAAGGCATTTACTTGAAACCACCTACACCTCCTTATAACAATAGCAGTCTTACACTGGTCAGTTGCCCATTATTTTTAAAGTGAAGGGCATGCAAATTTAGGAGGGATGGGGGAGAAATAGGATTCAGTTCACATTTAATGGTGAACCTACCTTGTTTACACTCCCCCCCCCCCACACACACAAAAAGAGAACTAAAATGCAGTCATCCTTCAAGATTCACACTTCTCCAAATTTTCAAATGTAGTTCTCCAGCCAAGTAATGTGTACAAGGATGCATATACGTAGGTAAAGTATGCTTACAAATGCATGTACTAGTAAAAATAACAGTAAATATTGCATATTTCTTTTTAAAAAATTGTTTATCAAATTCAATATTATGATTAGAAGAAATGCACCCTAAAATGCTGGTGAATTTTCATGAGTATTTAATAAATAAGAATAAGAATATCACAAACTGATGTGGAAATTTGGAGAATTGAACTTAAGACTGGGAAAAGGAGCAAGGGGGAGAATCCCAAAATTTATTTTCCCATCCCTAATAAGCACCAAGGTCCATTTAATTGTTTTCACAGATGAAAACAGAGATCAGCTTGAAACCCTGAAGTTCTCATGTAAACGATGCTCTGACACCCATATTCAACTATTTTTCATTGCTGAAGGTTCTTATCCACCTGTTTTAAGCTGGTTTCATTTATTACGCAATAGCCTATTTTCCGCCAATTTAGAAGCCAAGAGAGTATTTGTTCTTTTCATTACAGTCATGCTAGAAAAATCTAATTGCCCTGCAATAGGTTATCAACAGTTCAAAATATATCCCGGCAACTACATGGTATGAAATTGCAGGCTGTGTACTCCATGATGTCTCAGCGTTCATCTGTATGCATATGCATTAGGGACAAGAGAGTTTTACGTGTCATTCTGATATTATATTCCTAAGTATATGTCCAACTTTACCAATCACCCTAAGAATGCTCAGCGTCTCCAAAAGGCAGAACATGGCAAGGGGTGGGGAATAGGAATTCACCAGGACCAATTACCAGAAATTAGAAAGATACCAGAAAATACCAGAAACTACTAGCTTTCCTTAGTAAACAGAGACAGTTGTAACATATATAATACACAATCAACAAACTGTAGCTGATCGGAAAACCTCATGCGGTCTGAAAAACAGGGCAGTGCCCTGTCATCATCTGTAAATGACACCCTTGCCCTTATATGCATGGAAATTTGCAACTGTTTTACTCAGTGTTTCCCTTCTCATAGAAGATCAAGGCCACTTGAATTTCTGAATACTCTGAGTAACTGCAGAATCACACCTTTTACCCTTTACATTTTACATTCAGCCAGTAGGAATGTTCTTGGGAGCAGAGATTATTTATCACCCATAGATGTTCAAGACCACTTTAGTCCTGAGTAACACTTGAATTGAGTATTATGGAGAAAGCCTTGTAGAATGGATGGCGAAATTTTGTTAAATAGGAGTCTTATTGTTGTAGCTGAGATGCAGCTTAACTAAGGTTGTTATGATGTGATAATATACTCCTGTTAAGAAATACAGAGCGCCAGACTCCTGAACCTTTTCAGGGTCATTAAGCAGCTGTAAACATTATTACAAAAATAAACCAGAGATTTCATGCTTACATTTTAGCCCAGAGCTGGGTGTGCTGAGCAAGTGCATTTTTTTTTATCTCTTACAATCAACGCTGGTGACATTTGGGCATCCAAACAAATTACATCACAAATATTACTGCACTGGTCAGGATACGGAATGGTTTATTTGCCAGATGATTAATAAATAAACAGTAGGGCGGTATGGTTGACCTATTCTTCGTTGACAGATATGTAGGCAATGCTAAAAGACATGGCTGAAATAGTTAAATCTTGGCAGAAGCAGGAAGGAGGGTCTATTCATCTTAACAGGATTATTAGACTCAATCAGCCGAAGCATAACTGACATTGCACTGGATTTTGATCTATTCTTTTGTTTTTCTTTCAATCCAGTCTACCTCTATGTGCAATAATTTGGTCAAGCATTGCTGGTTAATTTTTATTCACAAGTATCACTAAAATTAAGAATTAAATACTGCATGGGCAGTGATGTATTATATTGTAAATATATTAAATCCAGTTTTGGTAATATGAAAGGTTGAATAATGGGTACAACTTGTTGGGAGTAATGTAAAACTTCCAAGAGCTAGCTCCATCTGATCAACAGCATCATTAAATGAAAACATTTGACAAAAATGACGATTAAATTGTTTCCCCTTGATTTTTTTTGTTTGTTTAAGCAAAATTATTCATTAATTTCTATAGGAGTTCTTGTGTAAGACTTAATCATATTTTCCGGCATCGCCTATGATGTTATATTCAAGTGTGGTTAGTCTAGGGTGTCAGTTCATAACAAGCCAAAATTATTTATTGTTAAAAATAGTTTTAACCAAAATTAAAACAGATGCAACGAGCTGACAAGCCATGCAGTCAGTTTATTGCCAGTTTGCATATAACTCGACAACATCTCATTTACTTTTCCCTTTTTCACTGTATGCTTAGCTGAAAATAAGCAATGGATAATTGACATGGATGTTCAAAATTCTTCTAACTTTCAGAAATACCTATGTGTTTTTCTTTCTTTTTTAGATACCTTACCTGTTGGAATTATTTACAGACAGCCATTCTTGCTTAAAGCATACTAATCACAATGTAATCATAATATGACCACTAGAAGCCAAATGACAAACTTTGTAGAACAGTCAATGAATTGAAAAAGCAAAAGCTGGAGCCAGGTGCTGGAGGTGGGGCAGATTAGTGTTGCTCCCATGCCTTCTGAGGGTAGAGTGTCACTGCTGCTTCCTGGAAAGGGGTGGGGCAGGGCATGAGGAGCAAGACACTGTATGGACCTGGCGTCAGGAGCACTGGACTGGCTCTGCTGCCCCATCCTCAGTGTGTCTTGCTCCCTGCCCATTGCCCCTCTCCCTCGGAAACCAGCAGCAACGCTCAGTGTTCAGAAGGCAGGTGAGCAATGCCACCCTTTTCTGTGCACTACCGGAGCTACAGCATAATTTTGTTCAAACTATTAGATTTTTCTTGCATGTAAAACAGAATAATATAGAGTACTACATGGGGTTTTTTTGGTTTTTTACCAAGCAGTGAAAATTGTTTTAATGGCAAACATTTGATCCAATGGAATTATCTACCTCTCGGACAGGTACGTACTGTGCATGGGAAAGAACTTCTGACACCAACATCTGCAGCAACAGTGCTTGGTGGATTATGCCCAGTGCAGGCATATCAGAGAACACAATGCTTAAGGCGAGCAAATAATGACCCCATGTCATCTTGGGACTGCCACTGGCAATTGTAATAATTAAACTCCCAATCATTATAATTCCAGTTGTTATTATTATTGCAGAAAGTTTTAAAATTCCTTCCTTTCATTTCTACCTTAATTATATTAACCTTCAGTTGGTCTAGAAAATGGCTTGGGATAGGAGACTTTGGGGATGTGGAAAGGCAGGAGGTTTCCAGATTCTCCAAATAGTTCTGGGGGAGACAGGGTAGACAATGGGAGAACTTTCATCTCACCTGCAGCATTGGCAAAGAGGATGCAAAGAGCAGAGGTTTGCTCAAGTGTCTGCCTCCTAGACTGGGGAGAAAGTATGTGAGCTTCTTTCCTTTCTTGCAGAGCTTATTTATAGTAGCAATGGAATAGGCAAACTGTGTTAAATATAAACTATGGAACTTGCCCCTAAAGGAGGCAGTGATGGCCACCAACCTAGATTATTTGAAAACAGGACTGAGCATATTCATAGGGGATTAGATGGGCCATTGGCCTGATCCAGCAGGCTCTTCTGATGTTCTTATGTGTTGAGGGGAGTAATCTGAGGAAGAGGGTGTTGGAAGCTAAGACTTTGGAATGAAGTGCCCAGAAGAGAACTAAGCAGAAAGGCACTCTCAAACCATAGGCAAGAGATAAGAATTGAGAAGTGGCCTCTGTTGTAGAACTCTAGAATATTTCCTAAGATTTGTGCAAGGGCAGAAGTTTGTTCAAAGGTCACATGAAGTGCAAGGGAGTTTGGATGGAATCAGAAGAACAACAATAGTCAGTGTGGTGCACTCCAGATGTTACTGGGCTACAGCTCCCAACATCCTGGACTGCTGGCCCTGCTGGCTGGGGAGTAGCAGTCTAGTAGCATCTAGAGGGCACCATGTTGCCTACCCCGAGACAGATGGTGACAGGAGTTGAGACAGGAAGAGCAACATATTTAACCCCCTGCATAATCTGAAGGAGACTATTCTATAGTCTCCTCTTCTTTTAAAACATCATATGGCACAGACAAAAATGATAATATGCAATCATCCAGTGTGAATTTGTCTCAGCCAGGACTGTAGGATCAAGCTCTTTGCAACTCATGCATGCACAAAAAAAGAGATGAAAGCAGAAAGGGTTAAGCCCCTGCAAATCAATCTGCCTATATTTAAAAACAATTTAAATCTGCAAGCCTCCCCACTGCCACACTTATGTTGATCATTTCATTTCCATTTCATAGGGGCTTAAAATGTGATTCTGTGCAAAACTAAGTATAATGTGAAATGCACATATGCAACAAAGATCAAAAGCAGAATTGAGAGTGAAATATTCATACAAGGTAGCCCGGCGAGATTTTGTTCACAGGGGTACCTGTCAGGAGCATAAACTCAGAAAGAAATCATCAAATAAGTACACAACACTATTGCTAAAACTCCAGACATACAAATGGAGGGTGAGTTTTCTGAAATGCTGGACTGTGGCCAGCTTGTTGGCTCAACTGACTAATGCTTTGGCCTTTTCATCTCCTCCAGGTCTCAGTTCAGTTGCTCCGACTACTGGTTAGGTCAAATGCCTGTACCTGGTGCTGACATCCCTGGCATTCGTTTTAGAAGCAAAAGAGATGGGGGGGGGGGACACACAAAGTCCATAAGTTCCCTTTGACCTAAGCCGCTGAAACATCTGTTGGTTGAGTCATGAGCTGCTTGTTGGCCAAGCTTGACAGCGACGTTGCCTGTTGTGGATTATCTCTCTCAGTGGTAGGTGTCAGTGGAATAAATAGATGTGTTTCAAGGGAAAGAAAAGCTCTCTCATAAACAGAGGCTGTGTACTGCCATACATTTGAAGTGCACAACGTATCCTAAACAATCCTGGGAACTGTAGTTTGCAAAGGGTGTTGGAAATTGTTGCTTTGTGGAGGATAAAATACAGTTCCCATTACTATTATTCGGGGGGGGGGGGAGCCATATGCTTTAAATATGTGTTGTACACATAGGCTAGATTACTCTTATCAAATGAAAGTTTAAGGACCAATAACATGCACAGATGAAACCAATGATGAAAGTGCAGGTTGAATGGCTACATTGGTGGGCTTTTTTGGGGGGGTGGGATTACTTAATAAAATTTCTGTTCATTGTAAGTGTATTTAAATATTCTACAAAACTAAAAAGGAACAAAAACTTTGGCTTCCTGGAAAGCTTTTTATATTGAAGATTGCTTTTACAGTTTAGAAGATCTTGCAAGGCATGGTATTCAACTAAATTTTACTCCAAGTAGACCCACTGAAATTAACGGGGATAACTAAGTAATAAAATTTCATGGAAAACATTTTTAGCATCACTTTAAACTGATTAACTCCACTGAAGGTATATCTCAGCTTTGAAAACAAAAAGTGCTGCGTTTCAAGGCTGCTGGGAGAAGTCACAGCCTTCACAATAGAAGCCATATTTCAAAAGGTGGATGAATTGGCTTTAGTTATGCAATGATGAAAGAAGGGAAGCTTGTTCTTCATTGTTACTTTGCATTACCTTGAGCTGAATCTTCAGTTCCCGGACGAGATTACTGTCATTGAGTTGGACCCAATGCTTGTCCTACTCAGAGTAGACCCACTGAAGTTACTAGCCCACTAGGCTGCTTCACCCGTCAGGTATCATCTGGGGGCAGCCATTCCATCAGTCTGCCTCAGCAGGGACATAGGAAGCAGGGCTCCCTTCATCAGCTCTGCTGGAGGCCCAGTTACATTACGCACCACCTGCCCTTGAACTGTGCCAGCCAATCATTATAGGGACAACTGTTCAGAAATTGGTGCGTGAGTTTGATTTTGATCTTCCCTCCCTGCTCCTTTTCCCCTTGTGTGCTGTGTTTTTTATTTGTTTGTTTAGGTTGTACGCCTGCAGGTAGAGACTGCCTCTTGGTTTGATTGTTATATAAGCTGCTCTGGGAGCCTTTTTGGCTGAGCAGCCTGGTACAAATGCTATAAATAAAATAAAATAAAATAAAATAAATAAAGTACATTGTCTACTTTGAGTAAGTCTTAGTTGAATACAACCCAAAGACTCTATTCAGACCTCTGGATCAATTTGCAATGTCCAGACAAACAACAGCAGGTGTAACCCTCCTCCTTCCAGGAACCGCTTATCTACAGCTCTTGCACCCTCCTCTGAATGGGCTACAGAGCAGGGAAGACTTCATAGATAGATTGAGGAATGAAATGATTTTTATTGATATGTGCCCTGAGTGTTCTTGCACTGCTTATTTTTTAATAAATAAAAGCATAAACCATTTATATTTGAAACAGTAAATGTTCAGTCGTGCCCACTATGGAGCATCAGTGCATAACATTATTCAACCTAATAATTACATGAGCATTTCAGACATTTGGATAATCAGAATTCTATATAAATGGTTGTTCTTCTTATATCTAGTTATGGTGATTATGGGGCCACATAGAGGAATTAGAAGGAGAAAAGGATTCAGGGTTTGATTAAAAATGATCTTAATTTGATAATTCATGGGGAAGCTTCTATTTGTCTTGCTTTAGTCCCTACAAGCATTCATTATGGGAGAGAAATAGTCAGGGGAAATAGCTTTTCCCCCCTATTTATGCAGTGGACACAGGTGTCATGGATATATCAACTATTTGCCTAAAACCCAAAGACTTTCAAAGCTGTCTCAGTAAAGGAAGCAACCCTTAATTCATTTATGCATGCATCTGATTTGCCTCAGATTACATCAAGCACTGTGATGAGATATAACTTGACATACCCCAGTGAAATGTATAAATAAATACATGGCATGAACTTAAAGAAATAGTGTTCCTTTACAGATGTGACCGATTGCTCCTACACAATATGGACAGATCAGGGTGCACAATAGAACTGAGGTCTCAACACCGAGAGTCTGTGGACCACTGGAGGAATTCCATACATCTATTGCTTGTGGCTTTCCCCCATTTCTATGGTAACATAGTCAACCAATAGGGATGTTGGGGAGTTCCAATGAAACTGTAAGCTGCCATGTCACGTGCCCAGAACAGAAATAAATATAATCAGTATTCACTGTTGTTACTACATTCAGTCTGCAAACATTTTGTAATTGATTGCGCCGTCCTTCCATATTTGCACTGTGCTTCCTTTGCACTCAAATGAAAAGGGCAGAATAACATTATTGAAACCTGTGGTAATTCACCACAGTGGACAGCACACAAACAATGAATTTTGGCAGAAGACAAACTGCAGTGACACAGAAACAGAACTGTGTATAACAAATGCAGGGAGGAACAGAAAATGATGCCTTGTGAGAGCCAGTGTGGTGTAGTGGTTAAGAGTGGTAGTCTCGTAATCTGGGAAACCGGGTTCGCGTCTCCGCTCCTCCACATGCAGCTGCTGGGTGACCTTGGGCCAGTCACACTTCTTTGAAGTCTCTCAGCCCCACTCACCTCACAGAGTGTTTGTTGTGGGGGAGGAAGGGAAAGGAGAATGTTAGCCGCTTTGAGACTCCTTAAAGGGAGTGAAAGGCGGGATATCAAATCCAAACTCCTCCTCTTCTTTTTCTTCTTCTTCTTCATACATACATAAAGGTAAAGGTAAAGGTAAAGGTAAAGGAACCCCTGACCATTAGGTCCAGTCGTGACCGACTCTGGGGTTGTGGCGCTCATCTCACTTTATTGGCCGAGGGAGCTGGCGTACAGCTTCCGGGTCATGTGGCCAGCATGACTAAGAGCAGCGCACAGAAACGCCATTTACCTTCCCACCGGAGTGGTACCTATTTACCTACTTGCACTTTGACGTGCTTTCGAACTGCTAGGTTGGCAGGAGCAGGGACCAAGCAACGGGAGCTCACCCCGTCGCGGGGATCTGAACCGCCGACCTTCTGATTGGCAAGTCCTAGGCTCTGTGGTTTAACCCACAGCGTGTATTAAAGAAGAAAAATTGACTATAATTGTAACACAAAATACTTCCCTCTCACTAACATTAACAATCTGCCTCTCTTGGGTTAATGAAAATGTTAAGGTGGCCATAACAGAGTTTTCAGCTGTGCACCTAGGGATAGTCTCCTATATCCAGCATGGCACAAACAATAGCTGGTGCTCCTTGCACTACAATCAAATCACATCCCTGGATTCCAAAAACAGAGCCATTCGACCTGCTTGGAAACGTCCTCACAACAAAGAATCAAACTAAGTGTGATGTCAAAGTTCTCTGATCAAAACCTCCTCTTTCCACCCCTTCTATTCGTTTTCAGGAAGCCGCCAGCTGCCTTATACTTAAGTGTCACAGAATCATAGAATTGTATAGTTGGAAGGGGTTCTAGTCAAACCATTGGCCCATGTAGCTTAGTGCTGTCTAAACTGGCATTCAGAAATCTCTTTGGGATTTCTGGTGGGGGACACTCCCAGCATTATCCAGAGATTCCAGAGATTGAACCTCATACCTTCTGCATGCAAGGCAGGTGCTCTACCACTGGCTTACAGCCTTTCTCCAAGGTGGTTGTGGGGTGTCACTGCACTGGGGTGCTTCCACAAAACACAGTGTTTCCCCAATGGAAACTGATCCCTCCCTGAAGTTGCCATTAGTCCCATGGAAGTGGGATGGGGGACACATCATTTTTTCTCTAGCAAAACTAATAGGGAGGTTTGATAGTGGGGTAAGGCCTTCCGCCTTAATCATTTAAAGTCAGGAGATCTGATCATGGACACACCCACCCCATTGCGGTTGTTTTGGCCCCTACCTGCAAGAAAGGGCCATAGCTCAGTGGTGGAGCATCTGTCTTGCAAGAATAAGGTCCCAGGTTCAGTCTTTGGCATCTCCAGATAGGGCTGGGAGAGACTCTTGCCTGGGAGAGACTCACAGCTGCTGCCAGTCAGTTGGATTGACCAATGGTCTGACTCAGTATCAGGTCGTTTCCCATGTACCTATGAGTTGATCTGACAAGTGCAGAGCACTGAACATCTGCCTTGACCCTCAGAGATGTGTGCAGAGGGTAGAATTTATCTCTCTTCAATGGAAAAGGAAGGACCCTGGGGAGGCCCCTCTTTTCCAGCATCAGATGAAAGGGCAAACAACTTTCCTTCCCACAAAACCATTCATGATTTGCACCTGATTTCCTGATGCGTTTTCTTTGCATAGAGATTATTTTCAGAAATGAGTCAGTTAACACTTCTGAGGTTCAAAGCTGGTCCCACTGAGAAAACAGAAGTTTTCAGAGGCAGAAGGAGTAGAAGAGGGAGGTGCTAAGAGCCGAGCTGATGGGATGTAGGTGGATCAAGGGAGGAGGAGAAAGGGGAATGTAGGCTTGAGCAGCAATGTCGATCTTTCCCTTTTTTCTTTAATCTTCAAAAGACAAAACCCAACAATCACCCCTTTGCAGAGCTCAGCGAAGGGAGAATATTGCCGTCAGTACAGATTTGCAAGAGATTTCTTAATTTTTACGATGGAAAACTGACAGAAGATACCGATCTCCTTCACCACAACACACTGTCTGGGCCTAGGCAAACCTCTGCTTAAATCATCTACCACCACGGTTGTGTTTATTAACTGAGTGTGATCTGGAGACAGAAGAGTGAAGCTCTCAACTAGTAGCTTTAAAACCACCACTATATCTTGCCAAGCCTTCATATGGAGATAAGTGGTATGGTCTTCCCACAATGCAGTTTACCTTCACCAAGCACAGCAAAGTTGTGGCATTGATCCTGCAAGATCAATCTATAACTTAGTTTTTAACTCTGGGATTCTTTACTCAGTTGGTTAAGGTTGCCATATTTCAAAAAGTGAAAATCTGGATCTCCTTGCAGAGATCAGAACTTTCCCGGAGGACTGGGACCATGCTTCAAAACGGCAAGCCACACCCTATGTGCATTTCTGAATGAATGCTTGGCTGGCAAGTATTACATAAATGTAATATTAGTAGTAGCATTAAATATAATCATCATCATCATCACCTCTATGAATTGCCAATTTCTTAAGCTTCAGTCATAGATTCATGGCATTTTAGAGTTGGAAAGTACACCAAGGGTCATCTATTCCAACCCCCTGCAATACAGGCATCACCATGTTAAAGAATCCCTGCCAGATGCCTACCCAACCTCTGCTTAAAAACCTCCAGTGAAGGAGAGTTCAGCACCTTCCAAGGGAGTCCATTCCAATGTCAAACAGCTCTTACTGTCAGAAAGTTCTTCCTAATGTTAAGGTGGAATCTCCTTTCTTGTAATTTGAAACAATTGGCTTAGGGGTCCTACCCTCTTCCATGTGACAGCCCTTCAGATATTTGACAATGGCTATCATATCACCTCTCAGTCTTCTCTTCTTTGGAAAATGCACCATATGGTTCCTTCTATCTGCACTCCTCCCAGTGTTCATTTCTCCTTTGGTTACTGCTATGGATACATGACTTGACTACCTATCTCCAGGCACTGGGGTCGTCTGCAAGGGATTCCCACATGGCAGCCTTCATGTCACATGTAACACAGAGTTGGTCTGCCTACCAACCAAGCATCAGAAGCCAGCTTCTCATAGAGCTCCTGCCCTCTTTCATTCTGTGGACATGACCAAGCCAGTGTAGACGGAAATGTGAAAATGCTAGGAATATGGGCTTGAGAGAGCACATCTTTGTTTGGAATTCTGTCCTGCCACTTGATACCCAAAATCCTCCTGACACAGTGCATGCCAAAGGCATTGGGGGTGTTGCTCTTGATGGTTGTAATCTGCCCACAACTCACTTCCATAAAGCAGCATGCTCAACACACAAACCTGGTAGATCTTCATCTTGGTATTGGACATTAGCATCACATTCGCCCACACCCTTTTGGAGAGGTGAGCCATTGCCATAGCTGCATTGCCAATAGGCTTGTCCAGCTCAGCATCAATGGAGAGATTGCTAGTTATGATGGAACCCAGATAAACAAAATTGTCTACCACCTCAAGTGTGTGGTCACCAATGCTGATCTGTGGAGTGCTGGTGACATCCTGACCCAAGACGTTGGTCTTCGTCGTGCTTATAGTAAGGCTGAACCCCTGCAGGCTTGGGCAAAATAGTTGATGAGTCTCTGTAGAGCTTCCTCAGAGTGTGCTGTCAAGGCTGAGTCATCTGTAAACAACATCTCATGGATAAGGATCCACCACATATTAGTCTTGGCACAGAGACATGCCAGGTTGTACGGACCCCTGTTGCTCCTTGTATGCATGTATATCTTCAGTTGAGCTGAAGGCGTATGAGAAAAACATGGAGCAGAATATGCCAAAGAGGGTTGGGGCAAAAACACAGCCCTGTTTTACACCACTCTTTATTTAGAATAATCGTTGAAGTCCTTTATCATTGAATAGGAAGTAGGATTAAAGACAATGAGTGTGATGTTTTGTCTCACTTCAAAGAGGCAATCTACGGCCTGATCCAGACATTACTCTGGAATGTTATTTTTCCAACTGTTGCCTCCACACCCACAAGCAATGGAACACAAGTGGTAAAAGTTTATTGAGTGCAGTCTTGCAGTAACCTCTATAAACATTCCAGGTAAGTTTCATTGAAAAGATCAACAATCCCTAGTTCCATTGCTCACATGAATGGAAATGCAACTATGAAAAACAGCTCAGTAAGATGGGAACCCTCAGCTTACTTCATTCTGTAGCATTCATGCTGACAAATGGTTTCAATACCTCTCAACATTGTCAAGCGTCATGCCACATATGGTAGTGCATTAAAATATCACTTTAACTGCATTTAAATTTATCCTCTCTCTATATGTCACCAACTGATGCTACACAAGCCAGATACTTTGATGGGAACTGAAAAAGTACATTCAAGACATATTTGGCAAGATGAATTTCTCATTCTGCAATGCCAAATTATCCAAGAATTTTACAAGTCAGTACTATCAAGCTGGCAACCACCCTTCCAGCTTTCAGCTAGGAGGAACATAAAACATACATTCTTTCATAACTTCAGACCTTTGGCTTTTATATTTCATTTTATGGAGAATATGTCAGGCTTTCAAAAGGCGCCCTTGTACCTGCTTGCCCATTTTCACAGAATGATGCAGAGGGACAAGTATCTAAAAATATTGGAAGACTTAAAAATTATGGTCACTTGGAATAATCAGAGCTATTCATTTATAACCCTGGATTATGAAAATGCCTGTATTGTAGGCCCTTCACCAAAGAGCAAACTCTTTGACTTCAGTCACAGTACCTATTCATACGATTGCAATAGCTTTAGCATGTTGTAAAGCAAGTAGATCAATTTTCAGCTCACTATTTAAGGGAAATACACCTTTTCGTCTTTTGTATAAATTCCATATTCCAGCTATCCACTATAAAAAATAATGAACATAATCATTGCAAATGTACAGCTCTGCATCTGAACACAATACTTGCAATAATATAATAATAATGAGCATAATCGCTGTAAAGTGTGCAGTCTTCCACTGTCATAAAATCCTTTCAAATCTTTTTAACTGGGATATTCACCTAATTCACAGTGCAATCATATACACATCTACTCTGAAGTAAACCCTACTGAGTGCACTGTGACAATCCCAGGTGTGTGTGCACACAACTTAAACTGTCAGAGATGCAGGGCTGAAACCACATGTCAAACAAACCACACAAGTCTTGAATTCTCTTTTAAAAAGTTAATTTTATCAATGTTGTGATAAATTACATCTTCTCAATGCAATCTAATAAAAACACCGCATTTCTCTTCTTCCATTTCTTTGCAGTATTTATTTTTGCAGCTGCTATTAAGTTGACCACCACCTTCAAGTCATTTTCAGGAATTGTGATTTTTAAGAATCCTAAAAATATTGCCTTGGGATCATAATGTATAAGGCAGCCTACTATTTCTGTGATGGTATCGTACATGGCGAGACACTGTGTTTTGCTTTGGACAACAACTTCCATCAGCCCCAGTCAGCTGATAGGAGTTATTGTTCAAAACTTTTGGAGGGCACCTGGCTAAGATAGGAGAAAGTATTTGTGTGATGAGCTACAATAGTTTATATCTGCATATATCTGCTTCTGTGGACGTGTCAAGAAAATGCTACACAAGATGGTGGAAATAGCTTAGGGTTGTACCTGCTCATAGTCCTGGGTTCATTCTAGAACAAATCTATGTCTACAGACAAACATCTTACATTAATAACACACACATATATTGCACTTTCGGTATGTTTGGGGAGATGCAAATAATATGCATGCCTAAACTATGCACTTGAGAACACAATGCTCAATAAAGCCCTCACAGTTAAGAGGCAACGTTTTTCAGGCTTTGACAGAAGACCTTATAAGGAACCATCATATAAACTACTAATGTTCTTCCCAAAACCTGTTAACAGGGGAACATGTTCTCAATGTAGACCCCTCCCCAATTCTGAGAGTGTTTAACATCTTCAGTTTCCAAAACAGATAGCAAAGGACAGAAGACAGTTGCTAGCAATGAAGAAAACAAAATAAAGTAATCCCCACAGACGTCGTTTTGCCATAGCATTTTTAAATTCCTAGTTCCTACATTACTTAACAAGCTTTAATAATAAAGGAGGGTGTTGTCCTATTACATGTTTAGGTTTTGTCTGATGAAGAAAAATAACAGGCTGCCATAAGAATTAGAGCATTTGAATTATTTTTTTTCTCCTTTCCCAAATGATCAGAGGAGAGTACCTTACATTAAGAATGTATCTTCCTTGCTCTTGAAAGGGTAAAACGAAATAGTCTTCTAGTAATTTTAAGCCTGCCATATAAGTATTATGCTGTTAGAGATTTCAAAAGGTTAGCTTCAATGAACCTGACATGAATCTAACCCAAAATAACCCATTCAGGGGAAAAGTAAGAAATAATTGCTGTTTTCTCTTCTTCTTCTTTTTCCTCAGCTATATTGCTATAATGATTTTGCATAACAGATTGAACAAAGTGCTGTTGTGACAGGTGGTAGAATTCAGCTAGTAAGCACAGAGACAGGGTTCAATTTAGTTTGTGAATCCTTTAATTGTTGTGCAGCTAATTAAAGAAGGTTCTTTACACTCGCAAGTGTTTACCGTTGCTAGTATGCATACATGAAAAATTAAATTGTGCCTTCAAGGGCTGAGAACTATAGAAAAATCATAGCTGATGCTGCAACATGCTTACCAGCTCAAAATAGCTGCTTTTTTCACAATTGGAATTTGTAAAACTTTTTGCTAAGCAAATATAGAGCTAATTAGAAGTGTTCGTTGGACCAATTAACATTTAAATAAATAAGCCATATTGCACATTTCACAGTCTTTATTTAATGATGCTTCTTAGCTCTTTGGAAAGATTCCTTTAAGTACAAATAAGTTGTCATAAAAAAATGAAAGACAAAAATAGCAGCACAAGAGAATTTTCAATGCTTTTTTTTTTCTTCTTCCCCTCCCCCTTGGAGGCTTTGTGGAAAACCTTATACCTGGTACGTGAGTGAAAATGACAGAAAGTGGCTCTTTCATTCATCTTTCCAAGTTACCTTTCTAGCCTTTTGAATGCAAACAGGAAAACAAATTTGATTTACTATTTTAAAGTGTTGTGGTGGCAATGTTTGCTCACTTGCAGTTTTGGTCCTATGGTACAGAGTCTGTTTTTAGAGAGAGAGAGAGAGAGAGAAATCCTACTTTTATCTCGGAAGGCAGCCAAATGAGGCAAAGGGAGCTTCTGAAATGGGGGCAAAAACTGGAAGCTGCCACATTGAGCACGTGTGAAAGAAAACAGCTAATTTGAAGTTCAACTGTGAACACTCCTGCGTCTGACAAAACAGTTTGATCTTCACCCCAGTCATTAGGCAGAAATGTGCCAGGATGTAAGCTGACTTCATAGGGACTAAACAAACTGGCTTAAATAAACCAGTTAAGCTAAGCTTACCTGGTCTGTAAACTGAACGGTGCTGCTGAGTGGGTGCCTAACCCAACTTAATTTACAAGCTACATCAGCTTCTCTCTCATCAATCAAATGAAAATGTGCTTAATATTTAATCTGTCAAATTCCAAAACACAGTAAGACCACATTTGCACCAGACATTTAAAGCACTATTAACAGCTATGGCTCCACACCCCCAAGAATCCTGGGAACTGTAGATGATTAAGGGTGCTGGGAGTTGTTAAGAGATCCCTGTTCCCCTCACAGACCTACAATTCTCAGAGTCCCCTAGGATGAGGAATTGACTGTTCAGCCACTCTGTAAAATGTAGATCTATGAGGGGAAAGGGGGTCTCCTAACAGTTCTCAGCACCCTGAACAAACTATAGTTCCCTGAATTCTTTGCAGGAAGCCATTACTATTAAAAGTTGTATAATAATGCTTTAATTGTACAGCGAAGATGTGACCTAGTTTTCTTTTATTAGTGCCCTAGCATTTTCTCCCTTTCCCCCCTTATATATTTGCTAATAGAAATTATATTAAAAATGAAGATTTATTTATTTTTTCTTATTACCATTCCCCCGGAAAAGGTAAGAGATCTTGCAATCATGCTAATGTGGATGGAACTCACTTATGACCTTGGCTCTCAGAAAAAAAAAATTAACAAGCATCAATTAGCATTTAAATAAATATGCCAGATTAGTAAGGAATGCCCTGAATACAAAAGAGGAACAGTAAATGCTACTTTCTACATGCATGCTCGACACCTAAAGACGATGGCACTACCTCCTGATGAGCTGCAGGTGTGAATGAGCCAGCACATATCAAAATGCTAAAGACCGAATAGTTTCATAGATGACCCCGGGGCCGGCCCTACGATGAGGCAGGGTGGCCAGATCTGTGCCATGTGGCCTGCTCTGTACCCGCTACGCCAGCTTGCTTCCCTCAACTGCAATCTTCCAATCCTTTCACCAGGATTGGAGTAAGATTCAGTTACCTGTCCAACTGAGTTTTGTATGTGCCTTGGGATAGAGCACCACCTTGTCCTTCACCTCAGGCAGCAAAATATCCTGAGCTTGTCCTGGATGACCTCGTCTCACATAAAATGCAAGAGACAAAGGCTAAAGTTCATCCATGGCTTCAGAAACTATGGTTTATGATGCTGTGAACAAGCACTACTCTCTTGCCCCTCCCCACTTTCCCTTCTCTCCTCCCTTTGCTATCCTGGTTTGTTCACCGGCATGAAGACTAAGTTGAGAGATTTGGATCTAACAAGGAAATATGGCTTAATGTAAGCCAAGATCTCCACAACAAAGTTGGCACACCATGGGAAGATGGGAGGAGGAACCCATGACCATAGCACCATGGACAAATGTCTAAAAGTGGGCACAGTCAGAGGCAGAGAAATGGGAAGCTTTCAAAAGGAGGAGCAGAGACTTGCAGGTGATCAAAATTGCCACAAGATCTGAAGTGCTGAAGGAGAAAGGTGATGCAATCATAGTGATGGAAGAGAAAATTGAGTATAGCAGAATCACTTTGGATCAAATGAAGAAAAGAGAGAAAATGTCGGCAAGTGACAACTTAGAGTAGTTTAGATGACCAGGCATTGCTGTGTTTGCTCTCAGTAGATGAGAAGAGGAATTTTATGGGCAGGAGGAGCATATGGAAGGAAGCTTCAATATGATTTGCATGTCGAGACCCCAAAGCCACCCCCTCGTTGAGAAATAACACACAAGGACACGGATATTAGGTTAATGTTATTGGGCAAATTTGACCACAGCTTTATTGATTACAGAATGTGAGCAGCATTGGCTTAGGCATTGAATGGACCCGACTATATCTGACTCCTGCCCGATGTGCAAACCACCGGAAGGGGGAGCCCTGTCGATGCATACCAACTTGAGCTCCCCCTGGTGTTCCCGTAGGGGTTGTGTCATGGCCCTAGCCCCCAACCCGGGCTTCGGACAAGATCAACACCCCTGGATTCCTTTAACGGAATACCCTTAAGCTTGGAGGGGCAGATGATGGCCACACCTCCCCTCCCCCATCACAAGGTCAAACAATACCTAACCGCAACCCTAACAAAGTTGTGACGATTGCTACGAGGTAGGCGAAAACTAAATGGCCAGTGCCAATTTGTCAAGTGGAAAAATTCCTACCAAGCCCCTTAACGGAGACCAACCATGGTCCATAGCAAGGCCAGTGCCTAAAACCTACAAATTAGGGAGGGAGGGAGGGTGATTGAGGAAGCGAGCCAAAGCGGAAGCCCTCTGGCTTGTGCCTCTGATTAAATGGTCCCGGCCAAGCCCCCCAGCCAGCGGATTGGCTGGCTGGGCTCTGACATGGCCGGGATCCACTGGGCAACAGAGGACTAAGTCCCTCACCCCCAGAGGGGAGTGGATAACCACGTGGTCCACTGCAACTCCTCCCCACAGGGAAGTGGAGCAGATTTAAAGGGAATAGTGAATCTATCAGTTGACTGGCTGGAGAAAAGAAGGGTATGTGTCTGAAAGATAGGGAACTGGTTGAGGACTGTCTGTCATTCAAGGCTGTTACAGTTAAAAGAGAAAAAAAGTTTGGCACTAACCACCAATCATGACAATGCTGTCACAAAACCCGTACACGGAACATGTGGGAACAATGGTGAATTATAGTAATGTTACCTTTTCCAGAATACTCAGACCCCTCCCATAATCACAAGCATGCTCCCAGGAACAGAGGACATCTCTTTCCATCAAAGGCCTACCATAACCCAGTAGTCCAAATTCCCCCCCACCCCACACACACACTCCCATCTCTATCTCATCCCTCATTATGCTGGTGAGGCACACTGCCAAGAGGAGGTCCCATTGGCAAAATGACAGCACACCAGCATATATCTGACTTGAGTTGGGATTTGGAATCAACCCTATACCTGGCAAGCATGCATATGTTGGGGAGAAGATCTCTACATATCTGGTACTGTTGTGTTGGCAGGAACATGCAACATCCCACAAATGAATTGCAACAGAGAGGCTTACAAAGAATCCTGCTACTGAAAGTTCTGAAAGGATGACATGAACCCAGCACATATTTTCCTCAACTTTTTATATTCTAAAGGTTTATTATTATTATTATTATTATTATTATTATTATTATTATTATTATTATTTCAAGAAGTATAAATATGTTATGGGACTTCTAAGTGACTTCCTTGCCTCCCTATTCCTCAGTCAATCCACAGATGGGACTGAAAGACAACCTTATAATTGTACAAGTCTCAGTTTAATGGCTTGTGTATTACATTCCAGAAAAAGCTATAAATCCCAGACTTTCAAAAAGGGCTGTGATAGAGGAGAGTTTGGGTTTCTTATATTTGACACTAAAAGACTATTTACCAACGTGGGTGTTGGCTCAAAAATGTCTCAAACATCAATGACCTTTATAAATAATGTAGAGTTCATAAAAATGATTATCATGTTCTATTTAAAAATGCATAAAGAGAGAGATAATAACAATGATTTGCACTTCTGTCTATTGAACTCCAAGTACTAATGAATTTATCCTCATAATGCTCCTACATTTTTCAGTATAACAACAATATGAATATAGTTTAGATTGTAAACCTACACAAACAAGAAAACAAGTTCCAGATGTGCTGCTTTTTATGCACCTATACGTATAGGAAATTGGACATCCAAATAACTGGAATACTTTAAATATGTTGGCTGTTTCTTAGACCCATGGCTAAATGGGGTTTAATTTGTCTCCCTGAAATTAATCTGGTTGCCTAGAAGAACTCCTTTGTGCTGTTGTCATGTACAGATTTCAATAATATGATGATGATATTATTTTATGTGTATGAATAAACAGCTCAGGCCCTGCTCAGTCACCTCCGACTTTGCAACCTCTTGTTATTACAATTTCCAGCATCAGGCAACCTTAGTTGCTAGATGTTGCTGCCTCCTATTCATCCAGAACAAATTGCCAGTCTGCAGAGAGATGTTCTTGGTGGCTGGTCTCCTTGTGTAGATCCTTTGGGCTGTATCCAACATTCTCTGTCTGCTACTACAGCGGCTCTTGTACTAGTGGAAGGGTGAGTCTTAATGATGTGCAAAAGAGAGATCAATGGCATGGCTGCACCAATGGAAACTTGTTGTGCAACAGATTCCTCAACTCTTGTGTAACAGTTACTGGCAACCTGCTTATACATTGCTTGCGTGATACCGTTCTGCTGGAGCAAAACATTTCACCAGCAGAAGCAGACTTCTAAGAGACTTTCCTGGCACTATTTATTATGGTGATATTTGTTAGCAGATTGCCATATGGCTCAGCCCTACCTGGAGAATCACATATGTGGCAGTAGCTAAGGTTGTCGTACAGGCCCTACACTGGAGAAGTCCACTTCATTGGGGACGGCCATTCTGGTGTCATATCACATGGCTGCTGTAACCTTTGAATGAAGCCTACACATCTTTATTTAGATTGAAATTTAACAATGTGTGGAAGTGGTGTTGTTATGTGTTTATTTGTATTTTATTGCAATGCATACTTTTGCCATCTATTACCTATATGAGCTGTGAGGAACAGAGCATTCTATAAATCTGAATAAGCAGATCTTAAAACTGCTTAAAGAAAATATTACAAGAGCAGAAGAAGGATCAATGTTCAAATGTACCCATTCCTACCAATGTAGATAGATATGTAGATAGATGATAGATATAGATAGATAGATAGATAGATAGATAGATAGACAGATAGATAGATATAGATAGATAGATAGATGATAGATAGATAGATAGATGATAGATAGATAGATGATAGATAGATGATAGATAGATAGATGATAGATAGATGATAGATAGATAGATAGATATAGATAGATGATAGATAGATAGATAGATAGATAGATAGATAGATAGATAGATGATAGATGATAGAAAGATAGATAGATAGATGATAGTGATAAAGACATATAACAGGGGTGCTATTGCTGGTTGGAAATAATGGGTTGTATTCAGTGTTAGTTCTGCTCAGAATAGTTCTTTTGAAATTAATGAGTATAACTAACTTGGATTAAATGATTTCAATTGGTCTACTCTAAGTAGAACTTAGTTGGCTACAACCCAGTACAAACCGACTCCAAACTGAATCACAAACTCTGAACTTCTAAAAAGAAAACCATTTGCAATGTGGATCTAGGTTTTTTTCAAAAAGCATTTTTCATACATATGCAAACTATTGTGAATTCAGGAGCTTGTTTACAAAATTCTCAGTCATTGTCAGAGTGAGATAAACCTGGCAACCTAGAGGTTTAGCATCTCAATCTCTAAAAATGTGACCATGTACAAAGATTAGGCAGGCAGCAGGGAGGGAGGGAAAGGGCGCTAATGCAATTCCGAAAGCAGGCCAAGCCCAAGCAATAGCTGAGCTTGGAACACTGGCTAAGAGTTGGGCATCCATGCAAAAGCTGGCCCAAAAGGCTAGGACATCTTCCAGTGGCATCAGTGCAAGGGAGAAACGAAAGCTTTTGCTGACCTTGGAACAAGGTTTGCAGCAGACTGAACCATTCTCCATAACTTCTCCAACTTACTTTTAAAAGCTGTGTTTTATTTCCAATAAAACGTGTCCATTCCCCTCGCCTGCCCAGTTTAAATTAAAATCTATTCATTGTGAGCTTGTTTCGCTTTTTTGAGGTACATTTTCCTACTTCTGAGTCACCCTCCATTGTTTATGTGCTGAACACAAATTTGCAAAGGAAATTTGCAGCATAGCGGTGAAGAGACTGACCTGTGAACCATGAAGACCCAAGTTCAAATTCTGCATCAATCATAAACTCACTAAGATGACATGTGGTGTGAGCGATCTGCGACTGGATCTCCCATCTCAGGTTGGGAAAGAAATTAGTGATGCAAAGTAGACCCATTGAAAATAATGGACCTCAGATAGTTATGTTGATTAATTTCAATGGGTCTGCTCTGAGTGGAACTAACATTGAATCCAGCCCTCTGACTGTTCTTGCTGCAGAGATCACAGAAACCATTTTCAGCAGCATCCCAGAATTCCCAGGCAAGGGGTCCCTTATGTAAGAGCTTACATACGAATGGAAGGACACTCCAATTCCTACAGAAAAAAAGGTATTTCATGTCAAACAGGATAATACAAACTCTTGTTGCCCCATTAAACAGCATATACAGCCTGCATTGCACAGGCTATGTTGTTTGGATAAATCCATCCAAATTAATGAACTGAAGCTAGCCAAGTCTATTCAGTGGGTCTACTCAGAGCAGGACCAGCATGAGATACAATCCAATGACTTTCCATCATGTTTCCAGACAGGAGTTCCCTTGCACTGTTGAGATGAGGTGGTGAAAATGGGTATCATCCATGGGATGATCTTTTAGCAACCAACAACCCATTCTTGTAAAATTGCCACCACTTCGTGACAGCTCAAAAGTCATTTATATACAATAATGCAATGTAAAAACTCAAGACCACCCAAACCTGTACATTTTACACAGTGTATAATTACTGACAAAACATAGCAATGATATAATAACTTTGACAAAATTATATACTGTACTATACTGAAAACGCAGGTAAATGCAGCTTAACAGCTCAACACAGACACTAAAACAAAACTGTTTCTAAACACATTAACAAAATGCACTGCATATTGAAAGTCTGAAGAAAAAGTTGCTTGTAAACAACTTGTTGAAACTAAACAACATTTTCAGTTGTCAGTTGTGTTTCAACATTACAGTCTTCATCAGTGGCACGGAGGTCTGTCAGATATGGAGTGGAGGTACAGGTATATTGTATATATCGCTTAGTATTGCATTATGGCACAGTGCTTGCATGGACAATCTAGGGATGGGGAAAGAATCCATTTTAAACAAGCTGAAATATGGAATTTGATTCTCCTGATCTGACTTTTCCTGCACCAGACTTCCTCTTGTACTGAGTGCCCACTTATGGTTATGTGCTCTGGAACCAGCCAGGATATTAAGCCAACTTAAAACCATACGAAGAGCCTGCATGCCAAAACACTTGTTCATATCTTTGGTGGTGCAAATGTGGCTGATTCTTCTTTTGGAGGTGAATTATGGATTGCCAAGACACTCGAAACCCCTGGGCCAAGCGGCACATTTATCCCTCTTTCCTAGGGACTGCACGGCCCATCCACCTTGGAACATATGGCAGGAAAAAAAGCTTGTTGCTGCTATTTCATGCAACATCTTGGACTTAATGACAATAGGATCCTTAACTTATTGGGGGTATCAAAATGAAATAGGGAGAACGACCAATTTTTTTTATTCTATGGTAATCTTGCCATATGCATTGGGACACACAGCATAACTTCATTAGCACATATTTCAATGCTTCTCCAGAGGACAGCTTACCTTCTTGAAGTTTCCCCATTAAACATCCCCATCAAAATTATGTTTTTACAGGAATCTGACTAAATTCTCAGTTACAAGGCTCATTTTGCAGAGACACTAATTAATGGCCCACCACATGGAAGTGAGGTGGAGTGGAATAAGATGACACCATGCATTATTCTGTTGGCAAGTACATCATTCTAGTAATTAATGTAGGTGTCTTTTTTAAAAGAATGGATTAAGCAATATGGACAACACAAGCTCAGCTGTACCCTGCATTTAGCGCATTCCAGACCTTCGTCTCTGCTTAGACATTCATTTTCCGTCACAGTTTTTGCAGAGTCTACAGTTGGGAGTTTATCAGTAGGAAATGTTAAGGTTTGTATCACATTTGAATTTCTGGTGATTCGTGTTCCTCACTAAGGGCATGGAACACTCAGTCATTAAACACTCATCTCACTCTTTACCTCATTTCTGAATCTTGGCTAATTAGGATCGTTTCTCTCATAGAATTAGTGTCCCACCTTTGTAACATCCTAAGGCAATAATTGCAGTGAAAGTATCTATTGGGTTGAAAACTTGGAGAAAACCTACTACAGTGGTACCTCAGGTTACATACGCTTCAGGTTACAGACTCTGCTAACCCAGAAATAGTGCTTCAGGTTAAGAACTTTGCTCCAGGATAAAAACAGAAATCGTGCTCCGGGGGCGCGGCGGCAGTGTGAGGCCCCATTAGCTAAAGTGGTGCTTCAGGTTAAGAACAGTTTCAGGTTTAGAACAGACCTCCAGAACGAATTAAGTACTTAACCCAAGGTACCACTGTACTGTTTGATATAAGCAGGAAGATTTAGAATACCAGGTCAACAAATGAGAGATTGACAGTTCTGTCAGGAAAATATACAGGAAATTGAGATTGTTAACCCTGAACATATATATGATATTGGTGTTTCCTGAAGATTTCCATCTAAAGCTCTGAAATCAGTATTAATCAGTAGCAACCACATGTTTTGCAAAAGTCCGCCATACATTGCAGTAGACCTCAAGGCACAGCTATAGATGACTGCCACTCATGAAGCTTGGGATATGATTTCTAAGGACTCCATTGACCCCCCCCCCCAACTCAATACCAGCTCTCTGCTGCCTGTCTTTAGGTTGCTCAGTCTCTCAGCAACGTGAAAGTAACTAAAAAGCAAGGTAATAGCACCCACAGGCTATTTGACATTCCTAACAACCTAAACCTCCTCTGACATCACAGTAGTACAGCCACACATATCAAAGCAGGAAGTGAGTTAAGGACACTGGAAGGCTTACAACAGGGGATGGCACTCACATTGATAGCCCCTTGGCTAGTTTTTGAAAAGATGTCAGCTGATCAAAGAAAAGTATAGGCTCCAACTTTGGAGGAAGAAAAATAATACTTTTGGAAAGAAAGTATTTACACAAGTAAGGAGTCTAAGAAATTTGGGGGCAAGGGAGGTTTGAGTGAAGGCCCAATCTTAATTGAGAGAGTCTGAAGGAGAATGGGAGGATATTCCTGTCTGAGACATTCTCCTTAAGGACAATATCTCACAGACCATTCCTCCCCTCTCAATGCCAAAACAATCTTCAGGTTACTGTTGAAAAGTCAATTGCATTAGCTGTAGGCGTAAGAGTCCTGGGAACAACAATTTGGACACATAATAGCCGTGAGTGAAATCATTAAGCAAATTGAGGGATTCTTTACGTAATTGCCATGGGGAGGGGAAAACAGTCTACACATAATCTGATGCAACTCTTCCGTACAACTGTCTCAGATGTATACAAGGACATTTTAGACAGAAATGTCTAATTGTGCTCTTTGCCAGTGACCAAAGAGTCTATGGAAGGCTCACTTCTATCTCCTTGTACAGAACATCTTTAGGGGATACATTAGCTACTAGTGGTATGGAATTAAAGCAACTACTGAAGGATCAAACAAAGAAGCTGCAAGCTAGTTCTCCTGGGTCTACTCAGAGGACTTGTAGAGCTTACTGACAGACCTAGCCAGGGACATCTTAACATCTGCTGTTTATGAGCCTATATTAGAAAACTATTTATGGGGAAAAATGAGACTGGACTTTCCACTTAATTCCAACAAGAATAAATATGGCACCCTTCTTGTCCTCCTCTGTAGTCACACCTTCCATATTTTATTTCTATGCACTGGTGCATTTCAGTTTTCCATTGTGTATGGACTGCCTCCTGCTCAGATATTGAAACAGATTAAACAGGCATAGTGTCACTGCAGTCTCAAAGCTCAGACTAAGAAATGGGAATGCTTAGTCCAAGTTTAAGGATGCCAAGATCAGGACAAGGAGTTCAGAACTGCAAAGAAGCAATGGAGTTGTCACAGCGGATTGACACGGTCTCCCACCAAGCTTTTAAAGCTGAGGCAAGTTTACACAGAAGACTCTTGTGTCTTGCAGGAATGCTGAGTGTCCAGATGTATCAAGGAGGATGTGTCTGTTCCTAGTGACAGTCCTGGGCGACCAAACTGTACCCTCCCCTTCTGACTATGTTTATTCCACCCCCAGCAATTCATCTACGCCCTCCCCAGACCTCTTTGGTGTAACAGGATTCCTGTCTTACCATTCAGAGCTGCTGGATTCTGGAAGAGGGGAATACCCAACTCCTCTAGTCTCTGTTCCCTGGTCTCAGCCCCCATCCCCCATTTGTCCTCCTCCCTCCTTGTTCTCCACAGCCTGCCAATCCAAGCTGAGCCCTATGACTCAGGATGAATGACAGAGAATACTTTAATGATATATATAAATGGGTGTTGGAAGAAAAACTACAAATTGTGGTCATTGCAACTAGATTACATTATGGGATCCAGCGACAAACAGGAAAAATTACTGGACCAAATCAAAACCAACTACAAAAAGGATTTGTATTAAAGGCAATTTTAGTTCCATCACTGCTAGATGTATTTCTGCAAACCCAATTGGATCATTTTACATTTCAAATCCCTCAAATAAAGAAACTATGAAAGATGAACTGGAATCAAGTGAAAACAAACCCTAGTCCTCCTAATTATGCTCTATTTGGCAAATTAACTATACCCAATAACACAAAAAGACCTAGCTAGGAATTTGCTGCCATTTGGGTAGGGAAAAGGGGAGGGGGCTATACTGTAGTTTTATCTTTCTTCTGGTAAGATGACAAAACTGACGCCTTGAAAACTGTTTGCATATGAAGAATACATTGTCTCCAAAAGGATACCTGAGAGCAAGTGGTGGCCTTGAAATACCTCTCTTTCTCCCAAAGCAAACATCACCTACAAATAACTATGGGAAAATCTACAGTCAAATTATTAGGGGTTTCTCAGATCACAAGATTCTACGTAGGACAAAGCAGTAACATCATGAAACAAAACAAAACTGGATTCCAATCTCCGGTTGTCCTTGAATAATGATGACTACACTATAACTTAGACCCATTCTACATCATGCATATGAAGCATTATTATAAATCCCTTTAAACAGTCATGGCTTCTCCCACAGAATTCTAAATACTGTAATGTGCTAAGGGTGCTAAGTGTTGTTAGGAAATCCTGCTCCCCTCAAGAGTTACAGTTCCCAGATTGGTTTAATTTCAATCCCTCTTCCCAGGAGACTCTGGGACCTGTAGTTCTGTGTTGGGAATTAGGACACCTCTCAACACCCTAACAAACTACAACTCCCAGGATTTTTTTGGGGGGGGAGCTATGAGTGTTAAATTGCTATAAAATTTCACTGTGTGGTACAGATGTGGCCTCATTGGGCCTCACACAAGTGTCTTAGGCAAGCCACAAGCAGTGCCAGCTCTTTAAAGCGCATCTAACACATATTTAAAGCATGTGACTTCCCCCAAAGAATCCTGTAGTTTCCCCCCTCACAAAACTACAACCCCCAGCAAGCTTTGCAAACTTCAGTATCCAGGATTCCCAGGGGGAAATCATGTACTTTAAATGTGCATCATATTCTTAGTGTTTTTTAAAGAATGATTCACATATGTATTTGCACCACAAATTACTCAACACTAGATTACTTGCAGCTAAATATGTGAACAGACACAACAGGAATGCGTTGGGATATGAAAACTGTCTGTTGGTGCTTCCAGGTGCATGCTTATTGTTCTTTGCAGCATCCATACAATGCTGTGGATATCAAAATGCCAGCCAGTGGTTTCCTCTAATTTAATCCATGTGCGATTGCTCAATGACCTGCTTGCAATATTAAGCCTTCAGTGATGTTTGATTTATCCATAATATGCCTATTTACTCAAAAGGAAGCACCATAGAGTTCAATGGGACAGGAGTGTGTATAGGATTGCAAACTTATGTTGCGTGTGATGATGATTCTGTAATAAATGTGCCCGTATGAATGTGATCATTTGCAAAGCTTCAGACAAAATCTGACTCCTATTCCATTGTCAAATCTATTGTACTGAGGATCTCTGCAGCTTGATTAGAAAATATGGTGTATTTATTGGTAAATCTGACATGATCAGCATGCAGGAATGAATAGGTTCAATTTTAGGTTGAATTACATTCCAGTATAGCAGTGCTGAGAAGTTGCTGTTTCCATATATATAATGAAGCAAGGGTTTCTGTATCCCACTCAACAGATTCTCTGGCTGAAGCCTAGTATTTCAAATCACCCAGAGCTGAGCTTTGACTTGTAGAGATCACTTCTGCCCTGCCTTTAAGCCTGATCTTTATATACATGCATGTGTGTGCATGTGCACACACACATCTCTCTCTCTCTCTCTCTCTCTCTCTGTGTGTGTGTGTGTGTGTGTGTGTGTGTGTGTGTGTGTGTGTGTATTTCATAGATACTGTATATTAAAGAAATGTCAGTAGGTTCTACCTAAAGATGCAATTATTGTACACTGCAATATCTACTTTGGTATAATTTCTGCTTTTCAAAATTTCCCCCCCACCTTCTTGCTTTTAATGCTCAAACCAACCTCTGTGGTAAAACTTCAGGGTGGTGGCAATTAGGGCCACTCCGAGATGGCCAACATCTCCATCACTGCGGGTACTGCAATATAACCCTCTCTGTCTCCTAATGCCTTTTTCCTCCCTGGAATTCTGGGGAGGGATTGGATTGATCTTCCACAGCAGTAAAGAGCAGAAGCAGGTCATGCCATTGTGGCTAACCTGAACACTGGCTGAGTTAGTGAAAGGGATGCTCTTTGCATTCTCTTATTTACACCAGCTCCATGCATTTGCTTGGGAACCAGCTGGGGCCTATCCCTAGGTAACTAGGAGGAGTGTTGTGGCTGCCAAATGGTGCCCAGACACAGTGAGGATGTAAGCAATTAGCAGAGCCTCCCCTCCTGTAGCTCGATTCACTCGGTGTGTTCCCTGCACATTTTTTGCAGCTGTGACTTGAAACTGGGATTCTTCTTGTGGTCCATAGACAGCTGCTTTACTGGGAAGCCAAAAGGAAGCTTTTCTGCAATGGAGCCAGATGCAGCTGAGCTAAGGTTTTCTCAGTTGGAATTCACTTTTTCTACATATCTTGCTATGGCTTCAAACAGCATAAACAAAGAACAATGCATCTGAAGCTGAGATGCACCTTATAGGGAGACGCCCAAAGACCCTTTGTAACTCACTTTCTTTTATGTAGATGGCATTAAAAACTGACATGGTCCCTGCATTTAAAACCTTCCTCAGTAAATTCCAAGATATTCAAACACGCTAAATCGAATATACATTATAGATTTTTCTCCTTTGAACTGTATTTGACATTTCAAAATCCATCATAGTGAATTTAAGTTCCAAGTTTGCAAAACAAATATTTGTGAGTCAGAATTGAAATACAAATATCAAATGCATCGGTCAGAATTTGATCCCTTCATTGGCATTTGAGTCCCTATATTTCAGGTCAAACTTGTGTTGAAGCATATTTACTTGAAACTAAGTCCCGCTGACTCCCTAGTTAATGTGCAGAGGAATGCCACCTTAACACACCATTCACACAATGCACCAGTGAATAAAAATAGCTATTCAGCAAAGACCTATTTCAATCTGGATTTTGTCGTATTTCATAATGAGATGTCATAATGCCATGTCAGCTTTAAGAGCGTAAGAAAAATCCTGATGGATCTGACCAGTGGCACATCTAGACTAGCCATCCTGTTCTCTTATAGCACTCTGCTCACTTAAAATTCCCAGGAACTGGCATTCAAAGGCATTTACTGGCTCTAACAGTGGAGGTGGAACGTAGCCTTATCCACCATGAATTTGTCTAATCCTCTTTGAAAACCATCCTGGATGGTAGTCATCACGGCCTCTTATAGGAGTGAATTTCACAGTTGAACTATATGTTGTGTGACGGATTTTCTCTTGTCTGCACAGAATCTTCCCACATTCAGCTTCACATAATTTCTCCAGGTTCTATGAAGCCTCTTATATCACCATAGTAAACATAATGAAGGTGGTGGACTCTCCTTCGTTGGATGTTGTTAAGCAGAGGTTGGATGGTCATCTTTCAGGGATACTTTAGCTGCAATTCCTACATTGCAGGAGACTGCGCTAGATGGCAGGGGGTCCCTTCCAAATCTACAGTTCTATGATTCTATATACTAAGTCAAATGACTGGTCCACCTAGCCCTGTATTGCCAACACTGACTAGCAGTGGCTTTCTAGTCTGAAGTAGAACTTTTGGAAAGCTTTTACCTGGGAATGCCTGGAACCTTGTGCACTGAAAGAATGCACTCTGTCACCAACTACAAATTACCATGCACACAAGGAACCTGTGTCCAAGTGAGAAAGACATTTTTATCCTTAGAACTGAAAGCCTGGGCTCAGAAGCAAAGATCTTTCCAGCAAGGACAAATATTTGCATAACAGCACTTTGTGAGTGCGCACCTGATTATTATCGCTTGGAGTATAACAATTGTTCAGCAGTTGCCCGACTCCACTGCCATAGCAATACCTCTCTCCCTTCCTTAGATCTATTAGTTCGCAAAAGCAAAAGCCACAGTCTGTTCAGATATTAAGAGTAAATAAGTGATGCACAGGGACTTAATAATAATATTGCTAAGCACTTCTACAGCACTTTATATATCCAGAGTGCTGTACAAACATTAATTAATTAATCCTTACAACAACCTGCAAAGTACGTAAGTATATTTTCCATATTAGCACCAAATCCACCGCTCGCGTAAGCGGAAGCTTTGCTTACTTCAGCAGAGTTTCTCCAATTGACACCACCAAAGCTTGCTTTGGCCCTTGAAAGCACGAGTGATTAAGGGCCCAAGGACACACACTGAGTTCGGATTACACTTCAAGTGTTCTTGACTCCTGCTGCGCCAATTCATAATACTCATCTAGGACAGCAGTAGAAACAAACACTTTCATTCTCATGCATGGGCAGTGGAAAACACTGCAAAAAGACTACTTAAAAATGAAATCACACTACAGAGGACTACCAAGGGTCAGTTTGTGCATGCACATATATCATTTCATTGGTCATCTTTCAATTTCTTGATGGCTTGTGTGAGTGAGCTCTCTCGGACTCTAGTGCACTTGAGGTGACATGAACATTTTATCTGTGGTGGCTTGACATGTGGTTGATTCTCAAGGGAAGGACATAAATGTTTGAACTAGCCCACCGATACATATTATTATAATAACAAACACAAAATAGGCAAACTCCTGCCCTCAAGGAGCTTACAATACAAGGCAGACAATGAGAAAAGATGGAGAAATATTGGAAGTTGTTCCCTGTTTTATACCTACAGATCAGAAATCACAAATAAGACTATTTCTGCATCTGGTTCAGGCTGTGTATAACAAACACTATGCATCTAAAGCACATTTGAAGCACATCCTTTCCCTCAAACAATTCTGGGCACTGCAGGTTACCCCTAACAGAGTAACAACATCCAGCAGCCCTTAACAAACAAAATGTACAGAATTCTTTGAGGGAAATAATGTGCATCAAATGTGCTTTTAAGGTACCGTGTGTCTCAGTATTTAGCCCTCTCAAACCTGGTGTCCTCCAGATGTTTTGTACAACAGCTCTCACCATCCCTGGTCATTGGCCACACATGCTTAGTGTCAAGTTAAGTCTTCTTCAGATCTCAAACCAGGGGTCTCCTCAGAGGAACAGCAGGGGAAACAGTCCCCCACCACCAACAAATCTCCACACTGTCACTAACTCTGAAGAGCCATTAGATATGGATATCCCTGCCCACATTAGCTTCCCGGGTTCCTACCTGACTCTCAAGTGCACCCTTACCTCCCCTAGGGCCACAGGAGAAAAGGAGACAGTGAGCAGGCTTGCACTTCAGGGGTGTTATCAAAAAGCCTGGCTAGTCACTCAGGAGGCTGCTCAGGAGGAAGGGGAAGTACAGGGAAGCTCTTACCTCGGTCAGACTGAGAGCCAGGAAGAGGTGGACTGGTGGTGGCTGGTCCCCATTGGGACTGAAAGGGCAGAAGGCAGGGAGGCCAATAGTAGGTGGTACCAGAGCCAATGGGTGGCAGAGCAACTAATTCTAGTTTTGTCCCTGTCCTCCTCCCTGCTGAGTTCTACAAGGGCAACACTAAAACTGAGGAGGAAGCTGACATGTTGTGCCACCCCCTGGGCTGGTCATAAAGAAGGCAGGCAGGCAGGTGAAGGCTGGCTATGGGGCAGACTGAGGTTGGTGGGGAAGTTCCCAATTTGCACAAATGGACCAGCCTTCACTGGTGGAACCTCTAGCTCTTAAAAAGCTCCCATCTGAGCTGCTTTATCCCTGAAACAGTTCCATTCCGGTTGCCAAGCTCTCAACCCGGGGAAATATACACTGGAGTTGTTGGCAGTTGGAGTCCAGCAACATCTGGAGGGCACCAGGTTAGGGAACACTGACCTACTTTAGCTGGTAATGGATCTCGAGAGTCTCAGGCAAAAGAATTGTTCAATTTCTGCTACCCAGCCCTTTTAACTGGAAAAGCTAGAGACTGATTCTGGGACCGTCTGCATGCATGGCAAGCACACAACCCCTGAGCCATGCTCTCCTGCAAGACGGTATTCTGATATAAAGCATGCCAGATCCAAAACTTGCCCCTACAAGGGTATTTATCCCCATCTCAATGCTCTCTTGATAAATAGAAAGCCCTGAATAAAACATTGGAGGCCACTGCTCATGTGACGTGGTGTCTGGTTAACAGATGTGCCTAACAAAAGTCAAAATTCTGAAAAATGATCCCCTAAATAACAGGGTTCCTTATTCCCAAGCAAACAAGGCAGGGCATGTCAGTCCAAATGTTCAGAGGAATGTTAATGCTCCCATAGGATTCTTGCTTTGAACTACAGTATTTGCTGATGCGATATCCTGGGTTCGTGCTTGTCATGTGCCATAGCTCTCTTCCACTGTCATAGTGATTTCTTAACCTATTCCAAGCATTTATTTGCTGAGCCAAAAGGTGTCTGGAAAAGGAACTGCCTGCAGGAAATCGGCATGTTATAGCTATACTGTTCTTCTGCGCAAAATGTAAAGGGACATTTTTGCAGCTGGAAGAGGAGGAGGGTCCAGAGCTGACAGAGGGGTGACCAGAGTGTCCTATTTGCCACTGTTTGGACCTCCTGGGAAACTCATCAAACCAAACCTACTGTAGCCTGAAGCTGGGTGTGTGTAGAACAACTGACTGGGACCCTGTTGCCTGAGGAAGCACCACCCACCTCAGTGCCTGCCTGTAAAAGCAATCCTAGAGGGAGGTACTAGGGTGATGTCAGCAGGTTCCAAAAACTCTTCATTGTGAGATTTGGGGAGATGATCTGTGACAATAGCCAGGAAGCAGAGAGGTGTTGAGTGGAGAGGTATTTTGGAAGGAGGAGGCAACGTTATCCATCTATATATATTAGTATTTGGATGAATGGATTTATTATGTAATCCTGTATTATTTGCTGTTGTTTAAGTTTTGCATACATTAGAGATATTGTGGTACAGAAATGGTAGAAATGTATAGTTTTAATATGTCTGTATCTTCCTGATGAAGAACTATCATAACCTAACTGATGCCTGTTGGGCAGATTCTTACACCTGCCTGGATCACTTTGTACTGTACCTTCTCCAGAATCCTGTTCCTAATAACAATCATCCAAATACATCTGGAAGAAGCCAAAATAAGTTTATGAATGCGACAAGTGCCTACTCTTGCTTCTTTTTTGCACATCATTCTCAGAGATATACTGGAATTGCTCAGAGGTAAGCAGACATTCAAGGAGGCTCATTTACCTATCATGGCTAACTGTCGTTTCCCCTCAGATTTGCTTGGAATTTAATGCAGCCATGAAACAGAAGTGTCCTTAGTGGATCTTGCAGTTTGCCCAGTCTAATAACTACACCTCAATGCAACACCCAAACCTTCATTTTATTTTGAGTTAATTTCAAACACAAAACACCAGCCTTTAATAATCAAAGTACTCAATAGTTAAGCCCCATCATTTCAGAATACCTGCAGGTTGTCTGACGAACCAGACATCCCATATTCACCCATCTCTAATGATGATTATTATGCACCAACAGCTGTCTATATTTGAATGACTGAGGTTCTAATTGATCTCATTATCTCTCCTTTTATAAGGTGAAGAATGTTCTCACTCAGTAGGACTACAGTTCCCAGGCCCTGTCAAGCAGATCTGGCAGCCAACCATTCAATCATACCATTTTTTTTGGTCTGGTTCTCAGTTAGTCAAAAGTAACAGGATAAGTGCACTGTCGTATAACATATACAATCTACTATAGCCTTTGACTTCCCAGTTTCATATCAAATATTTTTAAAGAATCTTCTGATTGCTTTATCATAGAAAGCAAGGGTATGTTTCAGTCAGATTTTCATTCTTTTACACCTAATTATTATTTTTAGTGATGCTATGGTGCACAACTCCTACCCACTCTTAATGCCCTGCCAGATTTCATTTTAATGCCATCTGTATGGCACCAAGCTTCTTCTATTTCTACTAGAATGTTAGGTCACAGCCACACTACACATTTAAGACCCATTTAAAGCATACGGTTTCCCTCAAAGAATGCTGGGGACCGTAGTTTATCTCTCACAGTGCAAAAATCCCCTGCACCCTTAAACTGCAGCTCCCAGGATTACTGGAGGGAAGCCATGACTGCTAAAGTGGTATAATGTGGTTTAAATCTACGGTGCAGTTGTGAACTCATTCAGGATACCATTCCTGAAGCATTGAGCACATCCATGCTCTAGTGTCAACAATCCATAGACTGATTCTTGTGGCAGCGAGTCCAGTTATCTTCAGAATGCCAGACACAAAGCAATAAACCTCACAGGACATTTTCACATTAAATATATGTTTGAGACTCTAATGCCATGTGCCCCTGGGAATGCTGTTAATGGACTATCTAAAACAGGAGACTGGCACTCCTGAAGCCAATGTACACTCTAACCAGTATAGATTTCACAATTGTCTTTCAGATGCAGAATTAAAAAAACAACAACCCCCCCCAAAAAACCCTTCTTCTTTGTTACTTTGATAAGTAAAAATGTGCACTGTGTGGCTGAATAGGTAAAGCTCATTATCTTTCATCCTAAACTACCGTGTCATAGTCAGCATAATATAAAAAGGCTATATTACAACTTGCCTTGAGCTCTTAGTGTGGGGAGGGGTAGGCAATCTAAATAAATCAGTTTAGATTTCTTCCGTCTTTTTTAGTTAGTGAACCTTGTCATTACTGGATAGTATAGGTTGAGTTGGCATACGTGTGCATGCTCCATAGGAATGGGTCATTTTCAGAACTTCTATTTTGTTAGACACATGTATTAACCAGGCACCTCATCATCTTACACAAGTAATAGCCTCCATGTTTTATTCAACACATGCTATTTATTAAATGAGCTTCCTGCAGAAGGCCTACCTAGGGTGTGAGAAGGCAGGCTGTAGCTCTTTAGAGAACATGCTTTGCAGACAGGAGGCCCAAGCCTCAATCCCGGCCATCTCTAGGTATGGTTAGGGGTTGTCTGAAACCTTGGAGAGCTGCTACCAGTCAGAAGAGGCAATAAGTAAACTGGATGAACTAATGACCAGACTATGCAAGACAGGATACGTTGTAGGGTTTGGATTAGGCACATTTCATCACAGGGCTGGAAGAACTGTGACCCTTCAAATGTTGTTGGACTACAAGTCCTATAATTTCTCATCATTTGCCATGCTGGCCAGCACTGATGTGTGCTGGAAGCCTGCAGATTCACCATACAGTGGTACTTGGGTTAAGTATTTAATTCGTTCCAGAGGTCCGTTCTTAACCTGAAGCACCACTTTAGCTAATGGGGCCTCCCGCAGCTGCCGCGCTGCCGCCACGTGATTTCTGTTCTCATCCTGAAGCAAAGTTCTTAACCCGAGATACTATTTCTGGGTTAGCGGAGTCTGTAACCTGAAGCGTATGTGTAATCCAAGGTACCACTGTACTTGCTTTATCGTATCAGGAAACTATCCTTCGGATTCCCCCTTTTAGTGAGATCCAAGCAGGACAGCTTGTGTATGCATGCAGGTCAACAACTATTTTTCACCCTCCAAAGACGTACAACACACAATTCAAAACACCAGCATTAAAACCAAATTAAAACTATAGAAGGCTAAAAACATCTAAAGGATGATAATCTAAAAACAATTAAACTCTAATAGAATTAAAATAATGTAGAAAACAAAATACAGAGAGTAGAAACTGCACAGCACTGTCCTGAAAAGAAAAAAAACCACATTCAATCCCCAAAAGCTGATTAAAATAAAACCCATCGTCACCTGCTGGTGGGAGGGCTATAAGAGGGGAGCGAGTCTAGCTTCTCTAGGAAGACTAACCTCTCTCTCTAGGAAGGAAGTTCCAAAATCTGGAAGCATCCACTGAAAAGGCCCTCTCCTGTGTCCTCACCAAATGGGCCTGAGAGAAGAACCTCCCACAAAGATCTCAGAGTCCAGGCAGGTTCATGGAGGAGAATGTGGTCCTTCAGATAGTCTGGGCCTGTGCTGTATGTTACCAAGATCAGTCTTTAGCAAAGCATCTAACTGGTTGTCTCCATCCCTTCTGTAAAAAAAAGCAATCACCACCAAAGTGACTCACTGACCTAGCTAGGGTCACTGGTAAAAGATTTACGGGTACTTGACCACTGCCACTGTCACCAATGCAGTGGTATGTTTCCTCATTCCAGATGGAGTCAAAGTATCCTTACATCATAGTAAGGATGAAAGCAAAAGCTAATTACAAGAGAGGAATGCCAGAATACTTAAGAGTTTCTTCAGTTTGCCCCTTCTTCATAAATATCATCATACTGTCATGGAGGGGAAAGATACAACCAGAAATACCCATGACTTTATAATTATGCTCATGCCAACCCTCTCCCTTGCTTCTTGAAGAGAGAGAGAAGCAGAGAGAAAAGAGAAAGAGAAAGACAGCAACTCTTATGTTCATTTGTAGTCAGCAACAGATATATTTTTAACATAAAACACTATATTTAATTGGTTATGGATCTCTGTTCTTTTAGCACTACTGGAAATCACACAAAAACACATTAGTACAGAGCAATTAGTGAAAAGGCAGTAAACAACGGAGGCACTATTAAGCTGTGGGTGATTAAATAGTATTACTTCTTTTATTTTTTATGATATTAGACTTAAAGATGGAGTCAATTTTCACCATATATCCCCATTAACATTAATAGGCAATATGAATAGCAGGTGTCTGAAACTTCTCTTTAAGCCAGAATTAATTTTGAGCGCCGGGAGTTTATAGATGGCAATGCTTTCTCTTATTTTTTGTTTTTCCTTTTGTTTGTTTGGTTCCCTCCTCATTTTTTTTTAATGGATGATCTTTTCCTTTTAAACTAAACATCAGTTTGTTGCTTCCTCCAATACATCTGGATATTTTAATAGTAATATCATTTGAATTGATGCGTTGTTTCCTTCAGAAAATAATAACCTCAACTGTGCCAATATGAAACAGCAATCCTCCTACTATACTACCCACACCTACAAGTATGCAGTTATTTATTATTATTATTTTGCAAGCTGTATTCCGTCAAATATACTTCAGAGTTATGTTAAATACTACTGCCTTTTATATTATATTGTGGGTCTTAAAGAGCACAATCTCAGTCCAGATGGGTAAACACAAACTGGTGTATGTCAGAGCAACCTTTTTAAAAAAAAATAATAATAATATACAAACAAAGCAAAATCTGCTTTTAAAAACCTACCCTTGCAGAAGAATTTGCAGTAACCAAAAGCTCACTTCTATCATTTGGTGTTTATATTGCCCCACCTCATTTGTTCCGTATTTCTTGTTCTGTGGGTCAAATGAAGCTACTAAGACTGTGATATATATTTTTTGCAATTAATGTAGGTTAAATAGCAGCAGCACCTTCTTCTAGGGAAAAAAAAGGGAAAGAGGATTCTGACTCAAAGATAAAACCTCTTGTGACACACCTTTTTAAAAAATCAGCCTCACCCTCCCAGTTGCTCTGGACTCTCTGCTTGTTTATAGATCACCCTCATGGTCTGGCACATCTTTTTCTAGGCATCTGATTAAGTTAACAATGCACTGCTATTTGCATGCAGATTTGCCAACCCTTTCTCTACAGCTGCTCCCAAAGACTTGGGCTCTCTCTGTAATGTGATAGCACAGCAGTCAGTAAATGCAATCTTTGTCAAACCCAGGTGTGCTCTTGATTTGGTTCTCATTCGTTCCAAGCTATTTTTTTCCCCTCTCTCCTCCTCTCTCCTTTTTCTGAAGCTTTTATAAGACTCTATTATAGTACAGCCACATCTGGAGAGAAAAAAATCCTTCAATTAATTGCATACTTTTAAAACTATGAAGAGATATTCAGAGAGAAAATTTAACCATGATTGTTGTTGCCTTTCTGTCTTCCAAAAAAAACATGACTCTACCCTCCCCATCTATTTGCTTCACCTGGTAAAGGTTGACCTAAAATCAGGTTGCTCATAATGAACTCCATAAAACTCAGTATTTGATATAATCTCTAGAAAGAAATCTGATGGGTGATCATTGCTTTTGTTCAATAGGAGTAGAAGATTGTGATTAAGAATCTAATTAACTGCCTTAAAGCTTTTGATCTGAGTAAAACAATTTTGAGTTTAGAATGCACCAGATATTGTTTTTAGTCCTTCTTTCCAAGTGGATGTGAGTTACCGTCACAATTGCCAAACAATTCATTCTGCCAGTGGTAAAAAAGCAGAACCAAATTTGATCAGCACGGCGACTTAAATGCTGTTTTCTTTGTGCAACAAGAGTAATTTTTCAAGATCAAGTTTGAAGTAGATTATTGCAGAAATATGAGCTAAGCCGTCACTCTTATCATCTGACTATGGATAAAGGATGCATTCACTCAAGAGCACCTCGAAGTTATTTTCTGAGGAGGGGTGGAAAATCCCTCTGTCATCCTGAATGCATGAAGTTCATCACAATGAGGTGATAAATGGGGGGCTGGCAAATACTTCTGACAATTCCCTATCTGTTGATGAAAATTTATCCCCAAAAGAAAAGAATATTTCTTAATTCAAAATCTAATTTATGGTGACAAAATGTAACTTTTTACTGCAAAATTCTTTTTCCCAATATTTCTCATGAAGAATACTACACAGATAGAAAAGCCATTTCAAAATAAGAAACAAGTCACTTTGCCTAAATGGCCAATATCTGGCCAAGGAAATTTAGCAAATATGAGAGAGAGAGAGAGAGAGAGAGAGAGAGAGAGAGAGAGAGAGAGAGAGACCCTGAACTCAGGAAGAGAGGCAACTCAAAAGAAAAAGAAACATATTGGCAGGGGGAAATGAGCAAACTCAGGTACAGATTCTGAGTTAGAATTTCTGTTCATGGCCAGCTGGGGTTGAAAAGTTCAAGGAAAGGCGGTATCAAAAGTTGCTGGTCCTTCAGCTGTGCCATGGAGTGACATTGTGTCACTTCTCTTCCACCATCCACTGCTGCCTGATGTAATGGCTGCGCCATGTGACAAGTGATGGAAGGACAAGCCTGGCTTCTCAACAGGGCTGGTGGTGGCAGCCCTGGATCCCTTTTTGTCCCTCCTCCCTCATGGGCCCCATCTTCTGTTGCTTCAGCTTTCTGTTTTCTCCAGGTCTTCTGACACAGATCATTTGCCTCAGTAGTTTCCTCACTTGCCACCACCATCATGAACTGATGCCCATAAAGAGCAGGTTGTCAGAGCAAGATGCACACAGAGACTTTCCCAGAGCCAGATGTGTACAGGAGCAAAATAGCCCCAGTTCCATGGGGCTTTGGGAGCTACCTAGCGGTCTCCCAGCTGCAGCAACAGCAATGACCGAAAAGAAAGAAGGGGGGGTGTCAACCTTCACCTTACTTTCAGTTTTGCAATGGACACCCCTCAGTTTCAAAAGGTCTGTAACCCATATTCCTAGCTATCCAAACTTTTTGACTTATCTTGTGTCAAGTGTGGTTGACCAAGCGTGGCACTGCCAACAGAAATATTTCCAAAGATATCTGTTTGGTAGCTAGTATTAACTGTACAGTTTTAAAACAAAACATTGTCTTATTTTTATAGAGATGAGATAAGATGAGTGTTACTATGTTTGATAATGGAGAATTTTCAGTCGTACATTTAAACAAAGGGCACAAAAACCAAAAGTTTTCTTTATTCACATTGTGGACACTAATAAAACTCAAGTGGATCTGTGTAAAATCCAAAAAAAAACTCCCCCCAAAAAAAACCCTGGGGATCCTACTTTTACCCCCCCTCACACAGCTACAATCCTCAGCACCCTTAACAAACTAGATTTCCCAGGAGTCTTTGGGGAGAGCTCATGTGTTTTAATTGTATAGTGCGTACATAGCCAAAGTCAACCCCTCTGGAGTTAGAGTTGCTCCACACTTCTTGTTTCGGCTGTATATTTGACAGGAAGGCTACACTAGCACTTCCCACAGTAAGCGCATAATGTGGGAAAGCAAGGTGCATTCCCTGCGGCTCCCAAGCACTTGTGCCCTGTGTGCTTCAAAAGGTGTGCCCTTCACATGTTATGGGATTTCTGTGGGAAACACTGTCATTGCAGGAAACACAAGTTGCCATGCAAAGTGGATCAAGCAGAGGCTGTTCCTGTACAGAATCTCAGATTGCTATGCCTATTATACACACAATGGTATACACAACCAGAGAGCAGATGGCATAACAAAACTTCCTGTAGGACAAGGGATATGTCTCATTACAAGCCTAACTGCTAAAACGTCTCCCAAGAACCATCCACCTGTCTTGATGACTTGGGAGATAGTTCTTGAAACCGTAGATAATTCTGAAATTGTGCATGAGAGAAAACTCCATTCTAGATGGTTAAGTCCACTCAAAGGTGACTATGGGGCGAGGCGCTCATCTCACTTCAGGCCGAAGGAGCCAGCATTTCTCCACAGACAGCCTTCTGGGTCATGTGGCCAGCATGACTAAACCACTTCCACCACAATGGAACACCATGACAGAAGCCAGAGGGCACGGAAACACTATTTACCTTCCCACTGCAAAGGTATCTATTTATCTACTTGCACTGGTGTGCTTGTACTTGTACCAATGATCCATCCCATCAAATATCTCATGTCTGAAGATGGGCAAAAACCCTTCACAGCTAAGTTTAAAAACATTATAAACTGAGGACAAGATGATCACAAAACAGTTGCCTTATTAAATTTTGTATGAGGCACTGGGTTTCTAGATTTTCCTGGTAGCCTTGCACAGTCAGGCTTCTTAAGAACCATCGACACCTAATGTGCAAAATTACAATCCTTGTTGTTTCCTCACGCAGCAAGCCTGCCCAAGTGTTTTGCGCTTGGCACCATTGCTTATCCACTCATGGTACGCTTTCTCAGTGTTCGTTTGGCTTCCTTTGGACCATGGTTGCAAAGCTTTATATTTTTATACTAGCTCATCATCAGCTGAGCATCACTGTGCCCATGCCACTGACATGTGCTGTCCTTAAAAGCAAAACAAATAAGGTGCGGGAGAGATGGCTGTCAAAACGATTGCATCATGGGCTAATAAAGAAAAGCAGAAGAGATAGGATAGATTATGCTCCTCCACTAGGTACTTTAGTAGGGATGGTTTGACTTTTGGCCCGGGCACATATGCCAATGGCAAGACGAACTCAAGGGACCAACAAAAAAGAATGTGTGTTCACAGCTGTACAGTGCTCCAATACAGATTACATGTTTTCAGGGTTGCGGCCACAACAGAATGCTAATTAACATACTGGAGTGATGAGAACGGCTGTAAGGGCCTTATTGTTCCATTATTTCATGCAGCCCAGCTGCCTTTGTTTATATCACTTATCCTCTCGTGCCACAGGTTTTCACTCCAAAAATACTATCCCAATACAATGTTAATATTTAAAAAACAAAGAGGTGGCAGATTGTCATTTCTGTGTCAGTCTCAAACTGCGGAACTGTTAAGCTGTTCAGGGTTCGGTATTTAGAAATAATTTAACAGCCATATTCCGACACTGCCTGCATTCTAACATAATGGCTGACTGTGTGAACCAAGCAAATGCATAACTATCCTGACATCACTTATGAGATTTAGATTGGTCAGTTAATGGAAGTCTTTACCAAAATCAATACCATAACAGCTTCTTGAAATGAACGTGACTTTTTTTTTTAAAACACAGAGCACTGTGAACAATAAGTACAGAAATATACTACCTTTATATACAACACAAAGGAACTTGAATTTGAAATTAAAAAGCAATTGCAAAGCTTTGGGGAGCCTTCATTTTTTCCCCTTCCATTTGCGAAGTTATGTTAATTATTAAAAATAAATACATACAAAAGTCACAATGCAAAATATTAACATGCCCTAACGTTATTCCCCACCAAAATGAGAAATCAGAATTAAGCTTCCTCTTCTTGTTAAGTACTAATATTGATGACCAGTGCAGTGACGGATAAAATAATGCAGCAAACTTTAAAGCATGCTATCCTACTGGATTTCATATAACTTAATTATTTTGCTGCCTTGTTTTTTGTGGGGAGAGAGAGAGAGTAACAACTAGTAAAAACTAATAAGGAGCAGCATTAAATTTCACAGGAAACGTTTTAGTAGCCATTTAAGCTGGTTAACTCGCTGAAGTTGGATCTCAGATTCAAAAATAAAAAGCATTAGGTTTCAAGGCTGCTAAGGCCTCCATACTTAGGGTTGCCATACGTCTGGGGAAACCTGGGCATATCCTCTTTGCCAGGGGGTGGGGCAAACATGCCCATCCAGGTGGATTTTTACATTTTGAAGGAAATGTCTGGATTTGGGGTTTTTTTATTTTGGGGGTGGGGGGGAAGGTTGGGCATGTGCATGCTCAGGAGGACATTGTACTATGGAAGCGCCACAGCAGAGCAAGACCATTGTAGCAAAGATCAGGTAGGAGCTGTGGTTCTGCCTCCGCTCAGGCAGGCAGCAGCTCAGGCTGCTCTGCATGCCACGGCCACTGCCAGCCTGAGCCGAGAAAAGAGGCTCAGACTGTGCTCTTCAAGATATGAAAACCCTATGAAGCCATATTTCTATAGGTGGGTGAACTCATTCTTCATTGTTACTTTACATTTTCTTAAGTTCCACAGTCATCTCCAGACTGGATTACTGCCATGCACTCTACATGGGGCAACCTCTGAAGGATGTTCAGGAGCTTCAGTTGGTTTAAAATGCAGTGGCCAGACTTTGGTCTAGCAATCACAGGTCAGAGCATGTAAACCTGATTTTATGCCAGCTCCATTGGATTCTTCTTGGTTTCCAGACTCAATTCAAAGGGCTGGATCTTAAATGGCTCAGGGCCAGTTTACCTTAAGGAGCACATGCCCCCATATTGCCTGCTGGGAATTAAGTTCAGCTGAGGTCTTCCTCTCAGTGCCTTTTGGGTGTTTTCTGTGGTGGTGCTGTGAGTATGGAATCGAATCAAAACCTTCCTTTGTGTCTCTTTCACCAAAAAACTGCTCAATTAAATGGGCTTTTATGGTATGATACCTAGTTTTGTTGCTGTCAGGTATGATGAGCAATATAATCTTGCCTTGCTTCTATTAGGTTGCATCTATTTTATATATGTATTATAATACATATAATTATTAATTGTTAATTAATTAATAATAATTATTGATGATGTTAGAGATGATAGATAGATGATAGATAGATAGATGATAGATAGATAGATAGATAGATAGATAGATAGATAGATAGATAGATATAGATGATAGATTTTACACAGTTTTATGGTTATGCTGTGTGCTACTCTGAACAAAACAGATTGAAGGATGAGCCCAACAAAGGAAGCTCCCTTCCATCTAGCTCAGTACTGTTCACACTGACTAGCAGCAGGGATCACATTCCAAGTCCTACCTGGATATGTTGGGGATTGACCCTGGGACCCTCTACATGCAAAGCAGATCCTCTCTGCTTTCGGATATGGACCTGAACAGGCCTGTCTCAAATGAAGTCTTAGCTGAAGACCTAGAAGAAAATGGAAGACTGCCTTCGGCTGCCTAGTTCAACTCTCTCCACCATGCACAAATTGCTCTTAGATTGCAATCCTATATCTATTTACCTGGGAGTAAATCTGATTGCATTCAATGGGTCTTGTGTGGGCGTGCATGGAACTGCACTCTTTGTATATTAAAGTACAGCAGCCAAGTTACATAATACCACTTGGATAGAACAGAAAAGTTCAAAACTGTCTATATTCACCTTATGGAAGCATTGCTTCATTAGATTCTTGTCAATGCTCCACAGTCTCATTATTTGCATCTGCCACCCAAGTCTGGAGCTGTTTCTCATAAAAAGAATCCAATGTCGCTGATGGTCATGAGTTGTGGCCTTTCATGCCAACAGAAGTCCAGCAGCCCTGCACTGGGACCTGAGAAGTGTTTGACCATTTTCCTGTTCTTGTGATCAAAGGCAGGATTGAACATGCCAAGTTCAACACAAAAATCAATTCTCACCCAAATCTGGCTCTGAATGTTCTATAGTACATTGTGCTCCTAGGTGGGGTTACACTATGCAAATAGTACAACCCTGCTACTTCCACACATAAGTGATATGGCCCACTAAGATCAGGAGAGGAGCAAACAAAATTGGCCAAGATCCAGTAATTATAGTGAGATGAAGCCTGGATCATAATTTAACCAATCATTTAAGTTAGGGTTGTTGAATTAGGTTGGGATAAGCATTCATCTCTGCTCTCTCCTGCACAATTCACTGATGGAGACATTAATGGAGACATTAAAGCCATCCAGTAGCATGAATACCTACAGTTGCTTTAAAAAAGGAAAAACATGTTTAACTAGTAATCCCAGATATATGTGAAAAAGACTTGGAAGTATGTATCATATGAAAAACTGTAATGAGCTGATTTTAATGCTTCAACAACCCATACAGTATTGGACCATGAACATGCCACAGGTGTGAAACAGTGCAATATCCATCATTTTTCTAGCAATGGCCATTCTTCCTACTGTGGACACAATATAAATTGGTCTAATTACATCCAGGAGCTAGCTAAATTGCCCAGCTGCTTTCTGTTTTAGGCCCCCAACTAGTTTATATACCAATAATAATAAAACAACTTTGTTTTATAGCAACTCAATTTATTACAGAGATTTCCTTCTTTTAATTTAAAAAAAATGGCTTTAGGCATTTTCCACTGATGAAACTCCAGCTTTAGTTCCTGACAGTATCTGTCAATTGATCAATCAAGTGACAAATATTTATTATTTATTATTGAATTTATAGTCCACACCTTTCCTCTCCAGTAACAGCTTTTGCAAGAGGGCAAAAGCATTGGCATCCTTGTGGTGGCATCATGGTTGTTGAGGCAGGAGTGGGATGGGGCAAGCAGTGGCAAGGTCAGAGGAGCTCAAAAATGATGGAAGAGGCCCAGGGGTGCATGTGCAGAGCCATTGCTATCTAGAGTCCCCCCCCCAACCTCTTTGTGGGCTCCTCATCCTATCCCAGCATGCATAGCATTGCTGCCACCTGTAGGATGCTACTACCTCCACCTACCATCCACCCAAACAGCCACTGTTGTGTATACACACATGCACATAATAAGAGATAACTATAGAGAAGTGGTTCCCAAACTATTTTCAGCAACTGCCCCCATGGTTCCATAAAGTTATCCTCAGTGCCCCCTCATCTCCCCTATAAAAAGCATTGTTCAGAATAATAGTTTACATGACCCAACTAAGGAAGAAAATAACGCAGTAACGTTCAAAATACAGTGGTACCTCTAGTTATGAATTTAATTCATTTTGGGGTGCCGTGCGCAGCCTGAAAGATCCGTAAATAGAGGCTTTGCTTCTGCGCGTGAGCATGGTGCAATAGAGCACTTCTGCGCATGAGCAAGTGGCAAAACCCAGAGTATACACTTCCGGGTTTGCCACAGCCGTAACCCGAAGATTCCGTAACCTGGAGGTTACGCAACATGAGGTACCGCTGTAGTAAGAATGAATTGCACAGTTATTCAAAATCTAATTAAAACTATTTAATTACTTCAACAAAACTGAGGAACTGGATCCAGTAATACCAACTTTTCAAAATCTGATAGTCATTTACACCTCCAGTGCACTCTGCCACCCCTACGGCTTGTTAACGCCCCCCACCCAGGTAATACCATTATCCACTTGGGGAATTACTGCTATAGAGGTAAACAAGTGAGGCCTACAACAAAATATTCTACTGTGAAGGGCTCCCAATTCTGAATTTAAACCACTCCATTCCATTCCCCCAAAATAGCTGGTCAGCATTCCTTGCCTACTGAACATGCTCAGACCTCACTGGGCTGAGTCACTGAAATTAATGAAGCAAAGTCCATCAACTTCAATGGGTCTACTCAGAGTAGAACTTAGTTGACTATAGCCCTTTGGTTTCCCCACCCTCTGATTTTTAGAGTCCTCCTTCCCCAAAGAGTTTGCACTTCTGCAAACCTTCAGGTTCCCTAAGCCTGCTCACCTCCCTGCCCCTTCTTCTAAATGGGTGCTGCTGCTTTGGCTACATTTATCTATTAAAGCACTTATATGCCACTTAATAGTTTGCAAATCTACATAATCACTCTCCCCTTGAAGACTGTAATTAGTATAGAAATCAACAACAGATAAATGCATTCTTAAACTAGGTTCTGTTGAGGATGACTAATCTGATTTGCTTGTTTTCTGTGATCTGCCATGCATGTTTTACCATCACACTGGAAGAGCCTTGACAACTTAGGTATTAATGGTAGCTGTGCTCTGCCTCCACAGTTCAAGGCAGCAATGCTTCTGAATACCTGCTTGCAGGTTTCTCATACTGGACATCTGGTTTGTCACTGTGAGAACTGGATGCTGAACTGTGTAGATGGGCCATTGGCCTGATCCAGCTGGTTCTTCTCGTGTTCTTAAAACTCAATTGTTCCTTTTGTCCTCAAGGGCTGTAATCTAAGACCGCTATGCGTGCACATGGAGCACTACATTGCTCATAGCAGCAGGGGTTTTCGATGCATCCCCTTGAAGAAGCTTGCGCTGCTGAAGAGGCAAGCTGCTTTTCAGTTGCAAGTTTAAAGTTTCAGCATGTGGTAGAAACTTCAGTTAATCCTCCGACTCTTCAGCGTTTTATTCTATTAATGTTCATTGTGGCCTAGTGTCTCCGGACTGTAATTTCAGAATCCCTGCCTTAGCTCATCTCTCTGAAAATGACTAGAGATAGTCTCTCTCATGTTTAATCATTTAGATCAAAGCATTACTTGCTCCAGAGATGCACATTGCATTTATCAAACAACGTTCTGAGAAATGTAGGATGCTAACAACCTTACCTATTTCACTAACAGAAAGTAATGCTTAGTTGTTTCCAAGCTATTCTTGCCGTCTACTTCAAGAATCGGCAACATTCAGCATTGAAAATTGAAGAATTCTGGAACACAGTACAGAGGAACTAGGAAACTGGAGATTCTCACATCATTGCAGATTTATAAGAGAAGTCACCTCCCTTTTATATGCCCTTTTCAAAGCACAGGTGTCTTTTTTGAGTCAGGAGTTGGCAAACACTCAAGTTTACTTCCTGGTTGATAGTAAATCTATTATTCTTTCCTGTTCAAAAAAATGTGATAAATTTTATGGCACTAATACGCATCTCCAAGAACCTTTGTAATATACTCCCGATACTGATCATAAGGACACAGGTGGTTATAATGAATACATAGACTTTGTGCACAGAGGGACTTCCATGCTATGTGGGAAAAGAAGTGCTTCATGTGTGAAATGGAGAGCCTTCATTGCATCTATTGAGCATTCCTTGATACAGAAGAGAACAAAAGTCCTGTGTTTGTATCAAAGGCTCCTAGACCTTTGCTCTATAAATATAGAGCATCATTTTTTTAGAGAAATAGAGTGGAGACTATTAAAACTTATTATGTAAGAATGGTTTTGCTTGCTATTCTGATTTACTTATCTCAACAAATATATGGATAATTTGATGTGCAGATGAAGAAGAAGAAGAAGAAGAGGAGTTTGGATTTGATATCCCGCTTTATCACTACCCGAAGGAGTCTCAAAGCGGCTAACATTTTCCTTTCCCTTCCTCCCCCACAACAAACACTCTGTGAGGTGAGTGGGGCTGAGAGACTTCAGAGAAGTGTGACTAGCCCAAGGTCACCCAGCAGCTGCATGTGGAGGAGCGGAGATGCGAACCCGGTTCCCCAGATTACAAGACTACCGCACTTAACCACTACACCACACTGGCTCTCCAGATGAAGGGGTTCTTACCCCATCAACATAAAGCCACACCAGAGGGGCGGGCATGGGCCCTCCACACCACGGGGCCCACTAGGCCCTCTCCTGACTAGGAGATAAACCTCCTCTGCCTGCTCATTAGAGTTCCAATCTTGAAACTATCACCACATTGCCAAGATCAATGATGAAGCCTGCCTGCTTTTTAAGAGCAAAAGGCGGCATTTATACCCACACTCCCCCTTGTTTTGCTTTGCTTTTTTTAATTTGCCCAGAATGATCTGTGCAAAGTGAAAGGCGCAGTGTTTTCAGCCACCCTCACCACAATGCTGGAGTGGAGAGGGCTGGAAATACTGACTGTGTATTTGGTTTGTCCACATATGCCTTTGTGTATAAGAATGGATGTACAAGTGTGTAACTGCAGGTATATGTGTTTGAGGGAGAGAAAGAGAGGGGGGGAGTGCTGAGTATCTGCATGTCTGGTGAGTGTGAGTTCTGCATTATTTTATTATTATTATTATTATTATTATTATTATTATTATTATTATTATGCATTTATTTATTTATCCCCCACTCTTCAACACATCTGGGTCCCAAAGCAGATTGCAAAACAAAACTTACAATGTACAAAATGTAAAGCATCAGAGCACCGTTCAAACTTTTACTGAGACACTTGAAACTTAGCAGGGATGCTGCCTGCCTGATTCCTTGTTGGGAGGAGTGGGAAGTTCTATAGCAGGCACCGCCAAACTCGACCCGCCAGATGTTTTGGGACTACAACTCCCATCATCCCTGACCACTGGTCCTGTTAGCTAGGGATGATTGGAGTTGTAGTCCCAAAACATCTGGAGGACTGAGTTTGCCTATGCCTGTTCTATAGAGTTGTACGAGGGTGTGGAGGGTGTTGAATTTGCATCTGTGTGTATTTGCACACAGGTATGCACTGGTCATCAGTGCCGGATTAACATATAAACTAAACAAGCTATAGCCTCACTCTCTTGGGGGCCCCCCCAAAAATGAAAGGGAAAATACTGGATGTACATTTTCAAAATATAAGATAAAAACAAATAAAATCAAACCTACATACAGCAACAGTGTTTTGTGTTGTGTAGGCTCCTATGATGTACCGTAAGTAATGGGCTCCGCCTGCTAGCCTGCTCCCTAAAATAAAATGGGTTTGTTCATTTCTATATATAGGGTGCCTACATTCAGATACCTGTAAGGTCCATAAATTGCCATATAGCATATATTCAACACAAAAAAACAGTGACAATTTGTTGTTGACAAAGGACAGCTGGACATATAAAGGGCCCCATTACCTTCAGTAGCTTAGGGCCTCATCAAACCTAAATCCAGCCCTGCTGGTCATACTCACTACTGGCATGTGACCTTCAGAGGATTAGGCACCACTGCCACTACAAGGAAATGTACAATTTGGAAAACTAGAAGTTTCAGATCCTTTTGCTTTAAACTGATGGAACTGGATTGCAAAAATGCACAGTAATAAACTGATTAAGCCTCTAATCAATGGATATTTGTGTAAGTGCCAGACATAAGGCATAAGTGACTCCATGTGTTAATCGCAAGGCAAGCATTTGTTTCAGCTCGCCTGCATGCAACAAGAAAAAGAGAATTTGGTCTCACTTCAGGGTGAGATATACTAAATGGACTTAAGTAGACACTTAATAAAGAGGAATGATGAGTTAAAGGTATTTGCCTTCTAATGTAGCTCCACCACCACCACCCCCTTCTTCCTGGCCGGACTCCTGATAACAACCACTGGAGACTGACTTGGATACTATCAGATCTATCAGATACGTCTTTATTTCTTTAAATAAAGCACCCACTCACCCCAAAGGTTTGGGACTGGAAGCCGTTTGAAATGCAATATACCCAGTTATAAAGTTCTATTACGCTTCAATTAAAAGAGCTAAAAATGTAATGGTATTGCCATGACCCCAAGCCTCTATTAGTTTCATCAAAGCACCAACAGCTAGCTTAAAATGCATAAAGCCTTAAAATATTAACAGCAGCCTTAGACTTTAGAAAGCTATATTCCAGTGAGAAGGATGGTAGTTTTCAAGTCACACCCTTTTACTTAAATGCTGTTCCCACTGTTTATATAGTTACATATATTCTCACAGACATTTGTAACATGGAAGTTCTACATTACTGTGCACCTCAAGCATTTTTCCAAAAAACAAACAAACCCAGAAGTTATTACATTATGGAATTTAGATGAAGCCTTTGCTTCAAGAAGTGCTGAGACTCACCAGGCTCTTCTCTTGCAGGCAATCTGCCTCTGCATCTTCAAAAACCATAAGTTAACAAACAGGCAAGCACGCAGGAAAAAAATAACAATAATTATCGCAATAACTACTTAGCACTTGTATAGTGCTTTGTGCAATGGAAGTGCTGAGCAGACATTAAATAATTAGCCCTCAAGACCCAGGTGAGTTAGAGACATATAATTACCCACACACTGCAGCTGGGGGAAAAGACATTGGGAGATCAGCATAAGAGAGGTAAAAAGGTACTATTCACCTAGTGCACTTCAGAAAACAGGACACTGCCTGAAACCTGATGTTACATATGCTTACACAAATGACTGGTAAGAAATTGTGTTTATTCATAAGGACATCTGATGAAAATCAAAACATATGCTGGGCCCAGACTCCCCTCACCCTCCCACCTGGCATTTTGAATACTATCACACCTGGATGGGCTTTATTTGAAAATCTGTTCACAGTTCCAGAGAATCAATAGGAGAGTTTCTCTGAGCATATACCAAATGCTTTACCCTCACCACTTTCCAGTCAAGAAAAAACCAAAAAGTTTAGGAGAAAGCTGCCCTATAAAATAGGTGTGAGGAAACTATGGTCAACAGCAACATCCCGAGGAACAAAAGGTTATGGTTGGAGTCTTTCTTGGCCTAGTTGGAAGTGTTGAGATTTCCTCTTTACAGATGTTACTGTTAGGATGTAGGATCAACGCTTCCTAGACCACAGCTAATGCATACGTGGGCTCTTAGAATCGTGACTTCACATACAAACATGTATTGATCCACTAAGTCATGAGTGCATAGGGTTTTGCATTAATGACTATGGCAGTGAAAAGAAATGAGCACACACCAAGGGACCAAATATCTTTTCAGTGCCTTAGGTGAACATATGCCCCACACTTGAGCTTTGCTGGAGTGCAAGCTTCCCATTTATCTCCCTCTCAGAATGACTTCTCTCTCCCATAGAAGTGTGGTGAGAATGTGTCTTTTAAAGTGAAAAACAGATGGCATTTTACTTAAACCCAGGGGTTGTCAACCAGTTTGAAATTCACCTATCCTCTAACCTTACTCTGCCTCCTGTACCCCCTTCCCTGGAAAACAGCACCAACTAAGGTGATTATTGGTGGCATGATCATGATATTCCACAGTGACCAGGGCTACAATGCTACAATATATAATGCCAGACCAGGTTCCTGGCTCCGAGTCTGATGCTGAAATCAGGGAACCACTGAACCTTAGACTGACAGCAGGGGTTCATTAAGTCAAATGCTACAACACCAGAGCCTGGAGTTCACATGTACTTTTCTTGCACAATGGTGCAGGGAGGCACCAGGCAGGAGGAATGCCCATCTTCAGGCCAGAGAGCTGGCCCTTTAACAGACTAGTTCTCCACAAGGAGGCAGGTCCTAGGAAAGGCGGACTGGAGTCAGAGGCTCAAAGGGGCTGTTTGCTCCCAACCCTTGTTGAAGCATGTTGGTCACTGTGAGCTCTCCATGGTGCTGCCTTAGGAGATAGACTTACACCAAGTAAGACCAATGGTCTACCTAACTCAGAACTATTTGCGCTGACTAGTGGCTCTCCTGGAGTTTTAGGCAAAGTTCTCCCCTAGCCCTATATGGAATTCAGGTGACTGAACTTAACACCTTTTGCCCTTTGCTTTGATGCCTTTCTCTTTTGGCTGCTCTGTGAAACCAAAAGAGCACCATCATGCCCAGCTGAGTAGGTCCACCCATTGCTGTAAACAAGGGTCTGTAAAGTTAGGCAACAGGATTTTAGTCTTTACCTCACTCACTTCTCTACACAGCAGCTCTGGGTATAGACTCCAAGGAAGGGGAAATGAGCAGCTGTGTCACTTGTAGAGATCTCATTACATGTGTCCCAGAATCCCTAAGGGGTTTCTCCCACACAATTTGAGAACCTATTAGAAGTGTGGAGAGCCTCTGATTCTCTACATATCACTGAACTACCATCAGCCCAAGCAAGTACGGCCAATGGCCAGGAATGATGGGAGGTGCAGTTCAGCAATGTCTGGGTGGCCAACTGTTCCCCACATCTGAACTAGAAGGACTGAGTTAAATTGCTCACACAAAAATTATATACTGTATATTTGCTGGTAGCAAAATACTGGAGGCATTTCTGGGGGGGGGGGCAGTGAAATTCTCAGATTTTTTTCCTCTCAGAAAAATTCTGATTGGAGAAATTGAGCAAAATGGTATATGACTTCCATCATCTAACCTGGCAATAGAGGAGGTTAGGAAAGAGTAGCAATCAAGCCTGTTGCTTCTTTCAATTATATGAAAACTAATAATATTAAGACTAGATCTGCATATGCACCAAAAATCAATGGATTGTGAACCTGAGAGACCATTTCATTGAAAATTCTCCAGAGGAGGACTGAAATTTTCCAGTAGTTCAGGAAGAGCTTTTAAAAATAAAGCTCAGCTCAGCCCTAGAACCTGGACATTAAGTGACAGGTTGCCTGAAAAACTGTCTTCTATTATTGGACTAAGCTGGGTGGTGTATAGTTACAGAGTGTTGACTACTACTAGGCTGTGGTACTCCAAGTGGAGTGGATGTGATCACCACATATTTGTTACATATAATTAGCGCTAACAAAAGTCTATTGATTTCAGGGCATCTGCTCATTGGATGGGGAACTTCTAGCCAAATGTGGCCCTCAAGCCCTCTCAATCTGGCCCTCTAAACTCCAGCCATGATACACAGCCTCTCTTTAGGCCCACACCTCCCATGGGGTTTTATTCACACCCCACATGCTTTTGTCTGGCTGGAATATGCCCTTAAAACTCTGATAAAGCCTCTTGCTTGCTTGCTTGCTTGCTTGCTTGCTTGCTTGGGTGTGAGTGCATGTGTAGGAACTAGTGTATAAATGTAAAATTCATATGAATTGCCCCACCCACTCTGTGGCCCCAGAAGATTGCCCAAGTGAATGTGGCTCTTGGGGTGAAAAAGGTTCCTCACCCCTCACTCTATGACTCGGTTTAGTATCACCCTTGGATCTATAATTGAATCCTACCTTAGGGGCCAAGCTACACATGGTGTGGAATTGCATAATGTACAGGTTCGCCATTTGCAAGCAAAAATGAGGTATGTGAATGGCTGCAATTTAGAATGGAAACAAGTAGGTGGGGAGCAGGGGCTTAATCCTTTCCCCTTGAGCAATATACCACCTCAAATGTCCCTGCAGATGCTTTTCTCTTGTGGGGGGGGGGGGAGATCCATAGCGCACAACTTCCCATACCCTACTTTTTAAACCCAGCTGTAGGGTGTTTGGATGGAAAGTCAGCTTGATGGCAAAAGGTTTAACAGACACTGCTCCCACCCACTCCACTCCCCCCCCCAAAAAAACCTGGGGTCTTCCATTCGTGCAGTTGCTTCTTCTGGCTTTAAAATAAAATTTAAAAAGTTGGGACAAAGTTACATGTTACTATATACTACATACAGCTTGGTCCTTGGTTAGTGAAGACGGGGGGGGCGGGGGAGGAAAGCAGAACAATAAAAAATCTCTGCTCTTTTTTAAAAAAGCATCTTTACAAAGAATAACTTGTCAGACTCACACACTTTATTATACACTAGTTCCTTTAGGTGGACTGCCTTGCATAGAGAGAAGGGTTAAATTTATGTTCCATTACAACACCCCCCTCGTTCCCCCTCTTTTTTTCCTCCTCCCTCCTTCCTTTTGGTTTCATCTTCTCAGTAAAACACATAACTTAAAATGAAATCAAATATTAAAAATGACAGACTATATAAGTGCTGTGAGTAACTTCAGGTCACGGAGGGAGGGAAATGCAGGCAAGTTGTCAGGCACTATCTGTCAGAGTGAATTAGAAACAATCAACAGAGACTGAAAGGGAAGGTGATTGTTATTAAGCAGTGGGGCTGTGAGCAAGCTACCCAGATGTGGTCATGCATATAAAGAACAGGAAGCAGCAGTTTAATTCAGGAAGCACCGGCAAATAGGGCAGCACAAAGGATAAAAGTCTTTTGTCGCTAATAAGCTGGAAGTTACTTTGATAACAGCAGGGTTAGAGCCTAGAATAAAACACATTTCTTTTCCCTACCATACACCATTAATATCACAGAAATGTGGTAGAAAGGAATGTGTGGCACAAGTAAAGATTAGTTGCCGGGCCTTTGCATCAACAGCAACACAATGTCACACGGCTCATATTATTAATTAGGAAACCACGACTGGCTACGTCTAGGTGACAGGAGTCGGGGGGGTGCGTTAACTCCCTTTACCTCTGCAATATGTTCAGATCTGGAACTCTGTACATCACCAAATAATAAGCGCATCATTGTTCCAAGAGAGGCACACACCGCTAAATGGTTTTGTGCTTTTTCCTCCACCCTTTTCTTCGCCCATGGGAAAGGTGAATAATTGGAAACAGTCTAAATATAATGAAGACCATTTATGTGGTGGCTAAAAATAATTTTGCATGCAGACGGGGCTTGATTTCAGAAGGGGGCAAGAAAGGAAATAAGGATTTTATATGCGGGCATTCGGCAATTATCCTTCCAGGCTAGAGGTGGACAATGGCTTTGTAAACAATGCAGAGATCGAAAAATAAATAGATAAATAAATAAATGATTATTTGATGCCAAAATTCCCCCGCAATGCATGGACAGAGTTTAACTTGGTCTACAGGCATGGCATACAATTTGAGCGGAAACCAAAAGTGTGTGTGGAGGGGGAGACTTTTATCTGCCAGGGATTTGTGGTGAAAAGGGCTGGATTAGAAATATTCTAAGTGAGGAAGTGAGTAGGGGCCCAGACTTACTGGCGACCCCAGTACAGCATGGTTTTCCTGCCAGAACTTCTATGTAGAAAATGTGCAAATCATGCTCCACATGATGCCTTTTAATTTTCACACAGCAATACCCTGGCTGTTGATTTATCATATAGCAATGAAGATGTGGCTATGTGAAGAAATTTAAAATTCTTGTAGTTCTTCAAGCATGATAAACAGAATGACCAAGTTCTTCACAGGTCACAAGAGAACCCTGGCTGCACCTCAGTGTATGTTTTGACAACTAATGCATGCTTTTTCAAAAATACTGGCGGAACACGGATAAAGCAGCCCAGTCGTGGAAGATTTGTGGGGTACGGGAATATGATGTAGCATTATAATTTAATCAGCTGCCTTTTTTATACAGACATAGAGACAATCTAAATCAATTTCACATCCTGTGCTATGCGTCAGATCCAACAGATGTGCATATGTACATCTGGAACATGTGATTTCAGGGATCATTGACTATGGATTCAGCCATGGGAACCCTTGTGCTGTGACAAGCTAGGGTAGATTTTGGGACATCTGAATATCCTTTAATCCTCTATTCCCCCAGGGCATAACCCCCAATAATGGCATAATTCTAAATCACATTTTCATGTGACAAAGATCATACAATTAGTAACAGCGATTACGTAAATGGCAGCTGGGGGAGGGATCCAAATAAGGGTCACAGTAGGCAGAGCTTATTTAACCCTTTGCCTCTGGTATCCTCATGTCGATAGGGGGATCTGAGGCTGCTATTTGAACTAAGAAGAAAGCTTCTGCTGATACCAATGGGTCCTTTCAACCTGGTGAACACAGCAGCTGCAGGAGTGGGTGAGGGATGGGATCACAATAAAGAGCTAAATTACATGCACACACTGATATTCTAGTCCGCTATTTATTTATTTTTAATTGTGAGATTATCATCATGTCTATTTTAGCCCTCAGTCCTTGAAACTATGAAACAATAATACAGAAAATAGCATCACTGTGCATGTGAAAAGTGCCCCTCCCTTACCACAGGCTACCCACAACCTCCCTTGATGCATTTGGGAGAAACAGTAAGAGCTTCCAGCCAAGAAAGTGCAACTTCCAGATAAGCCAACATCTCTTAATTCAAATGTTCAGCTACAATATCATTACTTTCACTTATGGCATGAAACAAAAAACAAAACCAAAAACACGTTTCCCACAGGCAAGAGGATAGGATTCCAACAGCCAGCTCATCTAGCCTTGCACAGCCTTTCATGGGCCCAGTGGCTAAGGATATTTACTGCTTGAGTGAAACCCGCGTGTTTAGCCTGTGGAACTGAAGCCACAGTACACAACAGCCTTAAACAGGCAAAAGATGCAACCTTCTGCATTAACACAGAATGAGGCACTAGAAAGGGGATTATCTTATTCTTTTTCTCTCTCTCCAGCCAGTCTGTACGTTCCTTCTAACCTCTCAGGCTGTGCAAGTGGCCTTTGTGTAAAATTTATAGTGCTTCTTGCCATCCTATTTATGAAGAATACAAATGAGGCTCCCCTGGACATGCTGTTATTTGACAAACACAAATCCATAAATGATGGCACACATCAATAGGCGAAGCAGCAAGGTGATTATGTGCGTGTGTTTTCAAGAAAGGAGAGACTGAATGCACCTGCACTTTATTCTTATTTAAAATGAAGAGGGAGAGCTCCACCTCCGCTGTATTTCAAATTAACTATATAAATATTTTTAATATACTTGGAAAATGTATGTGCTCAATGACTCATGCCAAGTTTGTGTGCTGTGGACCACTTTCTTAACAGCAGCAACATTTATATGGTCATAACTGAAGTTTTTTTAATTTAACACCCCATTAAGAGGAATGAGAGGAAAGGACATTTGCACCTTTGTCGGTGATGTTGCTTCAAGTCCATCTCGGTCTGGATGCAGATGCAACAAGACAGCCTCCCATTGATTTACAAGGCTGCCTCTCAGAAGATGCGGGGCCTGCATCCCTCCCCTCCCCCGCACCCAGACATTCTAGAAAATGCAGGTGTGCGCATGCTGGCGTATTCCGTTAATGGCACATCACTCACTACCACACCGTAAATACTGGATGGAAACAATGGCTATTTTAATAGCATTTTCATTAGCTTGATGCGTTCTTGCAGAGTGAAATCTAGGCTACCGTTATGTTCCAACAGCAGTTTGAAAACCAGCAGAATCATATTTAGTTACCTGCTGGGGCATCTTGGCATTGTGAAGCAAGGAGAACCAGAAGGGAGGGCAGAAAGGGGGAAATGAGGGGTGGGGGAAGCAAAAATAGTATATAGCAAGATTTCTATCCGAAGTAGCAGGATAGAACCAAGTCCTATCTGAAGAATCAGGAGGCAGGTAAACCTCAGGTGGCTAACAAGCATGGCAGACACTTCCAAGACTTGTCGGGGCAGAACTGGAGGCTGTTTTAGGCAAGGCAAGCCCTGAAACCTAAAATATGCTGAGGTCGTGACAATGTGGAAAGGGGATTTGCAGGGGAGACTCAGGAAGCAGGAGGGGGGAGCTTAACCTGGCCCTCACCTATTGATACTTCCCTGCAAATGCCTTCTAAAATATGCGCCTCCCTCCACAAAAAATAAAATAAATAACAGGCTTATTTCTGAAACTGGCTGTTTGTTTGCACATTTACTATATCTGCATGTGTGTGTGCCCTGGATGGAAGTTCAGTAGGTGATCAGGTAAGGATTTGTGAGTAAATGTTCTAGTAACTCACAGTAAACCGTTCTCTACTCTGGCTTGTTGGGGTTCTCCGGTGTTCCAGATAAGACAACAATGGATGTCTCAATATCTTCAGCATGAGGAACTGATTTTTCTAAGAGAAGGGGATTGTTTATCAAGGACCGATAAAGCCATTCTTTACTAACTTATCTGGTGAGGAAAATATATATTTGATCGTCATTTCAACTGTCTCAAAATTGATCCAAAAAAGGATATAACCCCTTATATGCTGCTTCCATGAAATACATTGGGGAAAAGGGACAGGTCAACAGCAAAGTTTGTTATGTACTGGCCTAAGAGAGCACTTGGAAGAATTAAGTTCAAGTTCTGTCTATGTCGTGGACTTACTGAAAGGTGACTGTCTATTGGTTTCTGCTGCCCAGATGCTCGTGGAGAAGAGGGTTATTGATGGCTGCTACCCATGATGGCTATCCACAGTTGCAGGTAGCAATGCTTCTGAATATCAGTTGCTGGAAACCATGGAAGGGGGGGGGTATCCTTGTGCTCAAGTCCCACTTGCGGGTTTCCTACAGACATCTGGATGGCCACTGTGAGAACAGGATGCTGGACTAGATGGGCCACAGGCCTCATCCAGCAATGAACCTCTTGTTCAGATGCAAATTACCAGGAACAACATAGATCCAACTCAAAGGGCAAGGGTGGCTAACTTGTGGTCCTCCATATGTTGTTAGAGTCTAACTCCCATTGGCCCCTGCCAACATGGCTCATAGCAGTAGCTGTCAAAGCAGTCAAGGCTGGTAAAAGGTTCTTCATTAGAAGCTCAAGGGACATCTGTGGCTTGAGGCACCTTTGATCAGTTGGGACTGGTACACCAAGTGAGACCTTACCATGATGGAGACAGCTTGGCCAAAATTACCCAAGCCCTGGTAACCTCCCTTTTAAACATATCAATGCATTATATGTAGGCAAAAAGAGTCCAGAAATTGTCACTGGTTCAAACAAGGCGATGGACCAGGACTGGGAATTTTGATCACATCATGCAGTGCTTTGCCAGCTCCACCTGTTCCCAGTCCATTACCAGGCCCAATTTAATGTGCTAGCTTTAACCCTTAATGATCCAAAGCCAGGTTACCTGAAAGATCACCTTCTTCCTTGTGTACCTTACACACTTCATCAGAGGGTCTGATGGCTATGAACAGGAAGAGAGCCTTTTTAGTGGCATTCCCCCCTCCACTCCAGTCATGGAACAGGCTTTCCAGAGAGGTTAACCTGGGGCCATCATCCTTGAGGCCTCTGGGTGCCAGGGAAATCGTTTCTTCTCACCCAGGCCTTTTAAATCATTCCATTTTTACTCCCAGTTTTTTAAAATCTGCATTTAAAAATTGTGTCTGTGTGGTGAATTTTGTTTCCTTCTTGTTTTTATGATGCTTTTTAGTTGATGGCTTTTATGTTTTGTTTTGGATTCAACTCCTTTTTACACTTATCTGTTGGAAAGCACAGATAACTTTATGTTACGGGACGAAACAGAAACATTGCTAATAAATAAATACCATACATGCAGAAATGGGTCAGGATATATTCTACCCCTTCTTAAAATGCACCTTGGTCTAGTGCATCCAAGACTGGTGACCACAAGGATTCCCAACTGGTGCTTTAAACGTTCTGTAGCAGAATGGCTAACTCTAATGTAACAGCTAAGCGTTGGAAGACTCTGAACTCCCCCATCTGTGTTTTCCTTCCCCAGAGGGGTGAGCACACTAAGCAGCAATTCCCTTGCTTGGCACATAATCTCTAAACCTTACGGGCAAAGCTAGCGATTTCCCAGTCCGAGCAGATTGGCAGTCGAGATCACTTGTTTGACATACTGTGGGGAGCCCGACACTTACCTTATTAAAGGACGGCCCTCTGAAACGCAGCACAGTTAAATAAACTGTTGCCACCATAATTGTTTAGCAAGCACACTGCTGATAATATTATGAATTGCCGCTAATGTCTGGTTAGTAAATTAATACGGGAGTATCATTTAGTGTTAATTCCAGTGAGTTTCCTGAAGTTAAGTATATGAAGAGGGATTAGTTTCCTTCTAGCCTGCAATACGCCTAAGGAGAATGGCAGAATCACACAGAGCAAGGCCTAAGCCAACTGTATCAAGTGAGATACAAGAAACGTTGTGAACCTGGGATGCCAGTCCGCTGAGAACTTGCTTGCCAAACTATGGACTCTGGTGATCAGGCTGGCAGACTTCAAACTGACGGCATGCAAATAAGGGCTGCAGGATGAGGCAGTTTGACTCCAGGCCCTCTCATGCCCCTTCATGGAGACTTATCTTTGTTTTTCTTAGAAGTCCACTTTTCGAAGAACCAGGAGGACGCTGTCATCCTAATGTTTATTAATAACACCTTAATAAATTAGTAATAAACCGTAATTGATAGCAGCTTTTA
>NC_139684.1:30854155-30919155 GCF_964106915.1 Podarcis gaigeae
ATAGCTTCCAAAAATGACTCAAAAGTTAGGAGAAAAGAATTAGAGCAAAAGAGTCAGAACAATGTAACCAAAAAACTTTGTAACCCTTAGCCCATTGCTATATGCATCCCATGGACCAGTGTTATCCAATTAAATTATGAGGAGGGTGGAGTAACCTAAATGTAACCTTTTGGTTTTCACTCCCTCTGACCCATTGGCCTATTGAGAAACATAGTCATAGGCATTATCTCAGTGTTGTTTACTTTAAAAAAAATGCTTTTAAACTGTGAGTTATTTCTAGACCAAATGTATCCAGCTTTGCCTTCTATCCATTGAGTTGCATTAAAGAGCCATCTGCTATCAGAATTTTTTGCATCCATGAAGGTACTTACCGACCACAATAATAATAAAGCAGAATGGTTTAGGTAAAAGAGGCTGAGAATTAGCTCTACATGCTCTGACTTTTAGCTCTTAAAAAGACTTTTTCATCAATAGCATTTTGTAGGCATGTATTAGAGGGGAGGAATCTTAGCTACACAACTGCTGTTCAAATCAGTGGGAGTCAGGCAACCAAAAACGAATGCAGTGCTTTAAAGGAAAAACAACCGATACTTATTGTTCACATACAGTGGACACTTTTCAGACCTAAATATCTTACCCATTCTTACTGTTGTTTAGTTCCCACAGGAGGATCATTAGTTACTTTTATGGCTTTAATCACTTGCCAAATTTGACATTTCAAAACCAGGTCCCTTGCATTTTAAAAAAATGGTGTTTCGGGGGGGGGGGGTGGAACGACACTGAAGATGGAAACCAAAAGAGTAAGCAGCCATTTTTCTCTCAACACCAACCTTCCAAATCCTCCAGATTTTGGACCATCACTCTTGCTATCTTGACCCATTCCAATCAAGGTTTAGTCCTAGCTATGGATGGATGACCTTTATTGAGAGAAGGACAACCCTGTTATTCCCACTGGATCTAGAAGCAGCTTTTGATGACATTGACCATACTATACTTCTCAACTAGCTCTGTGAGATGGGTATGGGGAGCACTGCTTTACACTGGATCCAGTCCTAGCTCCAGGGTCAGTTACAGAGGACAGCATTGGGTGATTATTTCTCAGCCACCTGTAATTTGTGCTGCAGAGCGCCATCCTGTCCCAAATGATATTCAACATATAGATGAAGCCATTAGGAGTGGTCAGGGGTGAGGCATCATTAGTACACCAATATTATCCAGCTCTGTTTTTCTGTGACATCTGAATCAAGAGTAGCTGTACAAACCCTGGACCGGTGCCTGGACTCATTGGTGGTATTAGAGTCTGAATCCTGGCAACAGAAGATCGGTGGGTGGGTGGTTCCCAAGACCAGATAACTACCTACCTTGGAGAGGGTCATACTGCTCTTTGTACATGCCATATAACAGTTCTGTCATCTTCAAACTTGGCTAAAAGTACTCACTTTGCTTTTTTCTAAAATGGCATGCCATTGTATAACATGATGGTAGGGGCTCTTAGGTAAATCTGAGAGTGTCTATTGAGAATGCTGTCCAAAAATGTAAAATGTAGAAGCTTTGATTGCATGCCTTCAAGGGGTGGGGGGACACATTGGAAAGTCTATCTCAGGGGTCTGCAACCTTTAAGACAAAAAGAACCACTTGGACCCGTTTCTGAAGGGGAAAAAACTGGGAGCCGCAAAACCATTGCGACATTTAAAACAAATATATCTCCGGAGCCGCGATCTGACAGCGGGCGGGAAGGTGACGTCGGGAAGGTGCGTGACTAACACACGCACCGCCCCCATGCGACGTCACAGCCAGTACAGTGCCCGCCACAGTGGGGAGTGTTGGGGTGCACAATGTGCCTCCTCCCCTCGCTAGTATCCGCCCCGGAGCCGCGGCAAAGGTGTAAAAGAGCCACATGCGGATCCGGAGCCGCGGGTTGCAGACCCCTGGTCTATCTCAAGACTTTTAAGACAAGGTGAGTCAATAAATAAAAATGAATAAACGAAAATAGAGCAGTCCCGGAATCTTCATTTTACTCTGGTGCTTTCCATATTACTTGGCTAGCAAGATCCAGGGAAACTGAGGTAGCAGGGGACATAACCCTACAGCAAGTGTGAAACTGGGGTGTGCTTGGTCCACTGGGAGCCTCTCTAAGTTACCCTGAGCTTTTTCAAAGGAGAGAAGGATATAAGTAAAACAGACAAACTGTGCTATCTAGGTTGCTAGTTAAAACTGGGTAGGATTTAGTCTATGTCTACATAATACCGATCTCCACAATGCTATGCTGTACCTTTCACTAGAGGCTGTTTTTAGGCTCCCTCAGGATTCTAAATTTAGGGCTATTTTGACTACTAATGCTTGCTGAGTTCATTATTCCCACACCATGCTGAATCTGGAGGGATTTTCATTAGAAGTGTTTAATAAAATATGTGGCTTCCCACCCATTATTTACATATTTTCTTATTGGTCCTGCTCTCCTTTCCATTTTCCCCTCTTCGCACTCTAGCTGAAAACAGCATCCCACTTACTTTGGAGGAGTCCACTGAAATCAAAGGTTCCATTCTAGAAAAAGTGGGCTGTGGATTGTGGCCTCTGTGGTTTTAAATATAAAGCTACTAATAAATCCTCAAAATCCAGCAGCATAAGATACTCATTACAGGAAAACCAAAAATCTGTAGTGATGGTGTTTACATCACCACATTTTTTTATTAAAACAAGCAGCACATACAAACAAAATGGAAGAAGTGTGTTTGTTATTGGTTTTCAAATAAGCTTCCAATATGATGGTTAAAATTTGATCATAAGCTAAGGGGAAAGTTCTTTTTGCCATCTTTTTTTTATTTGGGGAGGGCAAAAGAATTGTTCATATAAGTTTGAAATGTCTCATTGTCTAAAGAAAGGCAATTCATTGTTCACTTTCTGAGACACAAAGGTGCCATTGTCCTCAATCTTATTCTCTCACACCAGAATATCCTACTGTTCATTTTTTTTAAAAAACCAACAACATAAATGACAACAAAAAAATCAACTACTCTATAATCATGGATCTTTATGCTTAGCCAAATTCCTTTTTCAACTATATTAGCTTCTTGATTCCCATTACCATCTGAATAGTCCTGAAACAAAATGGCTTGTTTGCATGACCAGGAATACCCAAGATTGTTTCAAAAGCAGTTGGCTCCAGTTTATTATCCCTGTCTACAAGGAATTACAGTTGCTTCAGCCACAGATGAGCATTTGTCTTGGGACATTTTCAGGTCTCTGTTTTCACAGAAGGTAATTGGGGGTACGGATCAGAATACTATGGACCAGTGATAACAGCTCAGGTAGAGGAGAAAGAATTTATGTTGAGTTAACTCCCTAGATTTATGAGTTCTTTAAATTTCCTTCTCCTACAAACAGCCTATAGTTCACCTTTAAACACATAATAAAGCTGGTGACCAAAGTGAGCTCAAGGCTTGTTGTGGCAAGAAAAATTAATATGTAAAGTGTCCTACCTCTCATTCTTTATTCTGCTTAATCATCACCAACAACACCACCAGTATTATTTTTTAAAAAACCACATCTGCACAAGAAATACCAGTTTTACCTAAGCACTGGCAGTACATAGTCTACATCCGATAACCCCATGGCATGGAGTGTTTCCACTGTCCATTCTTTTGCAAATCATTTTATGTAAGACTTAATCTTTTATTTGAGGATGTTTATGAGGGATTTGCCAGTGAACGCAATAATTGCATATTTAAATATTTAGGACAAATGACAGGATCCGATTTTATTTTATTAAGTTCTTCATATCCTATGGCTATGGGAGAAAAAAAGAAAAGAGCTAATTGTTGTGCAGACAAAAGGCAGACTGGTTTCCACCCTTGGTATCTCCAGACATAATATCTGAAGCAAAGGGGCTAAGCATGAGAGCTGAAAGAGTCACAGCTAGTAAGGCTCAATGATACTGGTCTATAGGGACTATTATGAAGCTGCCTAGCGTGCAAATCTCAGAGGGACGCAGTACTGACCTTGGAGGGACACAGTTTTATACAGATTATTTTTCATTGTATCTTATACATTTCTGATAATATTTTGCTTTTATTTTATATTTTGAAAAAAAATATCATTTTTGAAGTAATTCATATATTAGAATTGGGGGTTTTTATGTAAGAGTGAGACTGGAGTGAGATTGGAGATTATGTAATATACATAAAAAGTGAAAATGCACTTTATTTTAAATCTTATAGCCGCATCTTAATCTTATGTAGAAAATGTATTCATTTTAGTGGTGAGCTGTGGCTGATAAAAAAAAAAATGACCATCTGGAGTTCAATACTCCAATACAAAAAAAGCAAAGGAGCAAGCGAAGCAAGAAGGGTTCTTCCTGAAATACCTTTCTACACAGAAAGCAACAGAAGAGCATGAATATGACTATACTCTTGTTGAAACTAGCACTGAAGAAGCTGCATGTGGCGTTCCTGCTATATATGATATAAAAGCTAAGACAAAAGTTTCACAAAGCCAAGATGTTTCTGAAAAACACACAGACGAAAAAGAGGATGCCAAGAAAAGTGAGATTTCTACAGTCTGCAAACAAGGATGGTACTATGCCTGACTTGAATTACCCTGCTAGCTGGCCTAACTATTGCAGTGACAAATTGTGACATCTTATAATACAACTGTGTTTCCGTGTGCTGCTCTGGTTCGCCAGGAGTGGCTTAGTCATGCTGGCCACATGACCTGCAAGCTGTCTACGGACAAACGTCAGCTCCCTCGGCCAGTAAAGTGAGATGAGCGCTGCAACCCCAGAGTCGTCCACGACTGGACTTAACAGTCAGGGGTCCCTTTACCTTTATGATACAACATGGACCAAAGCAAGTTGTCTCACATGATTTTCCCAAAGACTAAAAAAACCAAAAGACTTCCTCCTGTATATGATTATCATTACTTATTAAATTTGCATACTACCCTTCATCCAAAGATCACAGGGTAGTTCACAACATAAAAATATAAAATGAGAACATAAAACACGTAATAAAATAAAACCAAACCAATAGTTCCCCCCAAATTCATTTAAAAGGCCATAGAATGTAAATCAACTGACATAGTTACAGAAAAGTAGTTTTCACCTGGTGCCTAAAGATATGTAATGAAGGTGCCCAGTGAACCAACACAGAAAAGACCCATTCTCATATTGCCACCTTCTGGACCTCTTGTGGAGGAGGCAAATGAGGAAGAACTTCAGATGATGATTGCAGGGTCCAGGTTGGTTCATAAGTGGAGAGGTGAAGAAATGTGTCATCAGTGGTTGATATATTCAAGCTCAAAATATGTGGGTTGGGGGTTTTTTTTGTATGTTTTTGTTTGTTTGTTTGTTTTTGCTGCAAGTTGTTCAACAACAACTAAAAGCTGCATCAACACTACAAGAAACAGGTTCAAAGGAGTGGAAGAACATTGGAGCAATGCTGTCTTCACAGGAGAGGAATACTGACCATTTAGAAAACTATCAGATTTGGGGAGAAACTTGAATTGTGCTTATCTAAAGGAAAAACAATTGATGGTATTAACCAGCAGAAAATTAGGCAAGAAGAACAATATTAGTGACAAATCTTGGAATGCTTGATTGCTTTGCTCAGAGTTCTTGGCATGCAAAACTTGGCATTGTGTTACAACTCAAAAGTTGTACAATGCTAGCAATGGATTCGTTTTTCAGTTTGTAAAATATCTAGCCCTTTTCGACCATATAATGAATGAACATTTGCGCAGATCAAGAAACAATGGCTCACTTCCTAGGAAAAGATATCCAAAACGAGCTTATACAGCTTCTAACAGGTGCTACAAAGCAGGAGGTTTTAAAGGAGACTAGGGGACGCGGGTGGCACTGTGGGTAAAACCTCAGCGTCTAGGACTTGCCAATCGCATGGTTGGCGGTTCGAATCCCCGTGGCGGGGTGAGCTCCCGTCGTTCGGTCCCAGCTCCTGCCCACCTAGCAGTTCGAAAGCACAATTAAGTGCAAGTAGATAAATAGGTACCGCTTTCTAGCAGGAAGGTAAACGGCGTTTCCTTGTGGTGCTCTGGTGCCATGTGACCCAGAAGTGTCTGCGGACAGCGCTGGCTCCCGGCCTCTAGAGTGGGATGAGCGCACAACCCTAGAGTCTGTCAAGACTGGCCCGTATGGGCAGGGGTACCTTTACCTAGGTGCCTTTACGACAGAAACTCTTCTTGGACTGCTTGAGCAGTTGGAATTACCAATTGAGAATCTGTGTGACCAGGGCTATGATAATTATCTTATTTATTCACTCTTTGTCCTCCTAACCCCTGAAGTCGATTTCTCATGTCCTGTTCTCATGTCCCTCCCAAAAACAACTCACCAGGTCATGTTCTCTTCCTTGTGTCAAATAAGCTTCTTTTTGCTGCCACTTTAAGAATGTAAGAGGGAGCTTGTTTTTAAAGGACAGGTCAAGTACAAATCAAATGTGTACTCCAGCTGCCTGCAGTTTTACTCATCTGAGTAAACTGCTCTTGAAAGCAATACGCCTTGTCATTGCTGTTGGGACAAATTACACTGGCCTTAGATTCTGATGCCTTTGTCTGAACACTTTGTGACTTTCAGCTCGTTCTGGGTGATGGTGCAGGCACAGCAAGTTGCGCAAACCAAGCTCCCCATTTTTACACAGATCAGTTAAAACTAGATGAATTAGATGGCAGCAAGAAAAATGTGTGTAAATAAAATAAATGCTTGGTTACATGGACGATTTCACAACCAGCATGCTACATTTTTTCCTTTTTAAAAAAACATTAGATTACTGCTAAAATGGTTCCAATTCAAGATCAGGAAAGATAAACACTTTTTTGATTAAAAATAAAGCGGTAGAGTAATTTGATTATAGTTAGAATCAGATACTACATTCTGGAGGAGAACAATGTCTTTGAAACTATACAACTCACCGGCTGCATAACTGTGATTTGCACATTTAAAATGATAAATTTAAGGCTATCAATAGTAAATCAATTGCAGGTAGAGCAGATAAAACTGGAATAATTCATCATATTGCTATATTGAAAACACAAAGAGGACAGAGAAATAATGGAAGGTTTTGACTTTAATTTCAAATCTGGTTTTAGGTTTTTCAAGGACAATCCTTTATGCAAAAGTTTAACATATACGTAAAAATAATCCATCAGCACATCTGATCCAAATATACTAATGATTTTTATTGGTCAGATCTTGAAAGCAAGGTTTATTTTAATAGAGTATGCATTAATTAACCCAACATGTACTATCTTTCAGCATATCTGGCCAAGTACTTTCATTTACACATGTTTATTGTGAAATGTTTGCATTCCCAACATTTGAAGCCCACACACAGATTATTTCATTCTTTTAGAGCACTTTGCAAAAGTTAAAAGAAGTTATTGTTTTTGATTAATACGTCTTTTGGAAAAAAAATGTTCCAAAGACCAGATGCTTAGAAGAAACACATTCTTCATTAAAACATCAGAGCTGCATTCATATGAAAATGAAGACCTTAAGCAGAAGTTAAACAGGGCTGACTTTTGATCACTAGGTATTCCACAGAGCATGAACTTTGTCCACTGTTGCACACAATTCACATAAGTTTTTTATTTTTTTAAAAAAAAAATTTTAGCAACTGATTTAATTGTATCATTTTGCATGTATACCCACAGTAGATTCACAGATATGTGGAGTGGTGTGTTACAGATGGGAGTTCTAAAGCTGTGGTTGTCATCTTTTGATTAAGAAAAGGAAATGATTTCACTAAAAAGCCATTCTCTCTTGTGTTGTTTTGTTTTAACTTAGTTTGTACTTTCCACCAAACTGGACATATTTATTGAGTCTCATAAGTTACTTCACGGTTACCAACATCACTGTAATCTCAACAAACTATCTTTTTTCTTGCCAATTATCTAAATATCATAACTATAAAATATCTTAAAACATTCTCTGTAGTGTAAACATCTTAGCTACAAACTCTTAAGTGTAAACAGTATGATGCATCAGAATGATGTTAAGCGATGTTATAAAAACTGCTCTTAAAAACTAAACAAAAATGTTAAGCTTCCATCTGGTTTATGATTTTTCCACTGCAGAACTGCTGCTGTGTGCCAGTTTACTGAACCATGGCTTGCTAAAGAGATTGCTGGGGTCACAGAGAGAGAGAAAACAAAGAGGAGGACTTTAATGCTTGAGTTTTTCTCCTTTTCTCTTGTGTCACCCTGATACATCTCGGAAGGAATTAAGGGTACAACACAGCATATATTACATTTTAATAGTTTCAGGTTGTCTGTTGAAAGGATAAGACTTTGCACAAAGGTGTCATTTAAGTAATTGTGGTCAGCTCCTTTGTGGCAGTATACCTGTGTTGCCATAACCAAACCAAAATGACTTTGTGCTGTATGTACAGGGTTAAAAATAGACAGTAAACTGAAGGTGGGGTGGTGAGGGGAGGGTAGTAACAACTCCCAGGCTCACTTTGAAAGCCCTTATTTGAGTCGAAGGGAATATTAATATAGAAATCCTGAGGAGTTTTCCACTGATCCCAAAGACTAAGGGAATCCACATAGCGTATTAAACTTTTCTACAGGGAGTTGTTAGAAGCAAATGTGATGCTTAAGTAGTTTCAGGCAGAGAAATTGATTATCTAATGGCCCGATCCTAAGGCTTGCTGTGCTAGGGAATAAATCCATAGGTTGGAAGGGGCTGGCTGCTGTGCCTGTTTAAAATCACAGACCATGACACTGTTTCAGCGACATTACTCAGCATGGCAGGCTACTATGCCAGTGCAAACATTTAGGACTGGTTTGCCAAGCAAGTATGTTGCAACTGTAGGACTATAAGGAGCTCCGATTTCAAACCTGGGACTCTAGAAGCTGGACCCACACACCTGACTTTCTGCACCGCTGCCATCTATCAGAAGAGAGCATTGCTGAGCAGTTCTCTGTTGCCCTACTGCAGGTGGTCAAAAAGCTACAACACCAACAGGAGTCAGGTGATGCAAGGGACCAATGGGGTTCCTCATGGCCCTTTAAAGCCTGTTGGTTTGCCTCCGGGTCTCCTGGCAGTGGAGACATGTGGATACTTGAGCCATACTTCTCAGTTCCAAAGTAGTCACATTAACTTAGGGCCTCTTCACTAACTTTGAAGAAGGTCAGAGTGAATTATGGAAAAGAAGCATTCTCCCTACCCCATAAGATAATGGCCATGTCCGGACATAAACAATGGCTAGCCATGCAGGAGTGAGCATCCATAGCATCCATTTCAATTCTCCCCACTCTTCCTGATGGCTCATGCCGAGAGGAAAACAAACATGATTCCCAGCTTAACATGACATCTGAAATGGGTTTGTGGTTTGCTTTGCTCCCAACAAACCACAAAATATAGCCAAGGTTTGTTCTTGATTCACTGACACTGGTTTTATGGGGCAAAATACACTATGATCTCTGGCATGAACCTATCACTAAGTCAGGAACCATGGTTAGGTTTAGCATGAGCTGAAAGGTGCTGCGAGGAGCAAGGAGGTGGGAGCAGGTACCATTTCATTTGTGCATGGAAAGGCATTGTTTGTACTTCCCTATGGGATATGAACACATCTATGTAATCTCTAAAACCCTTTTCATATGTTACACTGGATTTGGAAAGAGAATTGTGTGCAGAAGTCTGCTCCCCCTCCATGTATTCAATAGACTGATTAAAATATACAGGTACATCACTGTAAACATATAGAGCTCATCAATCTAGCAAGTATATCCATGTGCTTGCTTATGCCTTCAAAACTGTACCATGATGACTTTTCATTAAAACCAGGACTTCCGCTGCCTCCAATGTAAGCAATTCATGTATCAGACACTCTCATTCTCTCTCACACCCACCCTACATCTTACTTAATGTGTGCCATTTCATTTCCAGATGCTCCTCACTGCAACTTACTTAGAAGTGGGGACTAGTTTGTTTCAATATCAAGCTCATAATAATGGAGTGGTTTTCACAGGGTTTCCTCCAGATTTCATGTACCACAAAATGTGCATCCATTGTGAACCAAAAGAAGAGTTTATGTGGTAGAATCTTCTTATGTCATAAGACCTGTCTGGCCTCAAATTTATTTTTTTGTCTTCCAAGAGGAAGAGGAAGGATACTGCTTTCATGGATCACATTTTTTCCTGTTTTCAGTCTTTTAAAAGGCAGCATCTGCATAAGAAAGCTTGTTTTGTTCTCTTTTAACCAAGCAGAGGAATCATTGTACTTATGGAGATATTTATTTCTATTTACACTTTTCCAAACTCAGAATTAATGTGGGCCCCCATCAACCTAATAGACTAAGAACAGATCAGACTACACTAGTGAAACACAGTGCAATATTGTCTTACCTGGAACATATAGAAAGTTGTGGTCTTAGTAGTCTGTACACATGATCAGGAGGAAAGATGTGATCTATGAAAATCCTGGTTCAGACAAGAACTTAAAGCAGGTTGCTTAATCACTCTGCCTCAGTTTTCCCATCTGTGAAAACAGGAAATTAATAAAGTAGAATAAGCCATAAAAACAGAGGCGGCAACTGTTGCTCACTTAAGAACCTGATAACAGGTCCACTGTGATGGTAACTGTTTTCTGATCATATGATATGACTGTCCATAATCTCAAATAAAACTAGGGCTTTTATGACAATGAACACTGTGCACAACAAAAGAAACATTTGCCTCGGATCCTTGTTTTGGTCCATCACCATCAGGTCTGTACAACATAAGGCCACCATTTTGTGAAAACATCTGCAACCTGCACAAGCCAGTCAAAACAGCTGAATAGGAAGCATTAGGACCCCCTCCACAAAATATATTTAAAGCCACTTTAAACACGCACGGCTTCCCTCAAAGAATCCTGGGAAGTGTAATTGGTTAAGGTTGCTGACAGCTGTTAGAGAACTCTAGCAATTGTACCTCTGTGAGAGAAGAAGGGAACTTTCCTAACAACTCACAGCAGCTTTAACAGATTATGGCTCCTGGGATTATTTGGGATTACTGTTTAAAGTGGCATGATACTGCTTTAAACAAGTATAGTGTAGATGGGGCCTGGGTTAGAAATATTATCCACTACCAATATACTGGGATGCCATCCTAGAATTATTTAAAAGGCAAAAATGGCCCTGCTTTACATTTGCAATTGATTAAATATTATTCACACCCATCACTGCTAATGCGGAAAATGCAGGATCAAACACACCATGAAAAGTTTTGCCACATTACCTCTACTAAAGTCAGTTTACATTATTTCCATGTTGCCCCCAAAAATATTGTTTGTGGCCATTCCAGAATCTATTTCATGAACTGCCAAAGTACCTTTTACTAATTTGTGTAGTACAAGAGCTTTCCTTTTTCATAATAGATTTTAAGGTCACATTCTTGAAGATTTGCTGAGAGCAAATTTCAAACTGCGTGTTGCATTGCAATCTGCAGTTCACAATCTTAGTTAATTATATGAGCCATCCAGTCAAGGAACAAAACAACAGCAGCAGCAACACTTGACAGAACGGATCAAAATGTGTGTGTGTGTGAATATGAATATACAATTGAGAATTTGTGCTGTGTTGGTTACTTCTAAGAGCTATGTGCTATTGTTTGTACCCCTAATTGGATGACTAACTGACCGACACAGCAGAAAATTTGAATTGTATACTCACGTTGTCATTCAACTTGCTCTTTGCACAATCATTGGATAGCGACGCAACACATCCAATCAGAACACAGCTCCACGCCATTCACACAGCCAATCATAGCACAATGAATTGTAACATTTCAACAAAATCAAGAAGTATTCACTGGAGAAAATCTGCAAACGACTGTTGAATGACATCCCTGTGATCTGCTTGGAGATATGTCACCAAATGAAGAAAAGCAACATTTAAAGTATTTCAGCACTACTCTAAATAGCTGATTCCTCTACATCATAATATGGAGAATGAAGCTTCTGCACCTTAATTAATAGTGCAAAAGAAGACTAGGACCTGGAAAAGGCCAGGGTTCAAATCCCTACCTGGACATGGGTGACCTTGGAAACTGGCCACTGTCTCTCAAACTAAACTACCCCACAGGGTCATTGTGGGGATTAAGCGAGGAGGAGGGAAACCATATGCACCACCAGTAGGATATAAATACAAGAAATCAATCATTAACAAAGTGGCTTGTTTGTGTACTAAGAAGGATGTGAGCTGAGGCTCATTGTGCTGGATTTGTGATTCTGTCGCTTCTTCTCTTTTCTTTTTTTAAAAATATCTCTCAAAAAGCTTTGTTGGCCTCTTTCAAGACGCCTCTGGTGTGAAGCTTGACTATAACACTCCTCTGCATTAGTGCTGCCAAAGTCCCAGTTCTGGGGATGTTCTCCCACTCTGCGTAGGCTTCTAAATGTCATGGAATGTGGCTTTAAGCAAGACAGCATGTATATGCCCACGAGGAAAGTGTACAGGTGTGTTACAGCAGCGTGTGCTATGCATAAAAATCATAATCCCATACCACTAGGTAGTAGAATTGTCCTTTAATTCTGCTTTTTAAATAGCCCTGTCTCCACAAACCATGCTTTAAAAATGCCATTTGCACAGCAATTTATGGTGTAAGCCTAACCATGTCCTCTTTGGGGGAAGTTCTATTGAATTCAGTGTGGCTAATTCCCAGCAAAGTGGGGTCCCAATTGCAACCTAAATGTTTGAGGATCTGAGCCCTTTCCACTGTGCAAAGTTATCTCATTTGATCTGGGCATTTAGTTTTCAGACATGCCTATCATTTTTATTTCTTGCTCTGAGCTTGGGGCTAGCAAGGGAGCAGCTTTCAGTTACTTATGTCTCATCATTTTAAAGCTTTTATTATGGGTAAGGGCCTCAAGACTTGGAAGTGGCTTGGGCCTCTTTGAACATTTGAAAGGTCCTGGCTGCAGACTACCTGCATGAAACTCATTCACAGACCACAGTTTGGGAATCCCTGAGCAAGTTCATAATGGTTTAGCTCTTTAGGGACACACTTGGTTGGAATCAAAAACAAGCTCTTGTATTAGCCCATGATAGCCACTGCACCCTAAACTGGCAAGAGTGGAGAATTCCTCCTCCAAGTCATCGAAACTCAGAGACATGCAATAGGAGCCAAACCCCAAGGATAGCAAACTTTGAAGAACCTAATCTCCTTATTCCAAAAACCAAAATCTATCTATCGTGTCACATGTGTCCAAAGTCATTGGGTTGAGAACAAAATGTAGTTAGTACAAATGAAAAAGCCTAGGAAAACCGTAAGCTCAAAGTGATGAACAAAAAACCCCCCACTTTTTGAAATGACACCAGCTAAATGGCCGCAGGACAGAGACAAACAAAGTTCTGCAAGCTGTACACCCAGAAAACAAAGGCTTCCTATTTCGGTTGCAAATAATTAGGCATAAATCTGGCTGGGTACTCCTCTTTCTTTAATCGCTAATAAAGTTTGAGCGAAGCTATTTTTTGCAGTGTTCCTTTCTGTATCACTATTGTCAGCTTCAAATCTCAAACGCAATTGGAGTTATAATTACATTTTAAAAAATAGCATTAAAATGACATTAAGGGCTGTAATTGGAACTTCTTGTCCTTATGCACAGAACTTCTAAGATTAGCACTGGGGATCCCACATATTTCACTTGGTAGATGCCATATTAGATAGCCAGATAACATATTCTATCTGGCTATCTAATATGTTAGAATATTTGTTTCAAGAATAGGCAACTACCTCCACTCTCTTAACTCCCCTGCTTCACCCCTTGGATCCTACGTTAAAAAATAAAAGGAGTATGCCTCTGGAATAACACTGGCTTTAGCATAAGCAATGCTAATGTTACATCAATATAAAGTAATAACACAAAGTGTGCACTGGGTGGAATGCAGACTATGAGAAGAGACTACTAAAAAAATTTTGGATGATGGGACCATAGGCTTTACAATCCTCCTCAAGCAGACAGCTCTAAAAACTATTTTTAAAGGTCATAAATTAGGTAGTCTCTTAAATGTAATTCAATCATCTACTTTTAAAGTAGCTAGATTCTATTAGTTGTCCCTTGCATTTTACAAAAACAGAGCTCCATTAACATTATTCACTTACAGTTTCCATCTATGAGTAGATATTCTGTTCAACCAGCTTTAAATAGATTCTTTTCCCCCCTCTCTTCTTCTGAAATTGCTATTAAGCATATTTTTACTGCAAGGGCAAAGTAGGCATAGGATTATGCCTGACTCCATGCAAAGGATAGATTTTCAGCAAGCAGAACCGCATTCCTATGAAGTAAAAATACTCGATATAAGCCGATTGTTTCTATCCTTGCTCAGTAAGGACTCTCCTCTGATCTTCAGAATTACACGCAGGTAGCCTAGTAAGGATGAACAGGACTGCTCTGTTACTGCACAATGCAACCAGTTTTCTCTCCTTTGAGAGTTTAGATTTAAATAATTTAAAGTACAGTATTGCTTGGGAGTTCTCAGGGTGGGGGGGTGCACATTGGCTTTGAAAAGTTATCCCATAGTCACTGGCTTCATAAAACCCCTACAAGCTGCAATAAAATGTTGCTTCACCAATAGCAATCCTCAATTGGGAACTGACATCCCTAGTAGACTGAAGATAAAAATTAAAAATTAAACACTTGTCTCTGCACAGTCAAAATTCAATTGTTTCAATTTTGTTATCCCAAGGTTGGTACTCTGTGATAACAACCTCTGTCTAGATAAACAAAGAATTCCAACCATACATCATCTTCCTGTTTGCCTTAAGTCAATGGGTCAAACAATGTTGTTTGAAAGCAATTAGAACACACATGTTTTGTTATGTAACAGATACAGATGGGAGAGAAATTCAATCCAATTCACTTTTAAAGGCAAACCTACCTAATCTGTACTTTCTGAAACCATTTAAGAACCAGAATACAGTCACCCTTCAAAATGTGCACTTCTCTGAATTTTGCAAGGGAATTTGTCAGTCAAGCAGCATGTACCAAGATGCATATACAAGGTTAAAGTGTGCATAAAAATGCATTTAGTAATTAAAAACAATATGCAGAAATGCATTATATTATGGCAAACTGCTCTGCAAAAATGGGTCTATTTGGCAAAATTACATACAAAAATGTGTATATTGGGAGAAATTTACATTGGAATGCAGATAAATTTCCATGAGAACCTTTAAAAAAGAGAAAAGAAAAGTGATGTGGAAATGTAGAGAACAGAACTTAAAAGTGGGGGGGGGGGGATGAGAAACTGAGAGACTCCAGTAAAGGATTGTCACAAATAAGCCTGAGCTGCATGAACAATACAAGGGGTCAAAACAGAGAATTCAACCCTCTCTCTTCTGCCATGGTCCCAACAGAATTTCCCACCCCCAGCTGTTTATATCAAGAAATAAGCCTCCTTTTGTTTAAACAGCATTGGCTGCTTTTTAACGAAACAAGTACACATTCCCTGCATCCACACAATCCTCTGTCAAGGAATAGCCAAGGTAGCCCCCCAACCTCCAAACACCTAGGCTGCAATCAGAATATTCTGGATTAGACACCAGTCTTACTGAAGAAATTGACATGGAACAGTCCAGCCAAAGGAGTTGGCGGCAATCCAATTTGAGCTTCCAAAAGACCAACTTCCACATTATACGCTTGTACTGAGTTGGCATGTGGTCTGGCTTCTTGGAATTGTGGGGACTGGGCAAAATGAAAACACAATTGTAATTGGCCCAGAAAGACACAAATTGTGAGCACTTGGGGTTCCAGTACCTGATGATATGATGGCATATTTTACCACTTATTAATTTGTACCTTAATTAAATTATTATTTTATGTACATGAAACACAATCATGTTCAGCTGCTCTTAAAAAATAAATAAAAAGCCTGTTTTCTCGTGGGTGGGTTGGAAAGTTCCCCCCCTTTCCATTTTGGTTCCCATTGTTTTAATTCTATATATTGCACACATGTGTTCTCACAGCGCGGCACACTTAGTTATCGGAAACATCTGGGGTGCCCATGCTGTGGAGGAGGTCAGCTCTGCTTCTACTCTAACTGCCTGTCTTTATTAATTTATTAAGCTCGGATTTGCTGGTGGTACAGTCTTGGAACACTGTTGGAGGGCATAGGTTAGATTCAGTAGCAATTCTCCCCAAGAGCAAGCATAAATAGGACTGTTTGAATTATAGGGAAAGCCTCTCGTTTCTTGAGGAACCACAACACAGGGAATTTTAACTGACGCAGAAATACGAGCACAAGGTTTTTGAATGGCATGAGTCCGGGTGATTTGTAAAGCGATGTGAAGTGTCTGTGTGGAGACCCCACAAGTCTGTTACTTAGAAATAAAAATGTGATCAGATATGAACCATTAAAGATGGAACAAGCTCTGACATGGACTTATATTATTCAAACACCCTTGTACCTTTCTGTTTGAATAGAATGCTAATAGTTTATTTCGACATTGCCATCAACAGCAGAGTACTTCAGTATTGTAAAGTTTGCACAGTCCTTTCAGTAAGTTAAGTAGATGGAGTCGGTTCAGTAGATCAAGGTACTATAGTTCCTCTTCCCTTTGCATCATTGTTGTGAAGTACAGTGGTACCTCGAGTTAAGTACTTAATTCGTTACAGAGGTCCGTTCTTAACCTGAAGCACCACTTCAGCTAATGAGGCCTCCCGCTCCCGCCGCGCCGCTGGAGCACGATTTCTGTTCTTATCCTGAAGCAAAGTTCTTAACCTGAAGCACTATTTCTGGGTTAGCAGAGTCTGTAACCTGAAGCGTATGTAACCCGAGGTACCACTGTACTAACTATCCCCTTGCATTTAGTAAGATGTTTCAGCAGTGCTCTTTAGCTTTAGGCCCCCAGATGGCATTGAACTACAACTCCCATCATCTCTAGGGGATGATGGAACTTTGAGTTTACTCCACTGAATATGTGAATTACTATTTAGCTTCAGCTCTTTGCAAGAGGGTTACCAGTTTCTGTGCCTTAAACACTATCTATAGTACACAATGCATTAAATCACTTAAGGGGAGTGCCCTACTTCAAGAGAAAAAAATGGGAATGTAAAGTACTGTCAATAGAATAGAACCACTGCAAATGTTGAATGCTTTGAACATGGTCTTTAAAACAAAACAAAACCTAGTTTTCAGCTTAATCCTGTTGCTTTTAAAAGGTTTGAGTTTCAAGAGCCTGCCCTGGCTACAAAGACAAAGGCAGTAATGTAAAAAGTTATGCAAAGTCCCCTCTTTTGGAAACAATTTGTCTGTACATAAAAAAGAGAGAGAGATGGAATTAAGCCGTAAATACTCTAGGTATAAACACAAACAGCTTTATTGCAGGTTTTTCCAGAACTCCCAAAGACTCCCAAGACTGATTCAGGGAATAATTATGGTATGGAAACGTCATGCAATTTTTGTCACTGATCTTTTCCATGCAAAGTCAGTTTCCATGTGTATTCAATTCAAGGTTCAAAATTGAAGACTTATGTCGGGGGGAGGAAAAAAATCATAAGTGAAAAATGGAAAACATTGCCATGGGGCACAGCCCAATTCCCATATGAAACGCTGATCAACTAATCATAAAAGCACTAAGCAAAAAGTTATTATACAATTAGTTGCTGGTAGCCTACAAAGGGGGCAATCTATTCACTCATCAATTGAGCTGGCCCACAGGCTTCTTCATGGTCCAGAGAAGATGAATGTTATGGCCCAAATGACATATTTAACACAAATGTAGTCCAACAGTCCCTTCAGAATATATATTTGAAAGCTTCAAATGGGCACAGTTCCCCCTAAGGACACAACTTCTATGACCCCATCCTCAGATATCACCTTTCTGAGGACTCTATCCACCAAGACCATCACTATCAGATGCAGTGTAGCGAACTTAAGATTTAAAGTTATATCAAATGACGTGAACACCTCAACACACCCACACCCCATTTTTAATATGATGCCATAAAGTCTGAGTTCACATCTACTAAGGGTGTAGGATCTGACCCTCTGAGCCCTCATGTCTCCTGATTTGATTTAAAACAAACTAAAAAAACAGTAGATTGCCCATTGTGTGTTTATTGTATGCAACATCACAACTGAAATGTACTCTGCTGGTTTTGTTTCTGTTGAACTTGTTTCTGTTGTTGTAAAAGAACTATCAGACCACTATTCCACATGTTGCTCTTGTTGTTTAATCATTAATAATTGATGCTATTAATAATGATTCAATTTACATCCACCCTTCCTCCTGGAGACCTGGTTTGCACCATGAAGTTTACAATCCGAGATTTTGTTGTTGTTGTTGTTGCTTTAAATCAACTTTGTAGTTCCAAGAGCCAAGATCCACCAAAACCTTAAACGTCAGAAGCATTACTTTGTTCTTGCTTTGCAAAAGTAAAATTTAACTTAACCATTTTGAGTGCTTAATTTAATCTACAAAGCCATTTTCCTTTTCTGCTCCAGCGCAGAATACGTTGTGGGAAGGATGATTTGCCCTATTAATCTAAAGTTGATTTTTCTCTCCAGGATTATGGAGAATATGGACCGCTTTCCTTCTCTGTGAGACAAGTTTGACTTTCCTTCCTTGCTTCATATGGAACACCATAGATGCAAGAAAGGTTGAAATAGACTTCTTAGTGCCATGTTTTAAAACACCCACAGCCGACATCCTCCCCACCTTGGGAACAGGTTGGAATGAAAACACATCTGTGACCCAAACTGTGTGCAAATTTTCTCCAATGTTTTATTTTGTTAGCGAGTACAATTGTGAGGGATGACATTTGAGGTGGGATACTAGGAAGAGTATCTTTTTAGGAACATAGGAATTTGCCATATAGAGGATCAGATGTGGCTCAGTACTGACCACACTGGCTGGCAGCAGCTCCCTGGTGTTTCAGACAGGAAGGAATCCCAGCCCTACTTTGAGATGCCAGGGATTGAAATGGGACCTTCTGCATTCAAAGCTCTACCATTGTCCATTGGCCCTTCCCCTCTGATGGATTTTCTACTAAAAAAAAAAAAAGCCCCCAAACTCTCTTTTTCCCATCCACAGTAGAGAAAAGCAGTTGGGGGAATGTTCTTAGTGGAAAAGCTACTAAAATCCTCCTTCCCATCTCCCCATTCCACTCTAGAGCCTTTCATGGCTGCATTTTGCAATAAAACACAATGTTGGAGACAAACTGCATGCAACTGAGTGTCATGTATAATTTGTGGTTTGATGAGGAATGCAGAGCACCCAAAGAGCAACACTAGGGTGTTGATACAGGCTGCAAGTGAGGAGTGTAAGTGGGACATGGGAATTTGGCTTGCCCTTAACAACCTTGGACAACTTTCCCGTGAGCTTGGAAGGATTGCAATTCCAGGCAGTCATCTAAAAACGATACAAGTTTGCAGTGCGGATATACCCCTCCCCTCCAACTATTTTACATCCTATGCTGAAATCTAAACCTAACTCATTACTATTATTTATTAAATTTATTAGTTCCTTTTTTGCCATGGCAACTCAAAACGACTTACAATATTTTAAGCAAAAGAACATACACATACATACATTAAAAAAAGCATTTACAAAATAATAATCTGCCATTCTATGCTCAATTAAATACTTTTGGTCACTGTGGGATTTTCTTTTGAACAAGAATCTGCTGCAAATCTAAGACATGTTTCTTACCAGTTGAATTTTAAAGGAAATATGGGCTATAAACAGGAGCACTACAATGTAGAGTAGGTGGGGGGGGGGTCACGCTTGAACCTATCACTGTGTACAAAACCAAAAGTTTCAATGGTGTTATTGAGCAGGACAAATATGAAACTATGGAAAACACATTGGCAAAAAAGCAGAGTGGCATGGCATGTGTTTTCACACCCAAATACACATATGGTGTGCTTTGGAGCTTGCATCACAAGGAGGCGTGTGAACCCTCAGATGCAAAACATGTGTGTTGGACCAATTAATCGTTCTCACCATTAAAAAAACACATTTTTTTCAAGCCTGGGTTAAAAAATACATTTAGGGGTTGCACTGAAAGGTTTTCTATTCTTCAAAAAGGAAATGCCCTACAAACAATCAAATATTAACCAAATTTCTCTAATTAGATGGAAAATGCCCTCATCAACGAAAGAAGCCAATTTAATTCAGTAGCTCAAAACTAATGCTGTATGATGCAGCCAGCTTATAACTTCTGGAGCATATTAGCTTCATCCACACCCCAGATGTTGCATGGGAAAGATAGTTCTCATTCTCAAGCATGTGGCAAGTGGTAAATTTAGAAAACTCCCAATTAATTCAGGAGGCTTCCACTGCAGATCAGTTTCTGGGCTTTCTTTGCACAATACACAAGTGACCTGTGGGGAACCAGAACAAATACAAGAAGAAGAAGAGGAAGAGTTTGGATTTGATATCCCGCCTTTCACTCCCTTTAAGGAGTCTCAAAGTGGCTAACATTCTCCTTTCCCTTCCTCCCCCACAACAAACACTCTGTGAGGTGAGTGGGGCTGAGAGACTTCAGAGAAGTGTGACTGGCCCAAGGTCACCCAGCAGCTGCATGTGGAGGAGCGGAGACGCGAACCCGGTTACCCAGATTACGAACTACCGCTCTTAACCACTACACCACACTGGCTGGGGCCCATCCAGACTGGTGTTTCATTTACAGTTGCATTATTTAGTCATAGTACATTGGTGATTAATTTATTCTGCTTTAGTCTGTTCCTCGATGGTGCCCCCAATCCTACACACTATTGGTGTTCAGAGAGGTTACAGAGGGACAAAAGTGGGGTCAAAAATAAACTAGAACATTTGTGATTAAAAAAATAATAAGAATTGGGATTTCAGTAGAAAGTTACTGGATATGCACTGATTAGAAGTAAAACAGTATGACTATCCCAACTGTTAAAGTTACAGATAGGTAGCCGTGTTGGTCTGCCATAGTCAAAACAAAACAAAATCCTTCCAGTAGCACCTTAAAGACCAACTAAGTTAGTTCTTGGTATGAGCTTTCGTGTGCATGCACACTTCTTCAGATACACAGAATGTTTATCTGAAGAAGTGTGCATGCACACGAAAGCTCATACCAAGAACTAACTTAGTTGGTCTTTAAGGTGCTACTGGAAGGAATTTTTTTTGTTCCAACTGTTAAAGGGCACAAACAGCAATGGAAGTGGGATTGTGTGTAACCACCCCAAGAGCAACATAAGAACAATCTTCAACCATGATAGTTGAATGAGCACAAATTAACAATAGAAGGGATATCTGGAGGAGCCCTAGATACACAAACAAGTATTAAGGGGATTCAAGTGGGCCCATGAAACAAAACGCGTGAAGTGTGTGAAGTGCTTCTGATCAGGATAGCATTCCACTCCAGGAAGGATGCTGCCTTATTCTGAATCAATATCCAGTTTGATATTGTCTACAGTGACTGGCATCAACTCTCCAAGGTTCAGGCAGGAAGCCTCTCCCAGCGCTACCTGAAGAAGCCATTGGAGATTGAACCTGGGACCTTCTGCATGCAAAGCAGACTCCGGCCCACCCTTAATGGATGGCTGGGTTGGGTGGTTGGCATATGAATTGTTGATTTGTCCATTGACATCTGTGAGTGGTTCTCACTTCTGTTCCTGGGGACATCTAAAAATAGTATAAACCAGGAGATGTCCTAGCGAGACTATGAGATAGTACCAGCTACTCTTTTAACATCTATTTGGATCTCTTCCTGCATCCTTCTTTTCCAGCTACACTGTTCCATCCCCCCCTCCTTAAGCCAGTTTCCAGCTTTTCCTTTCAGCTATCAGTCCGCATTCCACTCCTAAGTCTGTTGGTGCCTCGCCACTTGTGCATGACTCTTACAATTTTGGCTACGAAAGCAAAATGGCACTCAATGAAGGGACTCGGAATATAGGCTTGGTGTTACTCCAGTAATTCTTTGTGACACTCATTCTCAGTGGATTGCCTGCATGCCATACAAGCTGTACCAATCCTCAAATTACTTCCCACTGTCATTTCCTAACAACAATCTCTGTTGCAAGAGTGCCCTACTCTTGCCTATCCTGTTTATTCATGTCCCCTGTAGCATGAAGTTATGACTGGAAATAATAGTAGAGATTCTGCTTACTGGCAAAGAGCTCCACTCAGAACATGAAAGACACCTGAATCTTAGATAAAGCATTTACACTTGAATCTGCTGCACTTGTTCAGGAATGGGAAACCTCTGGTCCATGGTCAATCTTGACCCATTAGGGGGTTCAATTTGGCCTGGACAGCTAGGCAGAGCTGCCCACCTCCATCATCATGATGTCAGATGATTGACAGGTGGGTGACCCCACTCACCCACTCATAGGGTGGATGAAATGTTTCCCCCGAGTTTGAGGAACAGACCTTTCCACCCTCCTCTCTCTGTGCATTCCCTGCATCATCTTCAAATCTACTCCAGAGAGTTGGGGGACCTCCCACAACAGATTTAGAGGGCATGGAGGGAGAGAGGGAGCAAATTGCATTGCACAGTCAAAAGTCCTTGCACTGATGGAACAACATAACTGGATATTCCTCATAGTACATTGAACATTCTTCTTTTTTCTACTTATATTCCTTATGCACAGTTGGGGGGCAGGGGACAGCCACTAGAAACGTGGAGGTAGTCATATGGTTGCTGTCGTACTTATATACTTGCAGTAACCAATTTTGCACTATTCATATACAGTGCACAAGCATAGGGTAAAAAGGAAATATATTGTTGAGACTGAAACACGATCTGCTAATCCTGCCTTGGAAAGTAAGGGTTTATGGCTGGCTTGCTCAAGAATCTAAGTAACAACAGAGATGAGTAGCACACATATGAGGAAAGATTGCCAGGGCAGACACATAAAGTCAGCTGCCATAGACATGAAAGAAAAGGAACTTTTTAACATTTAATGTTGAATCCTCCACTCGTAACACACCATTTTCCATTACAACAACTGGTGACATGCCAAAAGAAGGGTGGAGTGGTCCAAGGCTAAACTTGAGTTGCTAGGATTCATCTGCTTTCATCTGCAAAACCACAGATCTGGGATGTGTGAAGAGAATTGAGTTTCTGAGGATGCACAGAGTGCCTTTCCTTCAGTAGTGAAGAAGTACAGCCTGCTTAAACATCCCTAAGACTACAGGGCAGGGCTTTCATGTTACATGTTACAGGTTTCAGGTTTCAGGTTACAGGATGTGGTTTCCATCAGATTGCAATTCTAACTTACTTGGGACATGCTTTAAAAAATAAGTGCTGGGGGGAAATCCTAAAATCTAAGTGTATAAAATTTCCCCTGCTCTAAACAGGCATCAGGACTGAAAGCCAAGATCAAACCAATCCTGCTGTCATACAATTTACAACATATCCAAAACATGTCCAAAATATTCCTGATGTGCAAAAGTCAAAGATGTTTAATTAAAATTGACCAGAATCCATCTTCTGTCCCCGTGCTTTGAAAAAGAAAAAAAGAAGTCAATTCTTCAGCTAAATTTAAAGATTAAATATGATTAAAATTTCTGTAGAATGTCTAGGTTTTCTGGAATAGACTATTCCAGCCATCAAAATATTGATAGTCATTGGTAAATGACTTCTGGTGTTTAATCAATGTTATTTTTTTATCATCCAATTTTTCCTTCAAGTCAGCTTTGAACACTAAACTGCATTTCATCAAGGTTGGTAAAATGTTTAGAAAGGAACAGATGTCAGAATATGGGGATTGCCAATAACACTGATGGAATCCAGTAATTTCTTTCCTGTCCAAAGGCAAAAGAATGAAGAATAATCTCAACTGTATACAATAATAGAAGATTTACTGCAACATTAATGGCTATAAAAAAATAAAAGTACATAAAAGCTATCTCCATTTTTTCAAGCCATCACTAAGGGCAGTGTTTTTCAATTTAAGGCAATTTTCACATCAAAACAAAAGGGGCTATGTATTTTTAAGCCTTAAATATCTATAAACTGCAGCTGATGCTTCAGACTAATGTATTTGTTGTTCCCAACTATACATTAGACAATTGTATGGGGTAATAATTGATGCTAAACCTCCCAAAATGTAGAGGCAATCTCTTCTTTAAGAATGCTCCTCTGCTTGTTGTTGGCAAATTGTACCATTTACATAAGAGTTTGCTTGAACAAGAAACATAAATATAGATAAAACCCTTAGGACTTTATTCTTTTAAAACTGCCCTCTAAAAATCTGCCCTGCAATTTGCAAAGTGAGTTTTCTGCAGACTATTCTTGGAAGCCTTTTGTGAAATAGGGGGAAACTGACTCAAAGCAAGGACTGGTTAATCACGATTTTGCAATCATCCTCATATTGTAAAGTTCAGCATCCAAGCGTACGGACAGTATTAAAGAAGAAACAAAATAAAGGAAAGAGTCTAGGAAAAGAGGTGGGGTGCATGAACCAGTAAAGTATGGTTTTGCAACAAATATAGATGCATTTTAAATGATTCATCGGGGCAATGTGCCATGTTTCTGCACATGAATTAAGGCCACTGCATGAGCATGAAACTGCCTGGGAGAGGGGCAGGGAAGGAATTCCAACAGTGCTTGTACAAGCAGTTCTGGCCCACAAATAGAAATCCAAAGCTCCGTCCACATGGGCAGTGGGATCATGGAGACAGGCCTACCTACCAGCAACCTCCACACATTCATCAGAGCCTATGCAGGCACCTCTTGTAAACCAGGAGTGGGGAACTTCAGACCTGGTGGGCAACTAAGGCCCTTGGGACTCTCCCTAGGCATGCCCCCTCCCCAGCTCACATCCCTCACTGGTCCTGCTCCTTCTGCACCTTCTTCAAGGTCTTTGGTCTAGCTGGAGCCTGCCCTTCATCTTGCTTTCATGGATGGAGAGATGTGCACACACGTGTTTCCTCATGGAAATAGGGACATTCTATTCTAAAGCGAATAAAATGTCCCAATTTTCATACGGAATGTTGGAGGGTATGCATAATCTGAATGGAAACATCTGCCTTTGCATAGGTAGAAGGTAGCCTACAGTACAAAAAGTAGAAGTCTTATCTCTTGCTCCACCCACTTTTGCCTCTGGCCCCTCCCACTGCTGGCTATGTGTCCCCTGGAAGACTGCCCATGATGGAATGCTGCCCTCAGGCAGAAAATGATTCCCCACCTCTGATACAACATCTCCTAAATTGCCAAGGGGCGGGGAGGTGTTCTCACCAGGCTCTCCCCAGACAACCAGAAACCCTGTTTTTGCAGCTTTGCTAATCCCTTCATTGTATGTTGAAACTGTACTGATTGAAACTGTACTTTAATGTAATGACAGAATATGAGGTATATAAATATTTGCAGATCAATTAGCCACACAACGCTACCATATAAAAATGGCAAAACTTTGGTTGATGAGTGCAAGGGATCACTGCAAAAAGAGAGAGGAAACCCTGGTCTATCTGCCTCTATCCTCACCTAATTGCACTGTATGAACATATTATTACACTTAAGAAATGTTTTAAAGAAGCAGTGCTAAACTGGGGGTGTGGGGTGGATGCCTTGGAACTCGCCCTCCATGGGCAGATAGAGATGTCCATGGTCAGGAAGGAAGTCTGTTGATAGATCAGCATGGAAGGATCTGTTCATTTTGGTTCATCCTGTCCATGAGGTTTGACTTGGGTAGATTAACTTGGGTATCCCCATGTGTATTTTTATCAATTTAAATGGGGAAGCAGACACACTGTTTATTTAGGGTAGGCTGAAAATATGTGTATCAGAGGAAAAGAACTTCAAATTTTACTGTCAATTCTGGAGTAAGAAACATATTAAAGGTAAAGGAACCCCTGACCGTTAGGTCCAGTTGTGGACGACTCTGGGGTTGTGGCGCTCATCTCGCTTTACTGGCCGAGGGAGCCGGCGTACAGCTTCCGGGTCATGTGACCAGCATGACTAAGCTGCTTCTGGCAAAACCAGAGCAGCGCACAGAAACACCTTTACCTTCCCATCGGAGCGGTACCTATTTATCTACTTGCACTTTTTGGCGTGCTTTCAAACTGCTAGGTCGGCAGGAGCTGAGACCGAGCAACGGGAGCTTACCCCATCGCGGGGATTAGAACTGCCGACCTTCTGATCAGCAAGTCCTAGGCTCTGTGGTTCACACCACAGTGCCATCCACGTCCCTTTAAGAAATATATTACCAGATGTAAATAGAAGTCATCTGAAATGTTGGATGTCTACCCTTCCTCCTCAGCTTCTCCTCAAACCAATCGGAGGCTAATATAACTTCATTTCATTAGAAGGCAGAGCCAAATTAAAACTCCCCCTCTCTTAAGATGTTACTGTAACTGCTAAAAATTAATATAAAATGAAAGACCTTCATCTAGTTGTTTTGTCTTATCATTTGCAAGAGCAACTTGCCAAAACCGTCTTTTTCAGAGCTCACAGAGATAGGCTGAAATTCATGAAAAATATTTTCCATTATCAATGTAATTACAGATGACAAGAACTTTCCTTTGGAATTCAAAAGTAACAATGTCTGTCTTGATTACTGGCCCGCTCTTTCGAGTCCTCTTCATATGGACACAAGTTGCAAACAGTGGAAACCCTGTTTTCATTATGCCAATCTTCACAAAGGTCAAGTTTTTTCTTTTCACTTCAAACATTCCAGTAGTTGCTTAGACGGCAATTCAGGAATTTTGTGTAATGTTGCTCAACAAAGCAAATATTTATATTAGTAAATACCACTAAATTATTGCACGCATGCAGGTAGTCTTTACTAAAGAGAGAGAGAGAGATGTGGTACTGGCAATTGAAATGACAGCATGCAAGAAAGACACATAATGGTTTGTTTAAAAAACAGAACATAATACATTGGTAGAATGTGTTAGCTTCAAAGTACCTTGAAGCTGAAACCTGAAAAGACAGAGGTGTTGTGTGTCCTGAGTTTTCAAGTCCAGGAGGTAGGGAGACCTGGAGGACCTGAGCCTCCCTGGAAGTAGCAGGTTTGCAGTTGGCGGGTAGTCCTAGATCCAAAATTGTCACATGAGGATCAGGTGGCCTCAGTGGCTAGAGTGCTGGTTTGTCAGCTATGACCCCTTTTGGACACAGACGACCTGCCCACTGTACTCCATGTTCTAGTAATTCCAGACTGGAGTTTCGTAATGTGCTCTAAGAGGACAAGAAGAGTCCTGCTGAATCAGGCGAATGGCCCATTATCCTTTTCTCACAGTGGCCAACCAAATTCCTCTGCAAAACCAGCAAGTAGGATTTAAGCACAAGAGCACTCTCCCCTCCTATGGTTTCCCAGTCAATGGTATTTAGAAGCATTGCTGCCTCCCACTCTGTGTGGAACTGACTTTGAAGACAACTCAGAAACTTCAATTATCCTAAAATGCAGTAGCCAGATTCCTGGTTGTGGTTCCATTTAGGTCTCATATAACCCCTGTTTTAAAACAGCTGCATTGGTTGCCAATTTGTTTCCAGGCTCAGTTAAAGGTAGTCACATTAGCGTTTAAAACCCTAAATGGTATGGGCCCTAAATATTTGAATAGTATTATGAATAGCAATCGTCATCGTGGTTATCACTGATACAAGCAACCTTAGTCATGGTCTATTTAGCAAGTTTTTCAACTCCCAGGGAACATCAGTCATGCACTGTACATCTTTCCCATGGGACAATTCCATGAAGGAGTGGGTGGGCCAAGGGGCACAGCCCAACAGCACGCCATGGCAGATGGTGGCAGTGCCAACACAATCCAAATTCAGATATGCTACACATAGAAGGAGTGTCCTATGATTTCAGGCAAGTGGGTGACTCCTGTTGACAAAAAAAGCTACAGATTAGAAAGCAAATGAAACCCACAATCACTATGTAGTATTTATACAATTAGAGGACATGAGTCCTGTTTTGCAGCTGAGTAATACTGAGAAACAAGCAAACAAACTACCCAAGACTGGTCATGACAGAAAATTATTAAGCAGAAATAATTATTATTATTATTATTATTATTATTATTATTATTATTATTATTTTGATAGCAGCCTTTGAGCAAATGCAAAGTACTTCATCCTCACTGCTGGAAAACCCCTGTGATACAGGATTTCTGGGTAACAAAAAAGGTGTATGCCAGATGCCAATCAGGAGGCGTGCCAATGTGAGCAATGCCACTCCAAAACAGGGGGATTTATCTAAGTTCTATTCAGAACAGACCCATTGAAATCAATGGACCTAAGTTAGTCATGCTCATTAATTTCAGTGGTTCTACTCTGAGTAGAACTAGCACTGGATGCAACCTAGGCAATGGTAACTAAACAAGTGGGAGGAATTTGGGGAGAAATTATGTATGCCTCTTAACCCCCACGTTTTGCTGAGATTTCTCATTTGACAACTTTTGGCCCAGTTCTGTGAAAATCAGCATCTGTAAATAGATCTACTCCCTCCATGTTAGCTGCCAGCTTAGCTGAGAGGAAGCACTTAGTGGGAAGCACGCAGGCCCTGGGTCTTAAAAATCTGAATTAACATTCTATTCTGCATACAAAGGGGAGATCATATCATCTACTGCATTTCCTCTTTTACACAATGAGCTGACCCTAAGAACTCGCCTGATTCTAGAATAGTTTGGAAAGAGAAAGGCATTCATTCTTCCAAAGCTGGAGTGGGGGGACGGGGGGGGGGGCTGGGTTCTGCTTTCCTTAATGGGGGCTTTTCCCATCTTGAGGAACCTGGGGAAGTAGAGGGAATCTCCTTTAAACAAAGACCACTGGGTTATTGTGTTTTGTAATCTTTTCTTATCCCTTGACTTACCCTCTAATTCTGATGACCCATTACAGAGGGGATTCTGCCAGTGGACAGGTGAGCTTTAATGTTGCACAACAGAGGAATTTTATTCAACAGTTGCACTAGCAGAAACATGCCAAGCTAACTGTTGAACCACAAAGAAACCAACACCCTGCTTATGCATTCCCTTGCATAATAATATTCTGCTGGCACAAAACATTTGTCTGTGTTGGAATCTCATGCACACTATCCATCCAAAGCACCACAAATTTGCTTGAACAGTCATGCTGTTTCCCAAAGAATCCTGGGAAGTGTAGTTTGTTAAGGGTGCTGAGAGTAATTCAGAGACTCCTATTTCCATCATTAAACTTTCCCAGAGTTGTTTAGCAATCAATCCCTCTTCCTGGAGTGGTCAAGGATTGTAGCCCTGTGAGGGGAAAAGGGGCCCACCTAACAACTTTCAGTTTAAATGGGTGTGTATTGATACCTGCTAAACCCATTGCAGCCTGCTGAGATATATGACACCTAAAAAAAAAAAAAAGGTAAAGCCACTTCTGGTACAATGGAACAGCAAAACCGGAGCAGCGCACGGAAATGCCGTTTACCTTCCTGCTGGAGCAGTACCTATTTATCTACTTGCACTTTTTGGCATGCTTTCAAACTGCTAGGTTGGCAGGAGCTGGGACTGAGCAATGGGATTAGAATTGCCAACCTTCTGATCGGCAAGCCCAAGAGGCTCAGTGGTTTAGACCAGAGCGCCCCCTACACTGACATGACAACCTAGAAGGCTGATATACTGCCTATTTCTAAGTGCCTGAAAAGAAGCATAACCCATCTTTCAGAGAAGCACTTGAAACGATCAGGAGGCTCTGAGCTTGGATCTGTACCCAAACTGCACAATTAATGCCAGGGACTATAAAGACTAACTCTGAAAATTCTTCAAGTGCTGAGGGGAATCCAGCCCATCCAATCCCTGGCTCCTTTCTATTTGCTGTCTAATTCCACTTTTAATTGCACCATTTTGCTTTCAGAGCAATATATTCCCTGAGAATCTTTGTGAGACCTGAATGTACAATCAGTCCCCATGCTAAAAAGGCAGGTGTCATGGACGCACTAAGCTATAATAGCATCTTCCAAACTATGAAAGAATTTTTAATACATAGATTGCTTCCCCGATAGCCTGCAATGGCTCCTCTGGAACCATTATATGCTCTTAGGTCGCACTAGAGCCATATCTGCACGCTAAGTAGGCACACAGAAAGTCATTTCAGAGATTGGTGATTAAAAAAAATAAAAATAATTACTCCACACAAGACAGGACTTCAATGAAGAGAGAAAAATAATTACAGGGACTTCATGGTTTAAAATCTGGCAGTTTTTATGACCTCCATTGTGAAAAGGAATTGCAGCATCAAGCAGAAGGTTTGTAATCTTCCCCACATTATCACAAGGTATGTTGCTACTAAAATCTGGTGGGGCAGTGTGGTGTAGTGGTTAGTATGTCAAATTCTCACTGTGCCTTGAAGCTCACTGGCTTCAAATTTCTATTCAGCCCTGAAGCTCACAGGGCAACCTTGGTTCATATCACCCTCACAAACATGGCTGGTAGGAACACATGAAGCTGCTAACACTATTGGTCCATCTAGCACAGTAAACTGACCGGAAGTGGATCTCCAGGGTTTCAGGCAGGGTTCTCCCACAACTGTACCTGGAGATGCCATCGGGAATGGATCCTGGGACATTCTGCATGCAAGGTGAATGATCTACCACTGAACCACAGCCCTTCCCCACTAATTACAGATAGGTAGCCGTGTTGGTCTGCCATAGTCAAAACAAAAAAAATTCCTTCCAGTAGCACCTTAAAGACCAACTAAGTTAGTTCTTGGTATGAGCTTTCGTGTGCATGCACACTTCTTCCCCACTAAGTTCCTCTTCACCTTTATTTTATTTTGTTCGTCCTCTGAGCACATTTTGTTTTCTCCTTTTTGGGTTATTTCGTGCTCTCAGAAGAAAGAGAAGAAAACCACTCTGAACAAATGCAACTAACTTATTTGCAATATTTGGACACTTCCAATCTGGAGTGGCTTTTCTTAAGGCTGAGCTATATAACCTTCTGCTAAATGACTGCAAAAAGACTATCGTTGAAATCTTTAATTACACCACAGTCCCAGCCTATATTCTTATTTGCAGTTTGGTTGAAGGAAAATTATAGAACTTTAGGGGGTAATTTTTTTATGAAATCTAGTGGGGGGGGTAGAAAGCATCAGAAGCGTCAATTCTGCATCAGATAATGAGAAATGTATTTTTCCTAACCAGTTTTCAGCCACTGCAAGCTGATGATATGACTGTTTGCTTCTGGCCCATTATCTGAGCACTTGAACCCTGGATAACAATGAGTTCATACAGAAGAAAAGTGCTAAGCTTTAATTGTATGTATTTAGTCACGCAAACAGAAGCAATGGCCTGAGAATGGCTAGTTAGCCAGTGACAGCTTTTAGCTATAGAACTGGCTCCGAAAAGCTATTACAAATTGTACTGATCTATTCAGGGCCATGGCAGGGGAAAAGCAAACCCACCCACCCCCCGCTTTTAACCTGGTGGCTGCAGTAAGTTTTGTTTTGTTTCCTTTAAATATATCCATATAGATATATAGGTGTGCAATTCCCACCACCCACTAATTTTGTTCTAGTAAACATCATTAAAAATTTGAAGACACTGGAAGAATGTGCGGTTTATGTTCAAAAAAAAAAATTCCTCCCTGTCAATCAATTCTGCATGTCTGCATGAAACTGATGATCACATCATCATGTTAGTTTGCCTGACTTGCTCAGCACAAAGAAGGTGGGAACATTTTCTCAAGCAGGGATGTCAGCACTTGAAAAATCAATCACCATCTGGGCTCATTTTCCAAAAGGGAGAAAAACAACCCTTGGTTAAGAATGCTCTAGAACAAATAAGTTGAAAATGTTTGAAAATAAACGGCAGGGTCAGAGAAACTTTATAATAAAATTGAAAAGGAGTATAACCACAGTATTTTATTTTATTTTTTGTTTTAAAAGACAACAGTGTGAGGCTCATATACTTAATTCTGTTTCACAGTCTGGAGTTTTAAAAAGCAAAACACCTATGGCCTAAACATGACATGTGAACTGCAAGCAAACAAATTTCTTTAACGGATAGCAGGCTATTTTTCTTGGAAAGCATTTCCAAATATCCTTCTTATTTGAAAAAGTTGATCCTGCTTGCAGAACAGCACAGTAGTGAAAATACCCTTTGAATCGGAACATTTAAATTTTGCTGAAAACACTATGTAGTGCCCCATAGTTGTCATTTGGCAACTACTGAAGCTTTGCTCAACTTTTCCATCTGCAGGGGATGAGTTTCATTAAAATATGTAACATGGATACACAACCATGGGGTTTAAAATGTTATTCTGACTTGATTAATCTTACACACGCACTATGCCTCTTTAAGCACTTTTAGGGTTCTACTGCTTCACCCCAATTCTGCATCTTATTGTGCTTATATTGTTTTGGGGAAGTCTCATTCCATAAATAATGTGCACAAGCGGATAAAAGTTTTTTTTTATTTTATTTTAAGAAGTACCAAGAATTAGACACTGGTGTTACGAACGCTACCCTGCACAATGAATAACAATTAATCAAATTGTAAAACACTACAAGAACTCACAATACGCAAATAGCAGAGGAAAAGATAAATTGATTTTTGCAGCGGCTTTGCTCCTTTTCAGTAGCACGACTGTGTGAAAAATACCAGTTTAAAAAGTGTGCTGAGGCAGCAAAACCATTTAATACTTCACAAACAGTTATCTAAGCCAATGTCCAATAGCTAGACAGTACTGTAATGTGACCTACATAAAAACAAAATCATTTTTATACACAGGAAAGGACCAGGCATTTATCCACTTGATAATAGTTAAAACAATGAGCTCAAATGCATTTTTGTTATTATATATTCTATTATTAAAATGTGTGTTTTTGTAAAAGCCAAGCCAAGTGACAGACTGAAATTAGGAAACCTCCCAGTATATCTCTTTGTTCCATTAAGGCACTGGTTTGTGTGCCCCACAACTCTTCTGCCGATCCATCGTAACTTTGCACTTCTAGCCAATAACTTTGTACTTCTAGCCCATAACTTCATTGACAAAAACCCTTCTTCAAAAACCAGCAAAGGTCTTGTTCTTTAACATCAAACATGGGACACAATCCATTTAGCTGAGAACCAGTGTGGTATAGTGGTTAGTGTCTGAGTAGGTCCTGGAAGACCAGGGTTCAAATCCCCCTACTCAGCTGCACAGAGCTGTTGTGTAGGATTAAACAAGGAGGGGTAAAACCATCTATGTCATCCAGCACCTTGGAGAAAAAGGTTCGATATAAATGCAAACAACCACAATCAACACAACAACTTGATTTCATGGGAAAGGTAAAGGTAAAGGTAAAGGGACCCTTGACAGTTAAGTCCAGTCACGAACGACTCTGGGGTTGCGGTGCTCATCACACTTTACAGACCGAGGGAGCCGACGTTTGTCCACTCCACAGACAGTTTTCCAGGTCATGTGGCCAGCATGACTAAGCCACTTCTGGTGCAACGGAACAGTGACACCAGAGCAGCTCATGGAAACACTGTTTACCTTCCCGGAGCAGTACCTATTAATCTACTTGCAGTTTTTGGCATGCTTTCGAACTGCTAGATTGGCAGGAGCTGGGAGTAAGCAATGGGAGCTCACCCCGTTGCGGGGATTCGAACCACGACCTTTGGATCGGAAAGCCCTAGGCAAGCCCTAGGTTTAGAGCACAGCGCCACCAGCAGGTGGAAGGAGGATTAGACAAATTCATGGAGGATAAAACCAACAATGGCTACTAGCCATTGTTGGCTATGTTCTGCCTCTACCATCAGAGGCGGTAATGCTTCCAAATACCAGTTGCTGGAAACCACAGGAGAGGAGGGTGCTGCTGCACTCAGATCCTGCTTTGGGGCTTCCCATAAGCATCTGGTTGGCCACTGTGAGAACACAATGTTGGACTAAGGGCGTCACTGGCCTGATCTAGCAGGCTCTTTTTATGTTATTGTGAGTCTATATTAAGAGCGAGTTGGCTGAACCACATTTCACCATTATAATGGTGGCAGTAGGTTGTACAGTTAGAAAATGGTTTGATGGACTGAGAGAGGTAATTTTGAGGGTAGACCTTCCTTTATTAGTGTCCCTTTAAGATCACAACCAGAAGCCAAAGATAACCCTTTAACAAACTGAGCCAGAGAAAGAGAGAACTCCTCGGTTCTCTCCTGAAAATACTCTGAATTGCATATTACTGAAAAGACCACAAAATTAATACCAAAATACTGGATTTACTGTTCATCTTCCCAAGCAACACTGGGGATGATGATGATGAAGTGTTTTAATGCACTTATGAAATATAATGCACAAGATTTCAGTGATGACTAAATATCATAGAATGAAGATACAAATGAAGCCAGTTGATGAGAAATGATGTCTTTAAACAAGAATGTTTCAAATGCAGATGATCTGGAAGAACAATGCCTAATAAATCCATTGATGACAAAGAGACTTGGGACTTTAGTCATCAAATCCACTTATGAAGTTGGTTGTAACTTACAAGAATACCTCTTGAGTATTTCTCATATAAACTCAGTACATTGTTCAAATCCTGTTCTCTATCTCTCTCTTTGATTTTGTACCATGGCCTGTATTAATTCATATAATCTATATTATATAGTGGATGCATACACTAGCCTGCTTGTGTAGGCACACAAAACACAGTGTCCTCCTAACGCTTATAAATTGCCAAATGATCACGATGACACCACACCCGACAAACGATTCAACAGAAGCAAGCAACTAAGTCAAAGTAATTAGTAATAAAAAGTGCATTTTTAAAAGAGAGGGAGCTGTGTTAAATGTTTCCTTCCCTTTAAAATACTTATTTCATAAAAAAATGTAAAGGACCCCTGACAGTTAAGTCCAGTCACAGATGACTCTGGGGTTGCAGTGCTCATCTCACTTTATAGGCCAAGGGAGCCAGTGTTCATCCGCAGACAGTTTTTCTGGGTCATGTGGCCAGCATGACTAAGCCACTTTTGGTGCAATGAAACAGCGACACCAGAGCAGCGCATGGAAACACCGTTTACCTTTCCGCCAGAGCAGTACCTATTAATCTACTTGCACTTTTTGGCGTGCTTTCGAACTGCTAGGTTGGCAGGAGCTGGGACCGAGCAACAGGAGCTCACCCAGCTGCAGGGAACTGAACCGCCAACCTTCTGATTGGCAAGCCCAAGAGGCTCAGTGGTTTAGACCACAGCGCCACCCGTGTCCCTAATTATTTCATTGGGCTTTTGCTACTGTAATAAGCTGTATTGAAGACCCTGTAAATACCAAGACATAGATTTATAACTAAACACTATCTGTATCAGGGCTACATTAAATAACTAAGACTTTTTAAAAGTTAAAAATGTACAAAAATCAGCACGTTGGATGTTGAAAGTAGCATTATATGCACTACCTCACCTATCCACATGATTGGCCTAAAATTAATATCTCAATTTCTGGTGTAGGTGATTGCATAAATTGATTATCTTCCAAAGTATAGAACAACCAGTGATTTCCAACAATTTCACCACAGTAACAAACAGGAAAATGGGGGATGGAGAATCTTGCCATGAAATGCATCACATAACAGTATCTAGTGAATACACCTAAGCAGATTTATCCTTTGGAGGGGGGGTTCCAAGATGTGACGCTTTCTCCTGGATCTTAGGCAAGTCCATTGAAAAATCGTGTGGGTTTTTTTGGGGGGGGGTTGCATTTATGTAGAAAGAAGCTCAGCAACTTTGGTACTTTTTGAACTATGGCAATGCTACTCCTACCAAGGGGACGCAGGTGGCGCTGTGGGTTAAAGCCTCAGCGCCTAGGACTTGCCGATCGAAAGGTCGGTGGTTCGAATCCCTGCGGCGGGGTGCGCTCCCGCTGCTCGGTCCCAGCGCCTGCCAACCTAGCAGTTCGAAAGCACCTCCGGGTGCAAGTAGATAAATAGGGACCGCTTACCAGCGGGAAGGTAAATGGCGTTTCCGTGTGCGGCTCTGGCTCGCCAGAGCAGCGATGTCACGCTGGCCACGTGACCCGGAAGTGTCTCCGGACAGCGCTGGCCCCTGGCCTCTTGAGTGAGATGGGCGCACAACCCCAGAGTCTGTCAAGACTGGCCCGTACGGGCAGGGGTACCTTTACCTTTTACCTTTACTCCTACCAAGTGGTATAAAGCCATCTATATGGCGTTTGTAAGTTTATAAGGGGACAGCACTCTTGAGGAGAAACAGGCAACAGAATGAAGTCCACAGATAGCAACACAAAAGACTACACCAGTCATTTTATTTGTTCATTTATTTAAAAAGGCCGTCTACCCTTCAGCAAAGCTATCTGAGCAGCATACAATAAGAATAATAAAACGCCAATATAAACTATAAACTCACGTAAAAACAACCAGCAGAGCAAAGAAATAGTATAAGACCTACAACATAAATTTACTGTACGAAGTTTTTATCTGTTTTGTTGCAGATAAAAACTTCATCAGTAAATTTATGTTACTTGTTAAAAGCCCCAGGCAAATAAAAAATGTTTCTGCCTGGTGCCAAAACTGCAGCAAAGTCGGCACCAGGCAAAAATGGGGTGCCTCTTTCTGGTAACCATCCATCTCACTTTAGATGGTGGGAGGTCTAGAGAGCCCCAGATGAACTGATTATTAGACTGACTCACCTAGTAGAATGCAGTCCTTTATGTACCTGGATCCCAAGCACTATGAACTGTAACAAAGAATGACCAACAGCCTTTCTGTAGCACAGAAATGTAGTTTTTCTCAATCTGGAATCATTCATGCTGCTTTCGATCTAGATTTGTTCTAGATTCTGCCATCTACGAAGGTGGGTGTGGTTATTTCATACACATTTGGAACCCCTCCCACTTGATTAGGTTCAGTGAACCTTTTCCTCCCTGCACATGCCCCAAGAGAAGGAATTGGGGATTGCAATGTTTGTATTCGGCCACCAAAAATGTAATTGGGCACCCACTTCCAGGACTGCCTACATCTGTTTTCAAAGAGACACACTGCAGGACAATGCAGAATCAATCTGCAATGAGTGTTTATTTTCAAGATCAAACCAGTTTCTCAAGAAGCATTTTTCAGGGGCAAAAAATACACAATAGAACTAGACTATGTGCAGACTACATAGGGGGAAAAACAAGTACTCAGTCTTCATTGATTATAGAATAAAATGTTGTGTGCATGAAGTTTATGTTAGCAACTTGTGTGGTGCCTAACTGCCGGTTTCATCCAACTCATTCCATTAGCATTAGGCTTGATGCTTGCCACAATGGAAACTCCCCCTCTTCTGGCTCTGTGTGCCCCCTAAATCTGTTCTATGGGATCTCCCCATCTCCTGGAACATATTTGATAAGGGCACACATGGGAGCAAGAGGGAGAGGAGATTATGTCATGCAACTGCAAATCCTAGTGCTAACAGAATGAGTGCACTGTGGACCACTTTGAGTTTCTGTGAAGTCTTCTGAGGGCTCTGAGACAAAGACACTCTAATAATATAATCTTAAGAGCTACTAGTGCAATGTTAAGCGTAGCCAAGCTATCTTTGTACATAAGGGGCCACAGCTGGTGTATCAGTGTAAGTCACTGGTTCCCATACTGTGGTGTGTGAGCCACCAGTGGTTCATGAACTTCATTCATGTGGTCCATGGTGTTTCTGTAAAACTCATACAGCATCTAGCACAGCACATTAATATTGTTAAAACAGGCAGATAAAATATTAAGTGGTCCACCAAGACCCTCAGCAATCTTTAAGTGGTCCATGGGGGGAAGGTTTGATCTAAGCTGTTCCTCACTGATCTAAGCGTATGACAGAGGCCTCCCTTTTCTCAAGGCAAATGTCTTCCATCATGAGTTATTGTGCCAAAACTAGGTCATACCACCGCATTAATCTGAACCACTGATCTGGCTTTCTTCCAATCCTGCATATATATATTTTAATTTGGTGTAAAATGATATAAGGTGTGCCACAAAATCAAGGCAGAATTAAGGATGTGCTTTTGGAAGGAGAGGAAAAGATCACTTGCACTCTCACCTGGAGTGGGACAGAGTGGTCTGTGCTCTTAACTTTTCCCTTTCATTATCCTCCCCTGTAACAACAGGTCTAAATGTACAATAGTCAGGCAACAAAACTGTGTGTGCAATTTAACATAGTTATTTCCAACCTGGAATACTCTGGATTTGATATTTAAATTATTATTAATAAAAGGGGGGAAGTACAAAGAAAAAAATGCATTTTCAATCCCACTTTCACATTTCTTTAGATCTTAACCTGACATTAATGAGCAACTACGCATGGAAGTGACGAGCGGCCTGTAGGATAAAATGGCTCATATACTATGTTGATAAGTTAAGATGAAAGAAACCCCAGAACAAAGACACTACAGTATTGTGGAGATATGTTGAAATTCCAAAATATTTGTATTCCTCAACAAAGCGAGAAATGCCCATGACAAAAATATATAAATAAATGCACCTGTCACTTTCTCATTTGACTGCATAACATGTTTACTGTATATATTAATGCATTACTCCATTATGTTTCCTAGCAGTCATTTGCTGTATGTGATATGTGAGTGTTCTATGCATATTTTTTCCCCATATGGCCCCTGATGCACGCTTTTCTTCCCCACTGATAATCATCCACAGCCTCAAACATGCACTTGAAGGACAAAGATTAACCTATATAAAGCACAAGAAAGCACTGAAAAGAACAAAGTTATCTGAGATTATCATGGCAATGTTATACAGGATAGAGCATAATATGTGGCACCCTAAGGATCATGAATTACCCCATTCAAGGAAAAGGCTGTCTTTCAGTAGAAGCTCGGTTATCCCAATCCTTGGCTACATAGAAAATGCTCATTAGCCTCATTCACTGGTTCCTGCTCCCATTTTCTCTGACTCCTCATTTATGGTGGCAGTCCTAGATGCACTTCCTTAAAAGTAAGTCCTGTTTAACTCAATGGGACTCACTACCATGTAAATAGTCATAGGACTGGAACGTCTGCATGTAAAAATAGCACTTTTGTTCATCCAAAAGTTCCCAAGAGCACTAGAGCTTATTCATCATTTTTTTAAAAAAAGAACCAATTTTCTCTAGAATTTGAAGTATGATTATGTGGAACTAAATTGAAGGAAGAGATAGGTGCACTCAAGTTCTGGAAGTCACTCAGCAGCACCCAAGTCTTCCTTGGAACTCTTGATGCATATACCATTAACAAATACTCTTGTGCCTGGCTTTGAGAAACGGGAGTGATTTGAAACAGCTCCTCACATCAAAAGTCAGAAATAATCCTGAACAACAAAGGCTGTAAAGCTTTCTAAATCAGAAGTCTTTCAATAGCAGATACATCATAACTTTCTCAAAGTGAACTGCCTTGAGCATAGCAAGAAGTGGCCCTTGCAGAAACACAGTAACTTGGAATTTCTGACTGCTCTGCTTCTGATATAACAGGTGTAAGGAACCTTTGGTTCTCCAGATGTTGTTGTGCTACAAATGCCATCATCACTGGTCACTGGCCCTGCTTGCTGGGGGCTGATGGGAGTTGCAGTTCAGCAGCATCTGGAGAACCAAAGTTTTTCCACAGCTGTGATACAATGTGGGGAAGCTGAGACTTATCTGTGGTGTAATCAATAATACCCAGAAACAGTCTGTAGAAGACAAAGAGCTTTGTAACATGGGCCCTCAGAAAGAAACCCAAAGAAAGCAGAGGAAAAAGAATAAACAGGAACATGTGGCCCATTGCATTTAGTTGAATTGTCACTGAGATTGTGATGTTTCAGACTCAAGTACTGGTAAGCATTACTGTACATTCAACAATCAGTAGCATTGTGGGTAGCGATGGGCAAGGAATTTGATTCAGTTCACATTTAAAGGTGAGCCTGCCTACTTCACAATTTCTGAAACAATAAGTGAACCAAAACACGGTTGTCCTTTGAAATTTGCATTTCTCTGAATTTTGCAATGCAGTTCTTCAACCATGTAATATATACAAAAATGTATATACTGTGTGAAAGTTTACATAAAACTGCATATATTAGTGAATATAACGTGCAAAAAGGCATTATATTAGTGGAAGTTCGTTTCCAAAATATGTATATTTGGCAAACTTGCATTTAAAAGTGTGTATATTCAGAGAAATTTGTGCTAAAATACCAATGAATTTTCATGATTACTTTAAAAAAAAACTGATGTGGAAATTTGGAGAACTTGAAAAATTAAAATCAGATTTGTTCAGCCCTAGTCTTGGGTGAAAAGAAGCAGCAGCAATTTGACCTTGATTTACTATCAAACTGAAATTGGGTTTCGCTGAAATTGAGATGCCTGATTTCATCCTTAGCCTTGAGCTGCCATATAAATAGGAGGCCCCAGTACTGCACTGATGGGAGGCATTTCCTTCGTACTAAAACATGATACACCCTGAGAAGGATAAGTGAAACAATAATATCTCCAGCAATTATTTACACCTGGTGTGGGGAACTCTGGATCCTCTAGATGCTTCTGAACCAGAACATGGTTCAGGGGAACAGCAAATTGGTAAAGATGTTTGCAAAAATTGTAGAATTGCTTCTGTTCATTCCAATGATCGGCAGCTTACAGAATAATTACTTCTTAACTCTAAAGTAAGTAGACCCGGCAAAGGGGCAGTAGGGCCCTTATAGGGCCAAGGAAGATGGCATTTGCATTTTAGCAAGACATGAAAACACAAAGCTTCCCCACACCTGCTCTCCACCAGCATAAAGAAAGAGAACTGTTGATATATAGTTACAGGTATTTAGCCGTGTTGGTCTGCCGTAGTCAAAACAAAAAAAAACACAAAAAAATCCTTCCAGTAGCACCTTAGAGACCAACTAAGTTTGTTATTGCTATGAGCTTTTGTGTGTATGCACACTTCTTCAGATACATGCACATGAAAGCTCATACCAATAACAAACTTAGTTAGTCTCTAAGGTGCTACTGGAAGGATTTTTTTCAAATTTTTTTTTGTTGGTATACAGTGTAAGTGCAATTGGCTTTCGTTGTCATTCAAGATGGCATTGGCCTTGCTTCTTCGGTGCCTGAATTTGAAACATTCACTTCTTCCTTTGTTTTCTCCCCTGGACATTATATTGGTATTAAGAGGAAACTTCAGTTACAACAACCCAGTAAAGGAGGGTGCTGGGGGAAGCAAATTCTATTGGCAGCCAGAAGTACATATGAATCCCATTTCATTCCTTTCTTCCACTCTGAATGAGCTCCGTTTTTGACACAGAAGGTGTCAGCCACTATAATCAAATTTAAAGAGGCAAGTGATGCTATATATTCACTGCTCCAGGAGGAGGGAGGGGGAAAGGATATTCACAATACAGTCATAATGCATATAAACCCATTATAGTTTAGCACTAAGTCCCAGGATTCAGCTCTGACCAACCTGTTTATGAGGAAAATAGCATTGTGAATGATACTTCCTCAATGATATGGTATGCACCTATAATTGACACCTATTTCTGTCTTTCAACAATTCAGATTTCCAAATCAGGATCCTAACAAAACACAATGGCAATCTGAGAAATATCCTGGCTTGGTTTTTTTGTGGGTTTTTTAAAAGTGTGATAAGTAGAAACCTGCAGAGGGGAAAAGATGAAGGCTTGCTCCGCTTCCCTTATAATTGCAACCGAAAAAATGATTTACATAAGAGAATGAGTGATGCTGACATACCATCAATCCTGCTGCTTCCCCTTGTAAGTCTCAGAGAAGCTCAGTTTGCCAAATTCAAATGACCCGCAATGCCATTTTGTAACTATGAAGCCATGAAAGTCGTGTTTTGTAAAGCACTCCTCGGAGAAAATGGTGAAGGATGCTAATTTCTTTTTAGGGAAAAAAAAACTCACAAAAGTTTTATATCAAGGTTGAAAGCCTGGTCATAACAAATAAAGGCCATGCAGTGCTGTTTGTTTGTTTGTTTGTTTGTTTGTTTGTTTGTTTGTTTGTTTAGTATATCACTCTTCATCTGAAGCTCATGAGGCAGTTCACAACATAAAAATACAAAATGAGAATTCAAAATGCATAATAAAACAAAAAGAAAAATAAACCATAACCACGCTCCCTCATATGCGTTTAAAAGGCCATAGAATACTTAATCAGCCAAAGACCTGATTATAGAGAAACATTTTTGCCTGGCGCTTAAAAATATGTAATGAAGGCACCAGACAAGCCTCGTTGGGGAGAGCATTCCACAAACAGGGAGCCACCACAGAAAAGACCCATTCTCATGTTACCACCCTCCAGAACTCTCATGGAGGGCCTCAGATGATGGTTGCAGGGTCTGGGTTGTTCATATGGGGAGAGGTAGTTCCTACCACATCTGCAGATGAAAGGGAGAACTAGAACTGCCATCAGCATATTGCTGACAACGTACTCTAAAACTCTGAATGACTCCACACAGCTGTTTCATGTAGATGTTAAACAGCATGGGGGATAAAATCCTGAGGAACCCCACATTGAAGGCTCCACAGGGCCAAAGAGCACTCCCCAAGCTTCACCGTCTGGCAATGGCCATCCAAGGAGGACCAGAACCACGGCAAAGCAGTGCCACCCACCTCCAACTAAAACAGCCACTCCAGAAGGATATAATATATGGTATTATGTGGTATTTCAATATAGTATTGAAAGCCACAGAGAGGTTGAAAAGAATCAACTGGGGCATATTTCCCCTGTCTCTCTCCCAACAGAGATCATCATACAGGGAGGCCGAAGCAGTTTCTGTGCCAAAACCAAGCCAAAACCCCAATTGAAATGGATCTAGAAAATCAGTTTCCTCCAAAAGCACCTGGCTTTTGATGCTAACCTTTTCAGGTAACACAGACATCCGGTACACCACACTGAATCAAGCACAGAAAAGGTCTAAGGTGGCATAGTTTTGTTTTATGACTTTAGTCCCATTTGCACTGTACATTTAAATCGTATTGTACCACTTTAAAAAGTCATAGCTTCCCCCAAAGAATCCTAGGAAGTATAGTTTATTAAGGGTGCTGAGAGTTGTTAGAAGATCCCAGTTTCCCTAGATAATTATTCCCAGAGTTCCCAGGGAAAAGGGAATTGTAGCTGTGTAAGGAGAATGCTAGGATAGCAAGCCTTGATGTTGTTGGATTCCAGCTCCCATCAGCCCCAGTCAGCATGGCCAATGATAAGGAAGAATGGAAGTTGGAGTCTAACAACCTTTGGAAGGTCGCAGTTGCCTTACCTCTGACCTAATGCACTTGTCACGTCGACAAATGGGATAGGTAAACTGTTAGCACTTTCCCTTGTATTCCTTACTAGTGGAATATTTCAAATGTTTTCCCCCTAAGTGATAGTTTCCACCTCTACCTTTCCACATGAGAACTGATAGTTCTGTGTGAATATTCCTCCTCACTCTAGCCTGGCATTTCACATGCCTCTGTTTATTTACTGTACAATATATTTAAAGCTTTCTGGCAATACATACAGACTTCTCGCATGCTCTTTAATATTAGCATCTGTCAATCAAAACAGAAGGCACCAAATAAAAACATTATGTTATATGTTAAGTTATAGTTCATTTCTGTGCTGCCTATCGGCCACAAAGATCCTTCAGTTGCAGAAATTAAGTCATTCCAAGTTACCAGGTGGAGAGAGAGAGAGCACTTGGCAAAGAATTCCCACTTACTTCAATGGGTGCTCAAGACACAGATCATGTGCAGGATTCTGCTCTGAGCTGTTAATGCCTGGAACCTTCATAATTATTGAGTGTGTAATACAGGGATTGTAACAAGCCTCTTTTGCGAGCTGCCCTGGGCTTGTTCTCTGAGCCACATCAAGCACTAAGTTTAAACGAAACTGCTCCCAAGTTTCCTAAATGGTTTAATAAAACATATACTGACTGTAATATTCAGTTTATAGTAGAAAACTATCGCCCCTTGGTTTGAAAAATGACCTCCAGTTGGCAATTTCACTCTCAGCTTCATAGATTATAGTCCACTGTTGGTCATTTACTCAGTCCACAGAGCAATACTTTCACATAACAAGCTCAAACGGCAATCAGTATTTGTAGGCTGCTCCACAAACTGAGGATAATGCACCGCAACACATTCTATTATGCAACTAAACAAAAGGAATAACAACCTGGTGACTCTGACACAGAGAGAAAAGGAATGCTCATTCCCTTAATGCTGAGACATCCGGCGGGCGGGTTTGGAGGGTGGGAAGAGAATACATTTCTTTTGTATTTTTGCAGATTTCTGTTGCCTTTAATGTGTTCAATGCAAAATAAAAAGTCTCTAATTCGATTCTCTTTTCACTAATGACATTTGGCTTTGTATCATCTTAAGTCTATTCTTATTTTAATACACTACAGCAAAAGCTAGATCCTATTAGAGCTGATCAAATTTAAGGAAATTAGTGAGATACCCTAAAGTTATAAAATCTCGATCGTAATAATGGATTCAGGGCTCAGCGTTGAACAGGCACTTTCAAAGACTGCTCAACTACCCTTGGAAAGTGGAAACGTTCAAGTCTGGGGCTGATGTTGTACATCTGCTCCTACATGGTTTCAATATCAAAATGCACCTCTGAAAAACCAGGTTCTTCTTTAGAGAGACCTAATAGGGCAGACATAAGCACGTGTGGTGAATTCTTAGAACTATTTGGGAGATCTGCCTCTGCATTTCACTTCAGGTTGTTCAGTAACCTGGAAAAAGTATTGTGCAAGTGAAGCCCACCAAATACACACTTGCAATATAACAGGTGGCTATCCTCTCTAGCTATCCCTACAGGCAGAGTAGGGCTTACAAGATAAAGAAACATGCAGAAAGCTGTCTTCCAGTAGTGAGTGGCCCAGATGATACATAATCGCACATAGAAAGAGAGCGTCTTCCTAAGAAAACAGGGAGATATATTTAAGCTTCCCACAACCCTTTATCTGTTCTAACTGCAAAGGGCATCAGGAACACTAATTCCCACAGGAAGCCCTGTCACACAGCCATTAAAGCAGTTGGAGCATATAATGCCAATCCTGACCCAACTGCACTGCCTACCAATTAGTTTCCAGGCCAAATTCAAAGAGCTGGTTTGGACCTATAAAGCCTATAAAGCCTTAAATAGCTCAGGACTGCAATACCTCAAGGACTGCCTCTCCCTATATGAACTGACTCCCACCCTGCAATCATAATCTGAGGCACTTCTTCATGTGCCCCCTACATAGGAGGTCCTGAGGGTGGCAACACAAAAAAGGCCTTTTCTGAGGTGGCTCCCTGCTTGTGTAATGGTGTCCCCAGGGAGGCTAGTCTGGCACCTTTGTTACATATCTTTAGGCACCAGCTGAAAATATTCCTCTTCTCTCAGACCGTTGGCTAATTAAACAAATTATGGCCTTTTAAACAGTGTGTGTGTGTGTGTGTGTGTCTGTGTGTGTTAGCGGGGGGGGGGGCTTGTTTTGTTTTTTGTTACTATGGTACGTAACACAAAAATGCAGCTACAAAATGTGTGGACTCCGAACACATGTCTGTTGAGACATTCCCCCTCCTCAGCTTTGGCGTTCTTGCAGAAGACCTACTTCCAATACATCTGGGCTGCATACGGAGTGTTTCCCATCTCGGAGAGGTTGCCATATTTTGAAGAGCAAAAAAAGAGGACACATTTGCCGACTTCTACGTTTAACTATAGATCGCTATGATGACTCTACCCATGAAAAAGAGGACATGTCCTGGAAAAAGAGGACATATGGCAACCCAGCTGTCTACACTTTCAGATGCTGTAAAGATATTTTCTCCACCAGTAGTGCCTGGAGCTCTGCCACTGAACTACAGTGTATAACTGCTTGCTACTTTGGTTCTTGCATTTAGCAGCATGCAGGTGCTAAACAGAGTGACTTAGTTACTTCCTCAAAGCAGGTCAAAAGTAAAATTAGATGGCATGGCTTAATAAAGGTGTAAAAGGGATACATCACCAATCAAATCAGTATTCTTGTTTGCACTCTGCTTATACCATAGACAGCCTGCACCACGGCAATCACAGGCTCAGTAAATGGTGGGCTAGGAACCTTTAATTTCTTCTGTCTGAAACATCCTCCCTAAGTCTTTGGTTTAAGGCCTTGTATTTGCCTTGCATATCTGATTTGAGTTTCATCCCTAAGTCAATTTAAAGTTTGGATTATAGGATGATTCAGTATTTATAGCAAAAGAGGATGACCCTTTATGTGAAAATTCAGCACTGGATTTACATGCTTGTCTCATTAATACTATTGGGCAAATTAGATGATACAATTTTATGATTTAGGAAAAGAGCCTTTTAGTTTGAGAAGTAGCAATTTCCTTTTTAAAAAACATCTTTCATTTTTAAAGCAATAAAAAGTGTCATATATGTCCCATACCATAATGGATTAATTAAGGAATATTATGTTTATCCTAAGTCCTGACCAAGTTGTAGATCTTCATAACTCACTCATAAAAATTAATGCATTTTCCAACGTTCCGTAATGATATACCACCTATTTTCTTTGCCATACCTGTTCAGAATAAATTGTTCCAAATTGGATTATTCTGAGGCACAGCAAGCAGTATTAAGAAAATTACATTGTTATTTTACAAATTCACGGAACCATGCACCAAAATCTTAATCTTCTCACTATGTGTTTGAACTGTCATGTTACTCCCACTATTAGGATATAATGCTGGTATTGACATACCTACTTTTTCTTCAAATCTAATACAAGGCATGCACACACACACACTGCCCTCTGCACCAAGCTTTGGTTTATCATATTTATATACATATATATATTTTTAAATATTTGCTATTGACTGTTCATGCAGGCAGTACAAAAATCTGCATGCAGTGGCTCATTAAACCCTCAAATTTCCAAATTGACAGGCAAAAAATAAAATAAATCCCCCAAATAATAATGTACAGATGTTCCTTATTTAAATTAGCTGTTTGGCATTTAATGCTGCCAATCTCATATGTGATCAAGTTTGTGAATTTCCAGGTATTCTACATTTTGCAGCAGGGTTATTTAGCCTCCAGTTGGATTATCATTCCAGATGATTGAAATAGATAATTGTTCAATAAACAGCAAATGTTAGGTGGCTGGGGTTATCTAAGGGCTTCAAATGGCCAGTTATATTTTTATTACTCATTAACAGCATCCTTTTCTTCTGCTGCTAATATTGGTTCCTTCCTTTTGTGCTTTAATCTACAATATCGCCTCAAAAGTAATTTGCTTTTAGTTATCATTTGCAAAGTAATCCTATTCTCAAATATAAAATAGAAATCTTATTCTCAAATCTTTTCACAGGCAGAATCTCTAGCTAATTCACTATATTGTGTGAGTTTGGGTGATGTATTCACTTGGCATGTCTCCCCTTACTTCCATTACAATCAGGAACAAGCAGCTGACTTATCTGTGAAAAAAAAGTGCCCTGCAGTCAGATGAGGCTGGTTCATAAGGGTAAATGGGACTCTGCCCCCACAAACCCCAGTCTGCCTTCTTACCTACATTAAATCAGAGGGCAGTGTTGCCTGTCATTGGCTCTAGACTCCATCTGTCATTGGCTCTGGTTCCTAAAACTGTAGGTATCCCTTCCTTCTGCCCCACCAGCCTCAATGGGCACCAACAACCACAGCTTTTACTGAAAGTATGCAAATCGGCAGTAGCACAGTTTAGGTTCACTGGAGGTCCCCATACATTTAGAAATACATATCTTTGATTTAGTCCATAATGTAGTAGACCAGCCCTGCTGCGTTTGTGGACCTACAGCTCATTCTTCTGAGATCACTTGTACAGTAATCTCTGTGCATATGGAAAACTGATTAGGACTCCTTTTAAATGTGTTTGTGGGAGGGAAATGCTATTGGTTTGCTTTGTTTTTGTTATCATTCTTGTTTCTATTTTGTATTTGTATTCCGTATTTCTGTGCTGTGAAGCACCCTGAGATCTTTGGGTGAAGGATGGTATACAAATTTAATAAATAATAATAATCTGAGCTCTGAACCAACATACCCTCCAACCTTTGTCCAATGAAAATAGGCACATCCTAAGCAAAAGCAGGACATCCCAGGATCAAATCAGAAACCGGGATGGCTTCTTTAAATCCAGGACCGTCTGTGGAAAATAGGGACACTTGGAGACTCTGGAACAAGTTGGATTAGGCCTTGATACAGGATGGTGGTGTCACTAAGCCCATGGTGCACTGAAGGGAGAATGTCAAGAGAATCTCAAGCCCAAAGGCCAGAAGTGGCCGTCCAGGCCTCTCTGCTGGGGAATTTCTCCAAATCACATCCCCTTTGCAGACAATCCCCTTACCATGCCTCCTGCACACTCCTTGAGGGTTTTTGCCTGGCTGCAATGCATCCTTAAACTCCAGTTCTCCTTCTTGCTTGCCTGCTGCCTCTCTCCCATGTCTGGTAAACAGCATAAATAGGGCAGGGAGTGAGGTGGAGGGAACCCCATTCATCACACAAATGCTGTAGCATGGGCTGATGCCTCTAGGTTCTACAGCACAGTGCTATGATGCAGCAAGGCTTGGAGATCTAATGTGGATTCATTTCAGAACGGCCTCACCTCACAGAAAGTTTGGGATCTGTTTATTTATTATTTATTCTACTTAAAAATGTTTGTATACTTCAAATTATTATTTTTAAAAAAAAAAATACCAAAGCTGTTTATGACAATTATATCTATACAATAAAAATCACATAAAATTTTTAAATCACAGATCATCAGCTAACTATTACAGATGTTTTCTTAATTGTCTGCATAAGCCTAGCGGCATGGAAAAATATTCAGCAAAAACATTTAAAGGTTGAAACAGAAAGCACCTGCTGAATCTCTATTGGAAGAGTATTTATTCCACAGGACTGGGTCAACAACACCTAAAGCTTGCTTTCACGTCAATATGAAATGAGCCTCATCCACGCAGGGGATGATCAACGGTGCTCCTGCAGACGATCTCAGTGACTGAGTTGGGATATAAGAGTTCAGGGTTCAGGCAGTACCCTGGACCTCAGTTGTTCAGGGTTTTGTAAATTAATACAACTCAATTAATACAATCTGAAATGGATCAGCATGGGCCCAAACGGAAAATTCATTGTACCTTCTACCCCACTTCTCTGTGCACACATTGGTTTGTGCAGTTATATCTGAAATGCTCATGGAGTTTCTGTTATTCAGAAGATACTCTGCACACAATCTCTGTACATGAAGACACTTCCCCACCCTGAACATGAAAAAGAAATTCCTACACATTTGGACCTAGATTAATACAGAAGAAGAAGCCTTCTTGAAGCAGAACACTTTGCATCCCACCACCCACATTCAAATGCACAGCTATCATTAGCTATTATTTTATACAAGAGTGCCTTTAGGGACAGGAAGTCTTTAGAAATAAGATATTCAAAATAGTATATGGATTTCTATATTTTGTTAAATTTAAAATCCAGTCCAACAAAAACAGCTTTCATCTTCCTTAGCACGCCGTAGCCAACATTCTCTGCCTACAACTCAGATTATCATTGTTTCCATTGTATAACATGAACTGACCCAGAAAACTAAAAGGATAAGGAGCCGGGGGGGAGGGGGGCTTGGTTTATACTGTAGCCAAAAGTTCACAAACAACACAGTTGGTGTATCACATAGCAACCACTTGGTGCCTATTATTAAAATACAGCTGTGGCATTGGGGAAAAAATGTCGCTCACAGATTAAAAAGCAGAACTGTGATGATGTGTCTTTTAGGTTTATATATCAATCCACATCCTTTTGTCCTGATTAGCTTTGACATGATCAGTTACTCATATAATTCACATAGATAAATAAATTTTTCCTCATACAGGACACTGTCCATTTGCAGGTTTCCATCAAAGTTTAGAGTCACACAGGTAATTATTATCTTATGCATGAGAGACAAGAAAAATGGGTAACATTCAGTTGGTTATGTATATCTCCCACCTGCATATTGTTTTTCCTTCCCTTTTGCTTATAACCATCTCCAGTTTAGTCTAACACAACACAGTCCTGTAATAACATAAGAAGAGGCCAGCTGGATCAAGCCAACGGTCCATCTAGTCCAGCATCCAGTGGCCAACCAGATGCCTGTGGGAAACCAGCAAGCAGGATTCAAGCACAAGAGCACCCTCTCCTCCTGCAGCTTCCAGCAACTAGTATTCAGAAGCACTGATGCCTCCAACTGTGGCAGCAGAGCACAGCCATTGTGGCTAGTAGCCATTGAGAGCCCTCTCCTCCATGAATTTGTCTAATCCTCTTTTAAAGCCTTCAAGGTTGGTGGCCACCACTGCCTCCTGTGACAATGAATGAATTCCATGACTCCAGTCAAATTCAGCTGTGCAGCTATACCTGTGTTGTATTTATTCAAAGAAGCAGTCCTCAATAGCTCAGGGAGGGGGGAACACTCCCAAGCCCCAATGCTTAGGAGTCTTGCCAAAGTGGAGACCACCCACTCTTACCTGGATACCCTGTCTAACACCAGATGCAAGGTATGGGGCTAGAGATAGGCTAGAAAACCCTCCCTTGATTTTAAATGGGTAGGGTAGAAAAGGCTGGTGTGGTAGACAGCTCTTGCAAACAGGAAATAGTAAAGAAAATAATTACCAAAGACAGAATTTAGGGCAGGCCTCAAACATGGAAATTACCAAGCAAAACTCAAAATGGACCTCAAGGAACTGTAGAAAGAGATGAAAAGGAAGATAGATGCCACCCCAGTGATACGCAGCATCCTACGCTATATTTGAGGGCTTCGTTTGAAAAATCTCTCAATTACAGTAATTGTTCCATTACATGTCATGTTGGGAATGATTAGCTCAAGCTTCTCTCTATGATTCTTACACAACAGTGCACACAAGTAGGTGTGCAACATTTCCCTTTTGTTTGATATATCATTTTGCAGCAAAGAGGTTCTTCATATTATTTTCTCAGCTAACTATGTGTTGCCTTAAGGAAGTAATGTAAAAAAGGCAATACCACCTACAGTAAATAAAAAGTGCCTAGTGGATCGAAGAATCGAAAAATGCAAATGTCAATGTGGATCCCAAGGCACCTCTTTGGAAGACTCGCCCTAATCCAAGGAGAGTGTTTGTGCTGCTTCCGTCTTCTGTCAAAGCAGAGTGAAGTGATGAGGAGTTGTAATAGTAGTATTGCTATCATCATTCCTCCGCCCTTCACCCTGAGGTCTCAGGCCAGATTACAACATCAAAATACAATATGAAAAACAGCCTACAATCACAAAATAACAATGGGCCTACAAATATACACCTCAAGCGTCAAAAGCTAGGGCAAAGAGGTGCATCTTCAGTATTCTCCAGAAGCTGTATAATGAAGGTGCCAGATGCACCTCTGTGGGGAGGCAGTTCCACAGCTTAGGGGCCACCACGGAGAAGGTAGTATCCTGGACCACCACACAGCCCAGTCTCTGAGGGTGGAGGAACTACCAAGAGGGCCCTCTTTGCTGATCTCAGCACCCAAGAGGGTCTGCAGGGAAGGAGGCAGCTTTTCAGATATCTGGGGGCCTAAGCCATTTAAGTAGATGAGGGTCTGGAAGGTACGGAATCCAAAACAGGAATTCAGAAGAGGAAAGGTTGTGTTGATGAGGAGGCTGTGTCCCAACACTCTTATATTCTATACGGAAATCTCTGTCTGAGAGAAACATTCTTGCTCACCCGATAAACATGTGGTTATGAAGAGATTTGAACATAGCTAACTACCTGTTTTTAAATTGTATTTTATTTGTGTTTTTATTTTCTGTAAACCACTTAAAGGTTTTACTGCAGTCAAGTGGTATCTAAATACAGTGGTACCTCAGGTTAAGTACTTAATTCGTTCCGGAGGTCCGTTCTTAACCTGAAACTGCTCTTAACCTAAAGACCACTTTAGCTAATGGGGCCTCCTGCTGCTGCTGCACCACCGGAGCACAATTTCTGTTCTCATCCTGAAGCAGAGTTCTTAACCCGAAGCACTATTTCTGGGTTAGCAGAGTCTGTAACCTGAACCGTATGTAACCTGAAGCGTATGTAACCTGAGGTAACACTGTACTGCTAAATACAATAAATGAAAACTCTCGAAATCAGTGGCTTTGTTTGCACATAACAGTAAGCCATATTCTGGGAGTGGGGAAATCTTGTCTTACCAAAAAAGAGCAGAGGTCTGATGCACACACTCAATTGTGCCTGCTCTGCTGCTCATTCACAGTAAACTATTCCTTGTTTCAGACAATGGGTTACCCTTATGTGTGAACCAGCTCATTGTTTCTTGGTGTGTGCACATGAGTGTTCATCTGAATACATACATGTGACTCACAACATCCATAAGAACAGCTTGCCTATCACAGCATGAACCTGTGTATGATAAAGGTTTCATTTGTTACACATATATTAAGATGTGTTTGTTTGTTTGTTTGTTTGTTTGTTTGTTTGTTTTTAGCTTTAAAATACTTCTCTGTCAAAATAACTTCCCAGACAGGCATCCAAAGTCCAGAATATCCCTACATTTTGAAACTTGTTTTTAATTACCCATTCAAACTTAAAGAGAAATAAAGGTAACATTTCAACTATTAACATTTATCCTTTGAAAATCTAGTTAAATTATCTTAAGCAAATGTGTGTGTTTTGGTTTGTTTTTTTTAGAAAAAAGAGGGGGGAATCTTTAATGAAGAAGATACACTACCTCCAGTATTTTTCCCTGTGTGTCAAAGGATTCACCTAACAAATCATAATCCACAAAGGTACAACCTTCCCCCACTGAGGCAAAATGCATACAAAAAAAAAAAAAGATTGCTATGGCAAAGAATTGTGAATTTCATTAAATATGTTAACGGGGGGAAAATTCAGCTTTGAAAAATAGTAATCCTGTCTTTCAACAAAAATATTATAGGAAGCTATGAATTTGGTAGATCTGAATAGGCTGTTGGTACATGTTTTACTAAGGTAATATAATGGCACACTATTATTAGATCACATTAATCATTACTATGCCAAAGGCAGTGACAGCCCCACTGAAAAGGATTGAAAGGGTTGGTAATGGATATAAATTACCCATTGTGTGATAAAAGGATTTTTACTAAGAAGGTAAGAATAAAACAGCAAATTTCTAATATAACTGTTGTGGGGAGAAAGAAAAAGGGGGAAACCAAAATAAAAGTAATCCTCTCTTGGTAATATCCACAAAAATCAAAAAGTAAGCACTTCTTGAAACAAGATAAAGTCACATTTTTTTAAAAAAAAGTATACTGTGTGAAATTAATTTCTTGGCATCTAATATCGCTATCAGTTTAAATGGTTTATGGGATGATCTCTAAGAAATATGGTCAAAACGAAAGGTAGATTTTGCTAATTACAAGTAAAGATAATTTTATGTAGATACATTTCAGCACCTCAGCAGGATCAAATATGGACTGCCGGGAACCCCAACATTATATGCTTGTTTTATGGGATCTGGCTCAATCGTCCCATTTTCTTTATGCAAGAAAAGAAAACCACACAATAGCACCAAGTACTTAATTCTGTATGCAACAGAGGCCTTTTCCAGGTAAAAATTCTTTTTAAAAAGAATCATTATTAATAATACTAAGAGTGGACATATTATGAGGTATGTGCCTAATCCACATATATATAATCCACATTAGCCTTGTTTACAGATTATAACATGTTCCTGCTGGGTCACAAACCTCAGCTAGAATGTGATTTGCTCACATTCTGTAATTATTCCAGAGTAAGTTTAAAAACTTAAGCCAGTCCTTCAAGAACCCCAATATGGATATTAGCTATAAAAAAGATAATGCATGTATTTTCATCCTATTCTTCTATCAAAGTGTACCTTGAGTAGCTTTACTAATATGTGCAGAACCTGCTGGTTCTTTCTGAATTAACATACCGGTAGGTGATTCTAAAATGAATTATAGTTCCACCTCATAATTATTACAGACACCATTGCAGAATCTGAATTAGACACGAATTGGCCCCTGGCAAAATGAGGGTGTCATTAGGGTGCCCTGTCAGAGAGGCCTTGAGGCATTCCTAGGCATCTTGGCATTGTGGAGAATATAACTGAGAGGCTTATCCTGAGCCTTGGAGAAGGCTTGACTAGGATTGGGAGAAAACAATTATCAGCCCATAAGCACCTATGGTGCGGAAATATCTAAGCATGCACAGCAATGTCTTAGGAACAAAGCAAGCTGCCTTGTACCAGTTCAGATCATCAATCCATCTTGCTCAGTATAGTTTACCCAGACTGGAAGGAACTCTCCAGGGTTTCAAGCTGGAATTTATCCTAGCCCTACCTGGAGATGCTGGAAATTGAACCAGGTCCTTCTGCATATAAAAGCAGATTCCCTTCTCAGGTCCTGGAGAAGGCCACAGTATGAATAGATTAGGCTCTTCCTGCTGTCCCTCCCCCTGATGATTCTGTGGAAAATACTGGTGGTGGGTCCCAGATCCAAGCAAAACCTCATGGAAGGTCCAGGGTTTCTTTCTTATATATTGAAGCTACAGCTTCTATGTGACTAAGAAACTAAAGCTAGCATGTCCAAGAGGACTCTAGTCTGAACGATACTTGTTGGCCCACATGACTGTGTGTGTTGCCATTCAAAGCCATATGGGTAAGCAAAGGGGAAGCAGAGAGGAAATGATCCCTTGCTAGCCAGGTGTGAACCTGACAAAGTTTTCAGATGCTGGCACACACCAACAGCATCATGATAGCTATACACAGACCTAGGAGAGTCATAAGTGGGCTAAGCCCTTCATTGGATCATTGTTGTCCCTTGTATTCTCTAAGTGTGGTGTCCAGAGATCACAGTTTCAGTAGCATCCCCAGCTATGACAATGATAGCCCGAGTTTACTCTGAGGCCCTACTTGAATTACAGTACTAACGTGTGAAGCATGGAGAACAACCCATTCCAGTAGGAAAGCACAGCTTGTGGGCAACTCAAGGAGATGCTGACCAGCTGAGCAGTTGGGGGGTGGGGGTAGAAACAGGCAGAAAAACTGACTGGCGGGAGTGGGTTTCCAGAAGACAAGGGAAGGTGGAGGCAGGTATTTCAGGACCATGGAGAGAACCCAGTCACAAAACAAACAATTCCATCAGGCCTTCAGCCACCTGAGCCCATTAATGCTTCTTTGGCCTCACTGCCACTTCAAGGCTCCACCCTATGGGTAAGAAGTTCAGAGTCATAGAAAATGAGCCTTCCATCTAACCTGTGGTCCACCACTTAGTTTGTCTTCGGAAGTGGAAGAGTCAAAATGGATTTTGAGTTGAAGCTCAAATTTGACAATATGCAAAAAGATTTTAGAAGACTAAACCAGTTAATATATAATATTAAACCAGTTTTTCTTTCAGTATACACGCACCATGCAAAGGTTCTAGGCATTAACTTGGGGACATTCATTCATAAAATAAGAGAGTATTTTAAAGCACTTCTTACCAGGTTAGTCCAACATCAACAGATATTTCTCCTGGCTGTGGGATCTTCTCAGAGATGTGAGGTAAGTACTGAAGGTCAGGAATTGCAAAAACAATACCTGTGAGAAATTTAAAAATGCAAAGCCATTGTATTAAATCAAAATCAATTCTATCTAAAACAGAAGCTGTATTAGAAGTGTCAAAATAAAGACCAAATCAAACTAGAACATAGACTTTGAGGATATGATGGTTTGGTTCTTAGGGGCAGAATTCCTTCTATTGTATAGGGAAAATATATTCTCATATAACACCAATGAACTGGAAAAAAAATTTCTGACCACTTCCCCAAACTAGGAGAAAATCATGACAAGTGTAAGAGAAATGCAATTATGTGACAATGATATCCTAATCTCTCAGAGAAACTCATTTTTTTAAAAAAGTTCTGTAAGTTGAATATAAGTAAGTGTCCAGCCATGGACGGTTATAATTAATATACTTCATATGAAGAGAGAGCAATATCAGACATCATAACTAAGACACCTGCCTGACTAAGTCTAACAAATTTAAGATTGTTACATTTAAAAAACAAGAAGAATTGACCCAAATGGTTTTTTTTAATAATAATTTCATTTTAGGATGTCTGCAGGCATTAAAGCCAAGGATCCTCATTATCTTACTCCAGAGATTCCTCAGTGATCCCTGTTTACAAAATCAAAGGTTGTGATCAACATCAACTAAAGTAGCTGATTTGTTAAGCTACCAGCTGTCTGTAGGGTCGCTGTAACCTCGGGACGTCAACTCACAAAAGCTTGCAAACAATTCATTACCAAGAAGGCTGCTTACATCACTTAGTAATCCCAATGACTTTATGTCCAATACATATTCAAATGTGCAAAAATGTTCTAAGAAAAGATCTGAAGCATAGTATTCAATCCTTACTCAACTCCAGAAAGCCTGAAGAACTAAGTTACAGGAAGTTGTAAACTGGAAAATCAACAGTTAGTACATTGAAGGAAGGCACAGCATACAAAGTGAGTGCAAACCATAGGATCATTAAACTCCAAATATTACTATTAATTTAAAAAAATTGCTATCCCATCCTTCCTCCCAAAAAAGTCAAGAGCAGCCAGGAGCATGTAGTATTTCTTGCTAGCAGCTTAACAGATGAATAGCCTAAAATTTAACATAAGTTTAAGTTGCAAGAGCCAGCTAGTCATCTAGTAATGAAAAAGAATACAAGCTTTACAACACACCCAATTTTGGGCACCAGGCAAGATTGGGTTCAGTTAGTACTTGGATTGGGGGAAAGAGTGCAACCTTTGTAGCACAATGTAAGACCAGTTGTATTCACCAGTGGTCCAACACCAGCCCCCAGATTGCAAAGAATTTCTATTTACTTCAGCCAGACAGGTGAATAGCTTCTTTTGCAGCATTGCTCCTGTCCACATCACCACAACAAAGCACAACCTATGGCATAGTTTGGCACCCAACCACAGCATACCACCACTGATATAAACGCAGAGACCATAAATAGGAGACCATAATTCAGATGGCAGGGCACAAAACAGCTTGTGCTCTTCACACACATAGGAAGCTGAGCACATTGCAAAACAATTATCTGTCTGGAACCCGAACACAGCTTCATGCGTAAGCACCAGTCTGGCAAACCAGAGGCAAGAGGGAACTGCTTGCAGGTGAGTGACCAGGCTGGTGGAAAGAAACAGAGGGTGATGTACCATCTCTGATTAGAAATGCCATGGATGTCTGAAGGCACCACTGTATGTGCTTTTCCAAATAAATACATTTAATCAATTAGCTGCTTTGTACATTTTACATTTTCAAAGATAAAAGAGGCAAGAAAACCCACAAGTTATCTGTTACTTTTCACTACCATGAATATATATATTTTTCCCAATATAAAAAGTGTTTGGGGTGTAAAAACAAAACAAAGCATTACTGTTTTGAATGAGTCACCTTATTTACTCTGCTCCAAATACAAGATACAACTTGGCATAACAACTTCTAAGTGCAACTGAATCATTATCAAAGTGAACCATTCACAGTGGGATCTGGTGTTAAACAGGGTTGTGTTATTGCCCCAAATCTATTCATTATTTTCATTGCCATGATCCTACACTTTGTCGAAGGGAAACTCCCCATTGGAGTAGAAATCATATATTGAACAGATGGAAAGCTCTTCAATCTGAGCAGGCTGAAAGCAAAGAGTAAGGTTCCATCATAGAGCTTCAGTATGCTGATGACAACATAGTGTACTCACACTCAGAGGATGACCCCCAAACCATCCTAAATATCTTTGCAAAAGCTTACGAAAAGCTTGACCTATCACTCAGCATCCAAAAACCAAAGTGCTGCACCAACAAGTACAAAATAACCCCTCTGTAGCGCCACAGATCCAAATCAGTGGTGTAACGTTGGAAAATGTCAATCACTTCTCCTACCTAGGCAGTTATCTTTCCTCAAGGGCTAACACTGATGCCGAAATTCAGCATCACCTGAGCTCTGTGAGTACAGCTTTCTCCCAATTGAAGTGCAGAGTGTTTGAGGACCTGGACATTCACAGGGAAACCAAAATGCTTGTTTACAAAGCTATTGTACTACCAACCTTACTGTATGCTTGTGAAACGTGGACCACTTATAAATGCCATCTCCAACTCCTCGAAAGAGTCCATCAATGGTGTCTCCAAAAAAATTTGCACATCACTTGGGAAGACAGGCGAACTAATATCAGTGTCCTGGAAGAAGCAAAGATCACCAGTGTTGAAGCAATGATTCTTCAACATCAGCTTTGTTGGACTGGTCATGTTGTGTGGATGCCTGATGATCGTCTTCCAAAGCAACTACTCTATTCTGAACTTAAAAATGGAAAGCATAATGCTGGTGGTCAACAAAAGAGGTTTAAAGACTGTCTCAAGGCAAATCTTTAAAAATGTAGTATAAACACTGACAACTGGGAAACACAGGCCTGTGAGTGCTCCAGTTGGAGAACAGCCTCTACCAAAGGTATCATGGGCTTTGAAGACACTCGAACTCAGGACGCAAGGGAGAAACGTGCTAAGAGGCAAATCCACACCATGATCAACTCCCGTGCGGAAACCAATGTCCCCACTGTGGAAGGACATGTGGGTCCAGAATTGGCCTCCACAGTCACTTACGGACTCATTGTTAAAACCGTGTTTATGGAAGACAATCTTACTCTGCTACAAGTGATCACCAAAGAAGCAGCAGCAACTGAATCCAAAACTGTATATATTTGATCCCAACTCATAGTTATTTCCAGTATGAAAAGTGACATAAAATCTGGTTTTCTGGGAGATGCTACCTCATATTCCTGCAAAAGCTTTTCAAAAGGCAAGATGCCAGGTCATGTCTTGCAAAGGCTTCACTTTGAATTACATCCTATTCCCAAAGCACTTTTTATTTCTGATGATGCTGAGGATACCCAATTATGAAGTCGGTCTTGGTTTGATGGGCAGGGTTTTGACTTGCTCATTTTTAATGACAACAGTGTGATTTACCCAAAATCCATGTTTTTACCTGCTGGTGTTAGTTTCTCTTCGTCATGAAAAATTAACAGCAGCCCTGATGGATCAGACCAAAGACCCATCTGGTCTCCCATCCTGCTTCCAACAATGAGATGCAGAGTGTTGAAGCAAAAGGATTGTGAGAGGATAAAGAGGAATAACCCCACCCCAAATCCATAATTACCACCCTCAGCTCATTGTAGAAAAGGTGAAATACAATTATAATTCATAATTATAGCTGTCCCCATTGTTTTTCTCCTCACGGTGCATATTCAAAGGCATACTACCTCTAGAGCTGGGCTTTTCATTTAGTTAGCATGGCTAACTAATCAATAAAATCAATAAAATAGCATCCATGAAAGAATGATGAGATAGTCCAAGATTAAAATAAAGTTATTAGGATACTAGTCATTTTATTTATATAGCAGAGAACTGAGGGCACTCGACACTTCAACTAGGCAGTTTGAACACAACCAGTAAAAGGTTCTCTGGTGCTCCTGAACTCAACAGGATAATTCTCCCTTTGTAATCACAACAACAATAGTAATATAATCCTGTTTGGTGCTAAACACCTGCTTTGTGCAGCACTCTTACCAACCAGCTGGCTGGGCAAGCCCTGCCCTTTTGGTCAAGCCCCACCTTTACATGTATGACATCAGGATTGGCCCATGGGCTGGAGGTTCCCCACTCCTAAACTAGAGATACAAAAATTAATCTCAGGATCTGAAGTTCTATTGCCTTGCCTCGGGTAACAGTGCAACCCTATAAAAAGCTGAAGGCAGTCCTGAACACAAAATGTAAATGAATGTCAACGTACTGTAAAATAAACACCAGAAATACACGGAATAATGAGAAACACGGTAAGACTGAATTAAAGTGCAGAAGGAGAAGCAGCCACACCGAAGTGCTGGTGTTAGTTGGCAACTTTGTTATTGTTGAGTTTGAGACTGGGAAAATGAAAAGAAAAAGTGATACTCATTGGCATGAAATCACCTTTTTTTAAAATGGGGGCTTCTGTGACATTTGTGTTTCCTGCAATTGATCAATGTTGGGATGAAAAAAGAAGAAGCATTAGATTATTGTAATGAACACTGCAACTTCCCACATGGCCTTGATACTGATCAGCAACTTGTGAATGCATGCACAGGGTCTTGCACTGGGGGCATTTATTTCTGGGTGTGTTTTTCCGCATGTTACATTGGTCACATTATATTGTCCACACATAATTTGCCAGAAAGGCTTTTCAACACAGTTTCCAATAACCATTACGATACATTTGACACTTGCCCATGAAACGTTAGCTCTGAATGCCAATTGCAGATGGACAAAAATTGACTCATACTTTTATAGAAAACAAATATCCAAGTTACAGATAAATTCTTGATGGTGTAAAACTGTTACATTAGTGACATCTTTTAAAACGCAATTAAGAATGAAGCGCCTAAACTTCCTACAGCATACTTCTGTGTTACCGGTATATGTTAACTGAAGCTAAATGATTTTAACTGAAACACAAAATATTATGTAAAGAAGTTTACAAATGTTCCATTGGTCAGCATAGAACTACCCTATAACATTGTTATATAACAACAGGAAGGCTTTTTTTCTCTTTTCTTTTAAAAGCTAACCTGTTGTGGTGGTTGCTTTTAAGATTACTGTAGCAGGGGGAGGGGACTTTTTTATTTGGCCCCCTTACCCTGTTGATTCCTAAACTCACATGTAGTTCCCTACATTCCCCCCTCAATGCATTGTTGTTAAGGCTGAAATGCCCTGTCACTCTAGCTTCTCTCAATTCTAGTAAGAGGGTCCAATTTCAAGAGGGATATATCTGTCCAGCTTGCACTCCCAAATAACTCAGCTCTTGACAGAATGCAAACATCAGGAAGTGTGAACTAGATTCTAAGTAGATTCCAATTAGAAGTGATTAAAGGGATTAAGTGCTATGTAGCTTTCTTTGGGAGCACAGAAGTCTAATTCAGTTTAAGCCTGGTTAAATCTACACTTTTAGTTCCTTTTTCTCTTCTTTTGTCTCTCCATTTGAACCTACATGTTTGGTTTAAAGGTTTTCCATTTTTTATCTCCTGGCATGAAGGTTCTCCAAAGGCAAACAAGAATTATTGCAACTTGAAGGATCCATGTGGCAAGTGTGTCTCTGTATTATGCCTCTGTAAAGCCATGTTTCCCTTTGAATAATGAAGGCTGAGAACCAGACTTCTACAGAATAAGTGATGCTGTGCCTTCTGTTTCATTTAACTGAACTAGTAAAGGTAAAGGTAAAGGTACCCCTGCCCGTACGGGCCAGTCTTGACAGACTCTGGGGTTGTGCGCCCATCTCACTCAAGAGGCCAGGGGCCAGCGCTGTCCGGAGACACTTCCGGGTCACGTGGCCAGCGTGACATCGCTGCTCTGGTGAGCCAGAGCTGCACACGGAAACGCCGTTTACCTTCCCACTGGTAAGCGGTCCCTATTTATCTACTTGCACCCGGAGGTGCTTTCGAACTGCTAGGTTGGCAGGCGCTGGGACCGAGCAGCGGGAGCGCACCCCGCCGCAGGGATTCGAACCGCCGACCTTTCGATCGGCAAGTCCTAGGCGCTGAGGCTTTAACCCACAGCGCCACCTGCGTCCCTCTTAACTGAACTAAGGCTATGTAAAACCTCTTCTTTACTTGCACAGATATTTCCACTTTCCCACACACCGAGTTGTATCCAATGCAGCACTAAGTCAAAGTCACTCCAGCAGAGAGTTTGTGCAATCTGTTGCACAATGAATTCCCACCAGCACAACTGTTGCATTGGATTCCTCTGTGGTGCAATTTTAAAACTCATCCTAGCACAAAAGCCCTTGCACTTCTGGACAGAGAATGTTGGATACAGGATAAGGGAATTACGTGTTCATTCAAAATACTTATCCTCAGAAGGATTTTCAGTTAAATTCACTGTTTAACCCTGAATTTGTACAATCTGCTATCGTGAATCATGTTTTCCATTAAACTGCACAAGTGTCATCTGCATGTGAAATTGGCTAAATTCTGAAAAATATTCTCATTTGCAAACAGAGAGACAGCAGTATAAATGAATGTACATTTTATTCCTGTTGCACTTCACATATGGAAGTAACTTAATGGTGCAAATTAACATCAAAATTCCTCATGTATACTCAGAAGTGGTCCCACCTACTTCCAATAAGACTTACTCCCTAGTGAATGTATTTGTGATTGAAGCGTACATCACAACTTTTACATGTAGATTTGGTGATAATGGATTGTATCCAACAAAGTGTTAACTCAGATCAATGAACCTACATGTCCATTACCTTAAAATGGTCTGCTCTGAATTGGACTAGCATTTCAGAAAACCCAATGTTCACAAACTTGCTGTTTCTTTGGGACATTATCCTGAAGACTGAAATAAATTCACTTCAGAATCTGAGATCACAGGTATTCACAGAATCCATAACTTAAACGGAAATACCTCTTAAGTATTTATTTGAAGATAAATACAATCTATATTGTGAAAAACAAAAACAGACTAATAAGCTGCTTCTTTGCAGGAGATGTTTTTGTCCCAAACAGGTCCTCATTAACCATAGAACAGAATTATTTATTATTTTGATGCCATGATAACTTACTTGCACTAACATCATTCTAAAGTTTTTAACATGAATAAATATATAAAATAAATATATATTTAATGTGGGTTAGTACCTCAAGCTATATATAAAGCTATGGATGTGGCAATCCTAGCCACATTGTAGGAGGGAGAGGAGAGTGTCTAGTGATTGCTTAAAAACCAATAAAGTGCACCGTGAACCACAGAACATCAATTTATTACAGTATTTTTTTTATTTAACAAAATTTATATATACCGCTTGCTTGTCATAAGACCTCTAAGTGATTTACAAAATGCAAACAATTAAAATTGTAAATAAAATGCAGTTTAAAATAAATGGTAAGCTAAAAAGAGATTGAAACATATGTGAATTTCTACATTTCTGGATAGTCTTGCCTAAACAAGACTACACTAAAAAGACTACAGCAAAAATGCCTGCCTGATGTCAATAGGCAGGGAGTTCCAAAGTACAGGTGCTGCCACACTAAAATGTCCATTTCTAACAACTGTGGAATTACTAATTATGTGGCATCTGCAAAGGTGCCAGTTCTGATCAAAGCTGCCGAGTGGGTGGTTAAGGTAATTCGGCAAGTAAACGTGTCCCAAGCTGTTAAAAGGCCCTATATACCGATTGCAACACCTTGAACACACTGTGTACTAGTGTGTTAAGTCAGATCTGCTCATTATGTATACCATCTGAACTTGAATGAAAACTAAGGAAGCATGAACAAAGACCAGCTCAGGACTTTCTGCAGTTTCCAATGGATTTGCCTATCAAACCTCTTGCTCCTCTCCTACTACTGCCCCTGCACCTTACACAGCTTCTCAGTAGCTGCTGCCACCACCCAAGCCAGGTGGTACTTGCAACTGTTACATATGATGACTTTTTAATATGTTAATATTGATGGCAGTGTTCTTACAATATATAATTTAATTGTAAGCCCCACCTTGGAAAAGTAATTTCGTTGTCCCTGAGAGGGGGCAATGACAATAAAGATATTATTATTATTATTATTATTTATATCCTGAAATGTGGGGCATAAATAATTGCCACAAATAAAGTCTTTAGATTGAGTGTCACATGCAAACATACATCATGCATGCATAAGCAATTTATGGGTGCCGTCAGACTGGTTTACATGAAGTTGTTATTTTTAGTAATGACGTGGGGGCCCCTCAATGCAGAGTGTCGTAAAACAGGATGGCAGCCAAGACTGGGGAGGTGACAGCCACTGGGGAAAAAGACTATGTACCAGACTCAACTCACCTGCCCACTAGTGGAGGCCAGCACAAGAACTCTCATTAGTACAACAGGGTTTTCCTCCCCTTGTGCACAAATAAATATTCCCTGGAGAGTTGGGAAGACCCCCCAGAACACCATGCGGGGGGTGGGAGGAGAATAGGGAAGAATGTTCTATCAGATAAGCAGAATTTACTGTGCTGACAAAATGAACTCCTTAACGCTATGTTGAATTCCACCCAATGGATGCAAGAGGCGATATCAGAGGGATCAGGAACTGCTAATTTAGTGCCCTTCTTGAATTATGTTTTTTTAATTGTATACCACCATTAAGTTTTAGTAAAGCAGGAATGCAACATATGTGGAGTTGCAAATGTATCGTGTTGATATGCTCATCAGAGAATTAAATTATTGTGGCTTGCTGCAACAGTTCTCATATATACTGTATATATATGGCAAAGAGTTGCACAGAACTTGGAAAAAAAGCCAGCTCACATACTACAAGCACATGTGAATAAGCTATAGGGAAAGGAAAATAAACTGTTTAAACCCATGACAAGAGTTCTAAATACATAAGTAGAAGAAATCACCTAACTCATTACTTTAAGTATAAACATATTAGTAGTTATCAATAGTGTGGCTGTGAACTTTAACATGTAGGCCAGCCTTTCACAACTTGGTGCTCTCCAGTTGCTTTAGACTGCAACGCCCAACAACCTTGAAAGCACGGCCAATGGTTAAGGATGATGGGAGTTGTAGTCCAACACATCTGTGGGGCAGCAGGTTGCAGAATGCTGGAATAGACCCTGAGGCAGAGACAATTAGGAATGCTAAAAGAATTGAAATGGATTTATTTATTTCAGTGTTACCCTGCCTTATCAACACGATGCACGAGAGGTTTGAATAATTAAATCAAATCATGGATCTAAAGGTGCTGTTCTAGGACCAGAGTAAATTCAAGACAGGAAATTTGATGGAGGTGGGAACAAGTTCTGTGTACTAAGATATAGAATATGTAAACCAAGTAGGAAGGACAGACAGAATACCCCTTTCTAACTTCAAGAACCCTAGAGACATTTTTAGTTATAAACCAATGACAGGAAGGGCCAGTAGATTCTGTTTTGGATCAAAGCAACCAGTAAATGTGCTCACTGACTCTCTCTCCCTCACACACATACACATACAGCTAATGGATGATCAGCTCCTGAAATATAGCATTGTTCAGCTTGCAGTATCTGTCCTCAGCCCAAACATGTCTTCCGTTCTCAACAACAAAGAATTATAATAGTGTCTGATGAATCCTTGCCTTGAACATTACTTATGTATATGCATTGTAAATGTGGAATAGTGTCCTATAAATGCTCAGGGCTGCTTTCACTTTA